>NC_090449.1:1067168562-1067481062 GCF_031143425.1 Pleurodeles waltl | reverse complement strand
TGCACCAGAAGCTCCGAAGAAATCTCACGTGGGTCGACGGAATCTTCCCCCTGCAACCGCAGGCACCAAAAAGCTGCATTACCGGTCCCTTGGGTCTCCTCTCAGCACGACGAGCGAGGTCCCTCGAATCCAGCGACTCTGTCCAAGTGACTCCCACAGTCCAGTGACTCTTCAGCCCAAGTTTGGTGGAGGTAAGTCCTTGCCTCACCTCGCTGGGCTGCATTACTGGGAACCGCGACTTTGCAGCTACTCCGGCCCCTGTGCACTTCCGGCGGAAATCCTTTGTGCACAGCCAAGCCTGGGTCCACGGCACTCTAACCTGCATTGCACGACTTTCTAAGTTGGTCTCCGGGGACGTGGGACTCCTTTGTGCAACTTCGGCGAGCACTGTTTCACGCATCCTCGTAGTGCCTGTTTCTGGCACTTCTCCGGGTGCTACCTGCTTCAGTGAGGGCTCTTTGTCTTGCTCGACGTCCCCTCTCTTTTCAGGTCTAATTTGCGATCTCCTGGTCCCTCCTGGGCCCCGGCAGCGTCCAAAAACGCCAAACACACGATTTGCCACTAGCAAGGCTTGTTGGCGTCCTTTCGGCAGGAAAACACTTCTGCACGACTCTCCAAGGCGAGAGGGATCCGTCCACCAAAGGGAAAGTCTCTAGCCCTTTTCGTTCCTGCAGAAACCTCAGCTTCTTCTGTCCAGTCGAAGCTTCTTTGCACCCGCAGCTGGCATTTCCTGGGCATCTGCCCATCTCCGACTTGCTTGTGACTTTTGGACTTGGTCCCCTTGTTCCACAGGTACCCTAGATTGGAAATCCACAGTTGTTGCATTGCTGGTTTGTGTCTTTCCTGCATTATTCCTCTAACACGACTACTTTGTCCTTAGGGGAACTTTAGTGCACTTTGCACTCACTTTTCAGGGTCTTGGGGAGGGTTATTTTTCTAACTCTCACTATTTTCTAATAGTCCCAGCGACCCTCTACAAGGTCACATAGGTTTGGGGTCCATTCGTGGTTCGCATTCCACTTTTGGAGTATATGGTTTCTGTTGCCCCTATCCCTATGTTTCCCCATTGCATCCTAGTGTAACTATACATTGTTTGCACTGTTTTCTAAGACTATACTGCATATTTTTGCTATTGTGTATATATATCTTGTGTATATTTCCTATCCTCTCACTGAGGGTACACTCTAAGATACTTTGGCATATTGTCATAAAAATAAAGTACCTTTATTTTTAGTATAACTGTGTATTGTGTTTTCTTATGGTATTGTGCATATGACACTAAGTGGTACTGTAGTAGCTTCACACGTCTCCTAGTTCAGCCTAAGCTGCTCTGCTAAGCTACCATTATCTATCAGCCTAAGCTGCTAGACACCCTATACACTAATAAGGGATAACTGGGCCTGGTGCAAGGTGCAAGTAACCCTTGGTACTCACTACAAGCCAGTCCAGCCTCCTACAGGTGCCCCTTCCCGCACAAAACAATGCTGCACGCAATGCAGACAACCTCATCATTTTGATGGTTGCCAGATTATGTGCGGCACAGGACGCCTGAGTTGGCGATGGCGAGAACCAGTGTTCAACGATGTGGGCCTCCTTGGTTCATTATGAATAATTACCTCAGATGCCATATGTCTGATCTGATTATTATGCAAAGTTATGACAAAGGCAGTAGACTTGACATCTTTATTGTTCAATTTATGTTTTGAAGCCAATAGGTCTTGAAGTGTGGATTATTTTTACACTGTGTTAAAGCCTGTAGTACTGCCAGAGGTTACTAGGAAAGGCCTGGGGTCCGGTGTTGGTTACCTCTTCCGGGGGCGCCATTAAGCCTAAAGCCAATGAATATCTTTGAGATTTGGAAGACTCTGGGGCTCCTCATCACATTCTGCTTTGACCCTATCATTTTGAATTACCCTACTGCTCATAAATGTATTTGTTTGTGGGTGTTCATGAATGCCAAGGCAAACCATCCCTTGGAACGCCATGGAATGCCTCAAGCCACCCCTTGAGTGGGATGAAGGCACATCCGCTACCCCTGGCACTTTGGTAGAACAAGGTCGATGATTTTAATCCGTACATGCATGTACTGACGCAGAATGAGATACAAATATCCGAGCCATTATTAGAATTATACACTTAGCTAATTTGATTTTACTTCTAGCATTGCAATTTTTGGGGTGAGCGAGCCACTGAAAGCTCGAGCTGGCTCTGGCCCAGCTTGAGGTCCTGTTGGAACCTCGAGCCCATAACGAGACAAGCTCTCGCGGTTCCTGCCTGCCACCCGTATCCTACCCTGATGAGGTGCCACGGTTACAGCCAGAGTGGCTGCGTTTGGAACTGGGGAGCCGGGTTTGAGTCTTGGCTCAACGTCTTGTGATTCTGAGTAAATCACTTAGGGTCTGATTTAGATCTTGGTGGGGGGGGTTACTCTGTCACAAACCTATCCTATTGGAACCGTAATACGGCGGACGGGACATCCGTCACATTTGTGACGGAGTAACCGTCCGCCAAACTCTAAATCAGGCCCTTAATCTGCCTGCGCCTAAACAAAATGAATCCGAACTGGAGTGATGTCACTGGTGTCCATGTAAAGCGCTCCAATGCCTTTGGTTCGAGTTCACAATATATAAAAACTGTGGAAAAACATACAGAGAGGTAAAAACAACGCATAACATAAAAAGGAGAGACAAATGGATACCCAATTAGTGATTGATTTGTGCAAAGTGAAACCAGAAAATGTACAGCTGATATTCTGAACTCTTGTGTTTAAACATGCTTTGGTGAAATAAAATATTTGACTAAGATCACACAAATATTTTATTTCACCAAAGCGCATTCAAATACAAGAGTGTTGTATATCAGCCTTAGAAAAAACTATTTTGTTTGATTTAACGGACTATAATGTTGCTTTATAGTAATATAGGCACATACAAGGTTCATAAGAGAGCAGTCGTGCCTCCTGGCCCTCGAATGGCACTGTCCCCAGTGTGGCAACAGGGAGGGGGGGAGAGGTTGCAGGAATGATTCTAAGTTCATATTTAAAAGCCATCACTTTTAATGAGTACTTTTCAGTGCAGTGCTGTAATGTGGTGTATTTAATGTCACATCTGCCACAAGTTAAAGAAATGCACTTTTTAAAACTTTGAAACGACTTTATCACGTTACGTGATGTTTGTTGTATGAGTTACAAGACAAACATTTTCAGGGCCCGGCTCGTGGACGGGCTCTAAGGGCCAAGCAAGAGTCTTGGCTCAGCTCTCGCTCGGCTCGCCCTGGTGATTTCTTTGCTCGCCCTTAGCAGATGTGGCACACGGATCTCAAAGGTTCAGTGAGGCTTCGACCAGTTAGTCTGAGTCCTTTCCTAATGCCATGAGGTCTGCAAGAGTCTCGGGCACCTAGCAGACTATTTTCGACTGCTGACCCCATCAGGAGGCGTCCGTCGCTCTTTATATTTTGGGGCGTGTTTTTACGGCTTCTGAATTTAATGTGTATCTGTCACTTCCTTTTGGACCACACCACATGTATAGTGGCCGGGATTTAAGAAGGCCTAGTGCCTTCTTGTGCAACATTACTGTAATTTTTTGTGAAACTAATGTGGCTCAATGAGGCCAAATTCCCTGCGCCATATTTACAAACTGGAGCAATGCATGCGTTGCGCCACTTTGTAACTCCTTGCGCCACATAATGTGTGCAAGGGGGGACATTCCCCGATTAGGGGGACAACAAAAATGGTGCAGTGGAATCTATAAGATTCCACTATGCTATTTTTGGAAGTTATTTTTAATGCCTGCATAGAGCAGGCGTTACAAGGGGGCACACCATTACACTTAACGGGCCCCTATGTACCTTGCAGGATTAGTGGCACAATTTTTGGTGCTAATCCTGCAATGTACTACAATAGAGTCAAAAATGATCACGCTATTGTCCTTTACTTGCGCCATGGTGCACACATGGTGGCGTTAGGAAGGCGCTAAGGGACGCAAGAAAATTGGCACTGCATGTAATGCTGCGCCACTTTTCTTATATTATGGCCTATGTCTTTAAAAATAGTCATAACATCGTGTAAACTGAAGGCTTATGGAGTCTTGAGGGTTATTCCAGGTCAACGCTGATTAGAAACGAGAATACGATTCATCAGTCCATATCCCAGGTGTTACCTCCTTAGGATGAGTGAGTGATGCACATTAGAGAGGACTGCCTGACCTCGGTCCATGTCCCAGGTGTTCCCTCCTTAGGATGAGTGAGTGATGCACATTGGAGAGTAGTGCCTGACCTCGCTCCATGTCCCAGGTGTGCCCTCAGTTGGATGAGTGAGTGATGCGCATTAGGGAGGAGTGCCTGACCTCGCTCCATATCCCAGGTGTTCCCTCCGTGGGATGAGTGAGTGATGCACATTAGAGAGGACTGCCTGACCTCGGTCCATGTCCCAGGTGTTACCTCCTTAGGATGAGTGAGTGATGCATATTGGAGAGTAGTGCCTGACCTCGCTCCATGTCCCAGGTGTGCCCTCAGTTGGATGAGTGAGTGATGCGCATTAGAAAGAGCGTCTGACCTCTCTCCATATCCCAGGTGTTCCCTCCGTGGGATGAGTGAGTGATGCACATTAGAAAGAGTGCCTGACCTCTCCCCATGTCCCAGGTGTGCCCTCAGTTGGATGAGTGAGTGATGAGCATTAGAGAGAAGTGCCTGACCTCGCTCCATGTCCCAGGTGTTGCCTCCGTGGGATGAGTGAATGATGCGCATTAGAAAGAGTGTCTGACCTCGGTCCATGTCCGAGGTGTTACCTCCTTAGGATGAGTGAGTGATGCATATTGGAGAGTAGTGCCTGACCTCTCTCCATGTCCCAGGTGTGCCCTCAGTTGGATGAGTGAGTGATGAGCATTAGAGAGGAGTGCCTGACCTCGCTCCATGTCCCAGGTGTTCCCTCCGTGGGATGAGTGAATGATGCGCATTAGAAAGAGTGTCTGACCTCGGTCCATGTCCCAGGTGTTACCTCCTTAGGATGAGTGAGTGATGCATATTGGAGAGTAGTGCCTGACCTCGCTCCATGTCCCAGGTGTGCCCTCAGTTGGATGAGTGAGTGATGCGCATTAGAGAGGAGTGCCTGACCTCGCTCCATATCCCAGGTGTTCCCTCCGTGGGATGAGTGAGTGATGCACATTAGAAAGGACTGCCTGACCTCGGTCCATGTCCCAGGTGTTACCTCCTTAGGATGAGTGAGTGATGCATATTGGAGAGTAGTGCCTGACCTCGCTCCATGTCCCAGGTGTGCCCTCAGTTCGATGAGTGAGTGATGCGCATTAGAAAGAGTGTCTGACCTCTCTCCATATCCCAGGTGTTCCCTCCGTGGGATGAGTGAGTGATGCGCATTAGAAAGAGTGCCTGACCTCTCTCCATGTCCCAGGTGTGCCCTCAGTTGGATGAGTGAGTGATGAGCATTAGAGAGGAGTGCCTGACCTCGCTCCATATCCCAGGTGTTCCCTCCGTGGGATGAGTGAGTGATGCACATTGGAGAGTAGTGCCTGACCTCGCTCCATGTCCCAGGTGTGCCCTCAGTTGGATGAGTGAGTGATGCGCATTAGAAAGAGTGTCTGACCTCTCTCCATATCCCAGGTGTTCCCTCCGTGGGATGAGTGAGTGATGCACATTAGAGAGGACTGCCTGACCTTGGTCCATGTCCCAGGTGTTACCTCCGTGGGATGAGTGAGTGATGCACATTAGAAAGAGTGTCTGACCTCGGTCCATGTCCCAGGGGTTACCTGCTTAGGATGAGTGAGTGATGCACATTGGAGAGTAGTACCTGACCTCGCTCCATGTCCCAGGTGTGCCCTCAGTTGGATGAGTGAGTGATGCGCATTAGAGAGGAGTGCCTGACCTCGCTCCATGTCCCATGTGTTCCCTCCGTGGTATGAGTGAGTGATGCGCATTAGAGAGGAGTGCCTGACCTGGGTCCATGTCCCAGGTGTTCCCTCCGTGGGATGAGTGAGTGATGCACATTAGAAAGAGTGTCTGACCTCGGTCTATGTCCCCGGTGTTCCCTCAGTGGGATGAGTGAGTGATGCACATTAGAGAGGAGTGCCTGACCTCGGTCCATGTCCCAGGTGTGCCCTCCGTGCGATAAGTGAGTGATGCACATTAGAAAGAGTGCCTGACTTCGGTCCATATCTGAGGTTTTCCCTCAGTGGGATGAGTGAGTGATGCACATTAGAAAGGAGTGTCTGACCTCGCTCCATGTCCCAGCTGTGCCCTCCGTGAGATGAGTGAGTGATGCACATTACAGAGGAGTGCCTCCCTCGTCCATGTCCCAGGTGTTCCCTCCGTGGGATGAGTGAGTAATGGACGTTAGAGGGGCCTGCCTGACCTCCGTCCATGTCCCAGGTGTTCCCTCTGTGGGATGAGTGAGTGATGCACATTAGAAAGGACTGTCTGACCTCTCTCCATGTCCCAGGTGTTCCCTCCGTGAGATAAGTGAGTGATGCACATTATAAAGGACAGTCTGACATCGGTCCATGTCCCAGGTGCTCCCTCCGTGGGATGAGTGAGTGATGCACATTAGAGAGGACTGCCTGACCTTAGTCCATGTCCCAGGTGTTCCCTCCGTGGGATGAGTGAGTGCTGCACATTAGAGAGGACTGCCTGACTTCGGTCCATATCCGAGGTGTTCCCTCTGTGAGATGAGTGAGTGATGCACATCAGAGAGGACTGCCTGACTTTGGTCCATGTCCCAGGTGTTCCCTCTGTGAGATGAGTGAGTGATGCACATTAGAGAGGAGTGCCTGACTTTGGTCCATGTCCCAGGTATGCCCTCAGAAGGATGAGTGAGTGATGCACATCAGAGAGGACTGTCTGACCTTAGTCCATGTCCCAGGTGCTCCCTCCGTGGGATGAGTGAGAGGTGCACATTAGAGAGGACTGCCTGACTTTGGTCCATGTCCCAGGTGTTCCCTCTGTGAGATGAGTGAGTGATGCACATTAGAGAGGACTGCCTGACTTTGGTCCATGTCCCAGGTGTTCCCTCCGTGGGATGAGTGAGTGATGCACATTAGAGAGGACTGCCTGACTTTGGTCCATGTCCCAGGTATGCCCTCAGAAGGATGAGTGAGTGATGCACATCAGAGAGGACTGTCTGACCTTAGTCCATGTCCCAGGTGCTCCGTGGGATGAGTGAGTGCTGCACATTAGAGAGGACTGTCTGACTTCGGTCCATATCCGAGGTGTTCCCTCCATGAGATGAGTGAGTGATGCACATTAGAGAGGAGTGCCTGACTTTGGTCCATGTCCCAGGTATGCCCTCAGAGGATGAATGAGTGATGCACATCAGAGAGGACTGTCTGACATCGGTCCATGAGCACAAACAGAGCGCTTGGGCGCCACCTGCTGGACCCAGGAGGTCTGTGCAGCCTTGGGGAGCTACCGAGCTGCTGGGGAGACAGGCAGGGTGGGCAGACACTGGAATCTGCAGGGGTGGGGACTGGGCTTGGTGCAAAGATGAACGTTTGGGTCTCAGACTCTGAGGCGATTCGATGTCCGGTTGTATTATTTATGTGACATCTGGACTGCTGATTGGTTATTAGCAATACTCAATCTCCTCCTCGAATTCGTTCTCTCCTCTCTTGGCTCTCTGTCTCTCTCACGCTGCCCCTTTCTCTCCATCTCTCTCTGTCTGACTGTCTCTCTCTCTCTTCCCCTTCTCTCTCGTCTCTCTGTCTCTCTCTCACGCTCCCTCCCTTTCTCTCTCTCCGTCTCTCTGTTTTTCTCTGTCTCTCTGTATCTCTCTGTCTGTCTCTCTGTCTCTTTCTCTCTCTCTATCTGTATCTCTCTCTCTCTCACGCTCCTCCCCTTTCTCTCTCTCTACCCCTCTTTCTCTCTCTCTCCCTCTCTCTTTCTTTCTTTCTCCCTGTCTCTATGCCTCTCTCTGTCTCTCACGCTCCTTCCCTTTCTCTCTCTCCGTCTCTCTGTTTTTCTCTCTCTCTGTATCTCTCTGTCTGTCTCTCTGTATCTTTCTCTCTCTCTATCTGTATCTCTCTCACGCTCCTCCCCTTTCTCTCTCTCTACCCCTCTTTCTCTCTCTCTCCCTCTCTCTTTCTTTCTCTCTGTCTCTCTCTCTCTGTCTTTCCACAGTCCTGTGCCCCATGTCTCCTATACCCATTCCTCTCTCTCTCTCCTCCCTCCCTGTCTCTCGAATGTTTCCCATTCCTCTCCTGATCGCTCTCTGCCTCTCCCTTCCTCTAGTCCAATCTCTGCTCTCATCTTCCTGACATCTCTCTTCTTCTGTGTCGCCCTCTCCTGCTCCGTTTTCCCCTCTCCTCTCCTCCCTCCACTCTCTTCTTGTTCCATCTTCTGTGCCTCCTCCTTGTTCTCCCTCCCCCGCGTGCTTTTCTCTGTCTGACACATTCTCTCTCTCCCATCTCTCCATATCCTCTCGCTCTCTCTTCTTCAGCGCTCTCCCCTTTCTTTTCCTCTCCTGTCTGAGGTGAGCAAGAAGGAGTCATGTTGGAATTATGCACATCTGGGACAGTGTCTCTCGAGACGGACAATGAGCCATACACAGTTCAGTGCAGGCTTCTTGGCGCCCAGAGAAAGACTATGAGAAGACATTTTGGTCATGAGCCTGAGCGCCCAGAAGCCCGGTCAAACTGCTCAGGGCACCTTCTCCCAGGAAGGGAAACCTGTTTGGAGGCAGAAACAGGTTCACCTGTGTGTGGGGATCCAGCGATGTCTGACGTCACCCAGACAAACAGGTGAGCACCGTGCACCACCCGGCCCGTACCTTCCTGCACCTTTGTTATATGACCTCTCCTGCTAGCTAGGCTCTCCAGCTTGGAGTCGTTGAGAGGTGTGACCTCTCCTCCTAGCTAGGCTGTCCAAGCACCTCTCCTGCTAGCTAGGCTCTCCAGCTTGGACTCCTTGAGAGGTGTGACCTCTCCTCCTAGCTAGGCTCTCCAGCTTGGACTCCTTGAGAGGTGTGACCTCTCCTCCTAGCTAGGCTCTCCAGCTTGGACTCTTTGAGAGGTGTGACCTCTCCTGCTAGCTAGGCTCTCCAGCTTGGACTCTTTGAGAGGTGTGACCTCTCCTCCTAGCTAGGCTCTCCAGCTTGGACTCCTTGAGAGGTGTGACCTCTCCTCCTAGCTAGGCTGTCCAAGCACCTCTCCTGCTAGCTAGGCTCTCCAGCTTGGACTCTTTGAGAGGTGTGACCTCTCCTGCTAGCTAGGCTCTCCAGCTTGGACTCTTTGAGAGGTGTGACCTCTCCTGCTAGCTAGGCTCTCCAGCTTGGACTCTTTGAGAGGTGTGACCTCTCCTGCTAGCTAGGCTCTCCAGCTTGGACTCTTTGAGAGGTGTGACCTCTCCTTCTAGCTAGGCTCTCCAGCTTGGACTCCTTGAGAGGTGTGACCTCTCCTCCTAGCTAGGCTCTCCAGCTTGGACTCCTTGGGAGGTGTGACCTCTCCTCCTAGCTAGGCTGTCCAAGCACCTCTCCTGCTAGCTAGGCTCTCCAGCTTGGACTCTTTGAGAGGTGTGACCTCTCCTCCTAGCTAGGCTCTCCAGCTTGGACTCCTTGGGAGGTGTGACCTCTCATCCACAAATGCTCAAGTCATCCATTCATGGGACGCGTCTCCCTGTGTACGCCTTCCTGGCGTAGGTCCTCCCATCTCACACAGGAGTACCAGTCCTCTCAGACAAGGCCTCATCCATATTTCATCCTCTAACCCCCCCCCCCCCCCCCCATCACTGATGGGCAGTGACCCCAGGGCCCCCACCTGGGTGCCTGTTATATAAATACCTCTCCATACCCGCTCCGCGTGCCCGCCCCTGCTGAGGCCTGTGAGCCCAGGCACCCTGTCCTCCGTCACTTCTCGGGGTTCAGGCAGCTGCCTCGAGCACCCCTTTCAAGGGAGAGCAGTGGAATCTGTCTGACAAGCTAAAGTAACCTGAAAATGAGCAAGCCAGCCTGGATCCCTGAATCTGGCAGCTTCCAGGCCCTACAACGCAAAGACACACATTCCTTCGGCTGGTACCAGTCGCGACAAGCGGCGGAGAGTGTGTAGCCTGCTGAGGAATCGCCCAGGGCATCAACCTGTTTTGTAAGTATGTCGTCTGGCAGCGCTTCAGAGGCTTGTCATCAGGTACAACACGTCTTGAGCTCAGCATCAATCGCCCGGCTTAAAGACGGGGGCGGCTCAAGTAGGTACAAGGTAATCCGCCACTGGTGCCCTTTTCTATCCAGGTAGGTTTTGTACTATGCACATGCCAACACATAAATGCTTACACACTAACCCAGCGCAGGATGCACCGATAGAGACAGCCATCTTAGAGTCAGGCAGCAAGGGAAAGCTAGCAAGAGGCCCTTCACCATCACACGCACAGCCTGCAGGTTCCACAGTGAGGACAGTATTCTCCTGGCGTCATAATTCCACTCATGGCAAGAGGCCAATTCAAAAGTTTGCATTTCCAGTTCTCCATACCCAGAGCACAAACACCTGTACTAACCTCTGGGCCATCGAACAGAAACCTCCACAACTGTATGTACCCAGAGATCTAGTATCCCCTGCACCCGCCGGCAGATACGATCACATGGATCCATGGTGTTGAGCTCGCCTGTACCTCGCAGAACTTGAGAGTCAGAGCCAGTGGTTGAGCAGATCTCTGTTACAGAGTAATGAAGCTCTGATGGAAATGAATGAATGTGTGGATGCTGTGATTAAAAAGTGTGGGCAGACTCCAGCACAATATTACCAAAACATTTAATAATACAGAGAAGATACCAAATGTGGACTTTTGGAGACATCAATGTGCAGCATTTATAAAAGTGCTTGTGAGTTTGTGAATGGGAAGAAGGCATCAAACTTTGAAGGATTCATTAATCTGCTGTCAGATTAGAAATGTTTGGTATTTGCCAAGTAGAGCTACCTAGATGGATGGTACAAACTTACTGGCATTTGGGGAACCATTACTGGTCAGACTTGGTTCTGC
This sequence comes from Pleurodeles waltl, assembly GCF_031143425.1. Classification (NCBI taxonomy): domain Eukaryota; kingdom Metazoa; phylum Chordata; class Amphibia; order Caudata; family Salamandridae; genus Pleurodeles; species Pleurodeles waltl. The sequence goes on along the minus strand of NC_090449.1, from coordinate 1,067,470,094 downwards.
GGCAAAAATACACTTATCCTCTCTCATTGAGGAAAGCCAATAATGAGCCGGGCTCATAATGTACCTGCCACAGGTCACACAAGGTCAAGTGTGGTGGGTTGAGTATTTAGGGGATCCCCATCCATGGATTAGCCCCACTGTGCTCCTCCTGACATGGTCAAAAGTGACACAGGGACAGAACACACAATTTGTCTATGTCATCTCTCGGTCCCCACACTAGGGTTGAGGGGGGGCAAAATAGTAACACCTCCCACCATTCAATGTTGTATGAAGCTCTCTCATGGCTGGAGCTTTTGTTTTGTAGCTGGGAGTAGTTTGTTTTTTAAGAGCCTTGTTTGTAATAGTACTGCAGTGTGTCTGCTGACTCTGAAAATGTGTAAGGCACTGTGGGGGTCATTCTGACCCCCGCGGGCGGCGGAAGCCGCCCGCCTGGCGGGAACCGCCAGAAGACCGTACCGCGATCAAATGACCGCGGCGGTCATTCTGACTTTCCCGCTGGGCGGGCGGGCGACCGCCAAAAGGCCGCCCGCCCGCCCAGCGGGAAAGCCCCAGCAACGATGAAGCCGGCTCCGAATGGAGCCGGCGGAGTTGCTGGTGTGCGATGGGTGCAGTGGCACCCGTCGCGATTTTCAGTGTCTGCTAGGCAGACACTGAAAATCATTATGGGGGCCTGTGGCATGGGCAGTGCAGGGGCCCCCAGGGGCCCCACGACACCCATTCCCGCCATCCTGTTCCTCGCGGTTTTTACCGCCAGGACCAGGATGGCAGGAAGGGGGTCGGAATCCCCATGGCGGTGCTGCGGGCAGCGCCGCCATGGAGGATTCTTTGGGGCAGGGGTAAACCGGCGGGAAACCGCCAGTTGCCCTTTTCTGACCGCGGCTTTACCGCCGCGGTCAGAATTGCCCATGAAGCACTGCCAGCCTGTTGACGGTGCTTCCGCTGCACTCTGCCCTGGCGGTTTTCAACCGCCAGGGTCAGAATGACCGCCTGTGTCCTCTAGGGGCTGCATATACTGTATGGTTACACTGGATTACTTTCTGCCATTCTGTTTTCATGTCATTAGTACCTTTAGGGGCTGATATATGGTTACATAACCATGTTTCCTACAAATGCTTTTTTTTTTATTATTGTGTCTATGACGGCACAAACCAGAATGCAAAGAAACAAAATGACTAGGGTACTTATGACTCCTTATTTAACCAAATATGCTGATATTTAAATATCTTGTTTTGCTTTATCTGGGTTTGGTCTCCTAACACAGTGGCGGCCATGTTCTAGTGTAAACGTCATTCCTTCATGGAAACCAAAAATGCCTTTCATTTCTTATCAGGGATTAAGAAATGCTTGAAAATTAGGTAATTTATTCATCTGAGACTAAAGGCCTACTCAGTGGAGAGTGTGAGTATTTATGAGATGTATTCTTGCAAAACATTCTTAACTTGCCTTCCCTGCCCTCTCTTTGCCCTTTTATTTTGTCCTTAAAGCTGCAGCTCTTTGTTGCAGACGGACGTACCATGGTCACTGCGTAGTTGTAGCTTGTGACATATAAGTTGCGGACTCCCAGTTGTCCAATCAAGCTAGGATGCTGCTTTGCTGACTGCATTAAAATATTGTACTTTAGTGGCCCAATGCAGCAGCAATTCACTGCATATTGTAGAGGTAAGTACGTTGTTCCTAAGACCTCATATATGAGTTGAATGGCTAAACATTTATAAGGTCTAAAAGACGAGACCCATTGGCTATGCCAATGCTTGTTTCTACAAGCTAATCACCCCCTGATTCCGGATGCAACCAAGTAATGACCAGTTAGAAATAAATTATTAAAGAGGTTGTTTAAAATGTTGCCTTTAAGTTGCCAAAATCTGTGGGCTACGTAGATCCTTCGAAGGATAATTTTTAAATCTCTGCGTGTCATTGTTCTTTTTTAGCAGGCTGCGCGGGTATCTAAAATAGCCTTACTCTAGTGCCTTCTTGGGCAGTGAAAGGTAAGTAATATGTTCCTTTTGGATCATTCCTAGTGGCACCAATATGAAATGTGAAGTTTTGAGTGGGGGTTTATACATAAAGGGGGTCATTACGACCTCGGTGGACAGAAAAGCCCGTCCGCCGAAGTCACGACGGGCAGGTTACTGCCAATGCGGCCGCCTCCCCGCAGGCCCCATTACGAGTTTTCTGCCCATTGGGCCAGCGGGAAATGGCCTACAGTATTGTCTCCGGCTCATAATAGGGCCGGTGGCAATGCTGTAGTGCGTAGGGTGCACCAGTACCCATCGTGATGTTCACCCTCTGCAAAGCAGCCAGTGAACATAGTGATGGGGCTGGCTGGGGAGGTGAGGGGGCTGCACCGCTCATGCCAAGTGCATGGGCAGTGCAGGACACCCACTGGGGCCCCCTGCACCCCGCGGTCGTAATGTGGCAGTCTTTCTCACCTATAGCCGACCCTTATACCCTCCATGTTGTATAAGTAGGCCAGAAGGATGCATGGTTAGATAAAGAATTAGCCGTGTTATTTTTTTTCAAATATCTTGTACTGTGTACACTACATAATGATTTGCTTTTTAGGTGCTTGTCGGAAAGAGAGTTTCTCCAAAGGCAGGAGTCAAGGAGATTCGTAGCAGCCTGGTTTTTATTAGGTTTTTCCTGTGCCTGTGAAGGTTGTGGGCCCTGTACGTGTGCCGGGAGGTTGTCCCTCATGCGGGGGGCTCTCTCTAGGGATGGGCTTCTTTCTGCGAGGCCTGGAGCTTGTTTTAGGACCTATGAGGAGGTTGAGGTTGTTAGACCAGAGATGCCTGGAGGGAATGTCTTCATTTTGTTCTGCTGGTGCCTGGGAGGAGAACCTTCTAAGCTCCTGGAGGTGAGCCGGAGTATTTTTTCTATTTCCCACTCCTTGAGGTTGCTTACGCCATATGTGATTTTCTGAGTTTTGCGCACCGAAGACGTTTGTCGCTGCATTTCACACACTTAGTCGTTTCATTTGCCCACCTGGAGGTCCACTGTAGGGGGCGTGGCCTGTCCTACACTTTGTGGAGTCCACAGCCCTGTCTCGTTAACCATATTTCAGCATCTATCCAATATTCACTTCTCTTATTCTCGTATGGGGAGTTTCCATCAAAGGACCAAGTTCCAGCTTGGAAGCAAATCTGGGCAAACCCTACTGTCCCTTGTGTGGTTTATTCGAAGAAAGCATGCTCCATTCTTCTGTGCATGTTCCCGATTGTCACTCGCTTGAGACAGCAGCTGGTGGTATCTCTTTTAAACGGACATGACATTCAGCTCGCCTGCCGGGCAAACAAACTTTTAGTGCAAGTGAGGAATCTACTTCTAATGCGAGCAACTCATGCTCATGAAGCTCCATTTTTTCCCCAGTTAGCTGACTGGGTCCCAGTACCGAAGCTGGCACTTTAGAAGTTGTCCTCAGCTGTTGCTAAAATACATTGTTAAATTTTAACATCATGTTTTAAAGGGCATTTCCCGAGCATCAATACCGAGCTGAGATTTGATACTGCGCCGAAGTTTCAACTTTAGCGATTGGCGTTTCCTACAGTTAATTTAAATCGTCAAACTTACATTGTAAAATTTTAGCATCACGTTTTAAAGGGCGTGTTTTTTCGAGCTTTGGTACTGAGCTGAAGTTTGACACTGCACTGAATTTTGTACCTAAGCAATTGTCTTTAGTTGCTGTCAATTTCATTTGTCAAACGTTAACACCATGTCCTAAAGGGCATTTTCTGGAGCATTGATACTGCGAACTTTATTGAGTATTGATCACTGGATGTGAAAAGAGGTTTAAATCTAAGCTAAAAAGTGGCAGTTAAGCTAAAAGTGAGCCAAACATGTTAGAAGCCAGGTTTACAACATGTGTCATCTCGCCCCAGCATCTGCTTGTTGCAGCAGTTTTTAAATTGTTACCTTTTGCTTGATTTCTAATTGCACACCTCTGAAGTACTCCATGGACCTTCACTGAGGTATGATCACGTGACTCCAGACGTAAACCCGGAAGTAGCCCTAAAGCTGACTGTATTTTAAAACTAGGCTTACCTAGGCTACAGACCTGGGCCCAGTCTGCCTGGCACCTAAGTGGGCAGCCAAAGTGCACATCTCACGACATGACTATGCATACATTTTTTGAACTTTTAGATCATATTTTAAGCTGCTTTTGATCAAGTGGTTTGACTGATTTTAATATCGTTTTTTGCCGCATATAATGGAAAAAGCGCCAGTCAATCAGGCTTTTAACATCTTTTGTATTCTTGAGTATTTACTGTAATTTTTGCTCCTTAGATGTTGTTTCTTATACCAGTGGTTTATAATTGCCATGATTTCTATTGATCAAATTCACTCATTCATATTAGCTTTTTCCTGTGTCTGTGAAGGTTGTGTGACTTGTACGTGTGCCCGAGAGGTTGTCCCTCATGCGGGGGGCTCTCTCTAGGGATATCCTTCTTTCTGCAAGCCCTGGAGCTTGTTTTAGGACCTACGAAGAGGTTGAGGTTGTTAGACCAGAGGTGCCTGGAGGGAATGTCTTCATTTTGTTCTGCTGGTGCCTAGAAGCAGAACCTTCCAAGCGCCTGGAGGTGAGCCAGAGTATCTTTTCTGTTTTCCACTCCTTGAGGTTGCCTCCGCTCTATGTGATTTTCTGAGTTTTGCACACCAAAGAGGAGGTTTGTCGCTGAATTTCTCACTCATTTAGTTGGTTCATTTGCTCGCCTGGAGGTCCAGTGTAGAGGGCGTTGGTGTAGTTTGAAAAGGATTATAAAACAGAGATTAACAAGCGCTTGAACAGCTGGGGTTGGAGTAACCTCTGGGGATGAATGATAGGTTTTGTGAGCACCATTACTGATGAAATGAAGATCAGATCAAAGCTCCAATCTGGGAGTTAAGGTTCAGTTTGGAATCCCAGAAGGTGTCACGTTTAGGGACCCTGGTCTTTATTGGGATGGTGTTAGTTACTCTGGAGTGGAGAGAGGGCCGGATTTAGAACTCAGCGGACGTGTTACTCCATCGGAATGGTGACAGATCTACTGAAATCTAAATCCCATCATATCCTACGGGATTTAGATTTCAGCGGACGGGATAACCTTCACCGTTGTGATGGAGTAACCCATCCACTGAGTTCTAAATCAGGCCCAGAGTCATCTTCTTAAGGATGGGATGTGGGTCTAGATCCGGGATTTTGGTCGTGGAGCCTTTGAGCATTCAGCCGTTTTACTCATCTTGCTTTCAGCTGTTCTTAGGCATCTGTGACATTGGTGACATTGGTGAATTTGTCCTCTTTGTGGTGACTTGCTCATAGATGTAAGTGTCCTCCTAGGAGCAGGAAAGGAGGTTCAGAGACCTCAGGAAACCAAAAGGGATATAATGTAGGTGTTTAAAAGTGGGGACAATGAGGGTGAACCTTAGGCTACTTGTAGGTAAGCATGACCGCTGTACCCCAGAGCTCTACTCAACACTAGCTAATCGTTACCACTCGATTCATGCAAGATCTCTGAGAGTGAAACATGCGCATCAGCTAGGATGTGCTCATCCATACACACATGCTTATTCCACAGCACCAGTAGACACCTTTACATCATCACTCACTCACCATCACACATGTCTCATCATCCACAATGTCCCCGAAACATGACCATGTGGAGCAGATTCCATCTAACAGTTACAACACATGCCCCACAAAACACCATGACACATGCACACATGCACACACACACATACACACACACACACACACACACATACACACACACTATGCCACAATATCTGCTGACAGCCTAAAAGAATCAATTGCTCAACATCACATACTCATCACACACTTTATCATTATCAAGGTCTCTAAACACATGCCCCACAAAAACACCACCACACATGCACACACACACATTAAGGCATACTACCGGTCAACACAGTCACAGTATTAACTCTCCATCACACCCTTACTTTCACATACCATCCTTTCCAACACGTGATCACTGAGACTTGAGACTGCATGCCATCAAATGCTCACAACATTCTCTCCACAAAAAACTCCATCACACATGCACACACAGATTAAGCCACAATAGCAGTCAACACTGTTACAGTATAAATACCTTACCACCACACACTTACCGTCCCATACCAACCCCCACCAACACATGATCACTGACACTGCATGCCCTCAAATACACACATCACTCTCTCCATAAAAACAGCGTGACACAAACACACACACAATGCTCCCATCTTGACCAAAGAAACTACTCTGACTGTGTCCCACTATCTTCATGGACAAAACGGCCCCCGCCATGCAGGTAGTCCACTCTGGGGCCACCTCAGGCCCTTGCCCCCACCACGTCTTTGCCAAAGAACTACAACCCATCAGCTCAGCGCTCACCCCTATCCTGGATGCCCCCATCACTACAGCCACCTTTCTGAATGCCTGGAAACATGTAATGGATCTCCACTCATCCCAAGAAGCCAACCATGGGCCCAAAAACAACAGCCCATTGCAGACCTGTCTCCCTGGTACCTTGCCTGGGAAAAGTACTAGAGAAACAAGCGCCTACCCAACCATCTCAATGAGATGACACCAAGAACCTCAGGAGTGTCATCGACAGCCAGCTCAACATGACTGCCCAAGTCAACGCTGTCACAGCCTCCTGCTTCCGCACCCTGAAGAGGCTAAGGAGGATCTTGAAATGGCTTCCCACCAGCAACCGCGAAACCATCACATGTGCCTTCATCACAAGCAAACTGAACTAGGTACATCCTCTGTGCTGGAATTAGCAAGCAACACACCAGACGACTCCAAACCATGCTGAATTCAGCAGCTAGGACCACACTCAACGTACCATGCTGCACGTGTATCACATCGCACCTTCGGGAGCTCCACTGGCTCCCGATATACAAACGAGCCTAGTTCCAACTCCTCACAAACACCACCAAAGTTATAAAAAACACAGGTCCAGCTTACCTCAACAACCAAATTTCTTTTCACAAACCCACCAGACACCTCTGTTCAGCTGGACTCCCTCTCGCACATACTCCACGCACACGCAGAACCACAGCCGGCAGTCTGACCTTCTGTTAGGTCGCTCCTAAAGCCTGGAACAACCTCCCGTTACACATCAGACCCACCTCCTTAGTTCTTGAATCCTGCAAGAAAGTGATGGCATGGCTTTTCGAATAGCCCACTTTCCATTCCTAGGCCTGCACTTGCTTCAGTGGCAGGATACCCTCCAGGCATGGTGAAGGGGCATCACCCCCTGGCTGAGCCAGCAGCAGAAAAATAATATGATAGCTCACTATTGTTTTATTTTTCTTCTGCTGCTCAGCCAGCAGTCCAGGGAGAGGCGTGGCTGGGCCATGGGACGTGGGAGGGGGAATGGAGTGCTCCTAAGTGCACATGTGTGTTTGACCGGCTGTCTCAGGCTGGTCAAACACAAATACGCACTTAGGTGTATCCAGCCCGGCTGTGTTTAACAGCTTAACCAGGGCTGTGTCTGAGTGGCAGTCCAAGATGCTCAGACGAATCCTGACGCAGCTTTCATGCTATGTTTAGCATGAAAGCAGCGCCAAGATTGCTGGGAAGCCTGTGCTTGTGTCCCAGTGAATCCTGGAGGGAGCGAGCGAGACATCGGGAGACAGTGGTCCGAGATAAGATCAATTTTTATTATTTTTTTTATTTCCCCCCCTCCATCCCCGTCCCTCTCCCCACCCACCCATTCCCACCCCTCCCCTTGAGATTTGTGGCAGCGGCTGCTGCCACCTGGTGCAATACAAATACTGATAACATAACGACATAATGTATAAATCACTGAGCATCACACACTTATCACCATCACACCCATTACCACCAGCATATGATCACTACGACCACGTCATCAAACACTTAAAACACACATCCCAGAAAACACCACACACGCACAAACACACACACTGCTACAATATCCGTGGCACCATTACAGGATAAATCACTCACCATCACAGTCTCTTCATCAGACACACTATCACAAGCGCATGTCATCAAACATGCATAACACATGCCCCACTTAAAGACCATCACACCTGCACACACACACACACATGAAATTAAGCTTGTATCGCTTCAGCACACGTTGTGTCGAATCCGTGCAAGCGAAGTGTGCCCTGTCACTACCATGTCCTGTAACCGCCCTGTGTGATGCTTTAACGCCTGGTGCACATGCTCCATGTGTCCTGTAACCGCCCTGTGAGATGCTTTAAAGCCTGGTGCACATGCTCCATGTGTCCTGTAACCGCCCTGTGTGATGCTTTAACTCCTGGTGCACATGCTCCATGTGTCCTGTAACCGTCCTGTGTGATGCTTTAACTCCTGGTGCACATGCTCCATGTGTCCTGTAACCGCCCTGTGTGATGCTTTAACTCCTGGTGCACATGCTCCATGTGTCCTGTAACCGCCCTGTGTGAGGCTTTAACTCCTGGTGCACATGCTCCATGTGTCCTGTAACCGCCCTGTGTGATGCTTTAACTCCTGGTGCACATGCTCCATGTGTCCTGTAACCGCCCTGTGTGATGCTTTAAAGCCTGGTGCACATGCTCCATGTGTCCTGTAACCGCCCTGTGTGATGCTTTAAAGCCTGGTGCGCATTCTCCATGTGTCCTGTAACCGCCCTGTGTGATGCTTTAACTCCTAGTGCACATGCTCCATGTGTCCTGTAACCGCCCTGTGTGATGCTTTAAAGCCTGGTGCACATGCTCCATGTGTCCTGTAACCGCCCTGTGTGATGCTTTAACTCCTGGTGCACATGCTCCATGTGTCCTGTAACCGCCCTGTGTGATGCTTTAACTCCTGGTGCACATGCTCCATGTGTCCTGTAACCGCCCTGTGTGATGCTTTAACTCCTGGTGCACATGCTCCATGTGTCCTGTAACCGCCCTGTGTGATGCTTTAACTCCTAGTGCACACGTCCTGCGTATGAAAAGAAGTGGACATGGAGTCTTCTCTTGCCATTAGTGCTCTGTGCACAGGGCTGACTTTAGCGATGGTGGCGTCTGGTACAGCGCTGTATTTTGGTGCCCCACCACCCCATGACCACCTCCTCGGATTCCCTCACTACCACCGGACAAAAGTGCACTCATCTCTCCATAGCCCCTCTCACATGTTTCATTTGTTTTAAAGTGCTTGAAAAGGCTGGTTTTACTAATCCACTCAGCTATCCACATAAAATACAGATCTGTTCTTTGCAGCTGGCGTATCAACCCTCTGAGCTACTTTATGGCAAGTCAAAAATACCACTAGATAAAACTCAGATCTCTCTCTCTAGCAAGGACCTTCCTCACAAGAGTTATCTTGACATGTTAAGTGGTTCCTGAAGGCTAGACACACACAGAACTTTTCAGCAGGTGCTTTGAAATCGCAAGTTTCGTAAGTTATTGCTAAACACAGCGCCCCCCTGAGGCCAGCGCCACCTCCCCCATCTAGGTCAGCACTCGGTGGGGCCGCACCGGTCGCACCGCCCTAAAGCCGGCCCTGTTTGTGCATATAGGAAGAACTCACACACCGGCTCTGCACATTCCACATGTCCTGTGTGCCAGGGGCCAGATGGCTCCTCCCACCACATACATGTTATTTTTGTTTTAGAGAGGTTTGCTGTCTGTACTTAGGGTAAGCAGATCTTGAGGACATTGTGTAGAAATAGAAGAAGGACTGCACTTTTCCATCAAGGGAGCAGAGGGAAATGACAGCTCACATCAATATAGGAAACCAGCATCATACCTGTTAATCAAATTGCTCGCGTACTACAGCTCCTAACTAGTACCGCTTTGGAACACCTACAAAGCGCCTTTCACTGTTTTCAGTCGTCTCCCTCTAAAGACCGGGGCATGGGCCAAATCTGCTGAAATCTACCGGGACAGCTGGCGAGAAACCGGGACTGTCCCGGCAAATCCAGGACTCTCAGTCAACCTATATGTACACTACCCGTCCTGAGAGTGGCTGAAGCTGGGGAAAGCAATGTCACCGCCAAGAGCCACGGGGATTGTCGGTGCCAATGCTTGTTTGCTGGAGAGGACAGCCACCCACGTGCGAGTGCCACTCAGTGCCACACTGGGGTTCAAGACAGGCCCTGGGTGCTCCCCCCCCCCTCTTCCAGATAAAATTCCTGCTCCTGAGACCTGGCTGGATATTTAGTGTAATTACATATTCTTGCCTCTGTTAATGATTCTACCGAACGAGGAGCCGGTTAATAGGTTTTAAAATGATTTACTAGCGGGATCAACAGGGAACCGTCTAATTCCAAGGTCTTTGAAGTTGATGGAAATAAAGCGAGTTTCCCATTGACTTTCTTGCTGGGTTTTATCTGATTTCTGGGAATCTGCGCGCGGCTGATGAGAAGCTAGTGATCGGGAAAGGAGATAAGGAGAGAATATATGTCCGAGACCTTGTCTGGCCCCAGTTGTGCGCGCATTCCTATGGAACAGCGCGTGTTTATGTGCAAGGGATGGAAGTGTGCGTGCGTGTGTGCGTGAGATAGAGACACCGGGGGGAAGTTACACTTTTATTTATTTATTTCCAGTATTTGTAAAGCTCTGCGGTCTTCCCCGAAGTGATATCACGGCGCTAAGTCATGCCAACTGACATACGTGAGTACTGAGTGAAGGAGACTGGGCAGACCTTTAGTTGGGCAGGAGCCAAAGTTTGAGTTTCTTTCTGAATCTGAGATACTCATTAGTGGGACGGAGCTCAAGTGGCAGCGAGTTCCAAAGAGAAGCCGCCAGCAGGGTGGAGGTGGCCCCCAGATTTAGCTTTCCCTTAGTTTTGGGGACGCACGGTCAGTGCTTAATTTGTAAATAAAGAGGTGCCGGTTCCCAAAGCCCTCCTCTTGAACACGCGGCTGTTGCAATTAAATGTGTGAACACAGAATACTGAGACAGTGTAATCCTGAAGACATCCGAGGCCTCTTCAATCCATTTAAAGCAACTACCTGCCCCTTCAGCTCACTCTAGCAGCTTTCTGCTTTCTCCCTTTGTGACGCTTTTTCGTTTTTTCCCTTCCTCCGTCTTTCCCATATCTGTCTTTTGCACGCTGCAAATGCTTGAGGCAGAAGAATAAGCCCCGGCCCTCAAACAGAACTGCCGGTGCTCAGCACCGGAAACAACAAGCACAAATTAAGCACTGCTCACTGTGCGCAGAGCTCAGGCTTTTCACGGAAATAACCCTTCAGCGTAGACTGGAGAGTGGGGGGCTGGTGTGATGACGTGCCCTGTGTGCACGACGCAGGAGCTTGGATTTAGCCCTAGAACCCTTGAATAGGAGGCCAGTGCGGGGTCTTCAGGCAAGCCCAGGCCAAGCACTAGCTATCTTTGCTGCGCATGAGTCTAGCAGCCATATTATGAATTGTCTGCAGCCGACAGAAGAGATGGGCCGACATCCCAACGAATAGGGCCACGTATACAAGAAAGTGGTGCGCGGGTCCTGATGCACCACTTTTCTTGCATCACCCCTGCCTCACCTAACGACACCATGGCTGCGCCATTTTTTGCGTGGGATCGCCACCTTGCATACATTATGGCTGGCGCAGGCATAATGTGGTGCAAGGGGTTACAAAGTTGGGCAATGCAAGCATTGCGCCACTTTGTAAATATGTCACGGGGAAATGGCCTCCATAACACCACATTAGCATAAAACATAATGACGCTAGTGTGGGGCCAGGAGGAGCGAGGGCCTCGTACATCTGGCCCCGTAGTGCGTTACCATAATCCAGTCTGCTCATCACAGGGACAATGGTTCTACGCCACTCAACCGGGTCCAATTAAATTGTTTTTTAAGAAGTTTCAGTAGCTCAAGACATCTCCCACAGATAGCAGCCACTTGCTCCGACACAGATAGGGAGTTGTTTATTAGAAACCCCAAATTCCTTACCGCCTTTTTAGGGTCAAGCGCAAAGTGCTCTGATCCTGCTGTAACCTCTCTTTAGGCTTCTAATGTGCCCATCTTAGGTTAGCAACTTTCATTGGTTCGTGGGCTTGCCTTTTAAAATCCGCTTGCTTTTATTAGTCAAAGGAATGCATATGTCATGCCTTTTCCGGTGTTTAGCCCTCCTCGAGCGCACCGACCAACCACTGAAAACATATGATGCTCTGTGTTTTCCATATGGTTTCTGGACTACTTTTTCTCTTTATTTCGCTGCGCGATCGTGCTGGGTTTTACAAAGCACAATCGCGCTGGATTTTTTTACAATTATTGTGGCAAGAAAACTCCCGTTAGGAGTTTACAACGCTAACAGCCTTAACTCGACGAAATGTGACACCGTTGCATTGTAAATGCTTGTTTGCAATAGGAGCCTTCCCTAAAGAGGCCATCCACCACATTGGGTCCCAAGTATTCTGGGCATCGCTAAAAAGTTAAATCTCTGTTTTATTGGCATTTAGCTTCAAACACTGCTTCTTCATCTGACCAGCAACATCCTCAAGGCAACCTGGGTGGTTGTGTCTAATTTTCTCATCTTGATCACCTAAAGAAATGATCAGTTGAGTATCATCCTCGTAAAAACAAGTTTCAAAACCCCACTTACACACCAGTTTAGCAAGGGCTGCAACATACACATTGAAAAGGGTTGACTTAGTGATGAACCCTGCAGCACCCCTCACTTCACCCAGTGTGGGAGGATCTAACAGTGCCCAACTAAACCTACCTAGTCCTATCAGCCAAGAAGGGACAAAACCATCGCAATGCAGTCCAATACGTTTATTTATCAAAAGGCTTTGTGAAACAGTATCAAATTGCTGCTGATAAGTCTAGTAGAATCAGTGCAGCTGCTTTGCCCTGATCTGCTTCCCGTCTTACGTTGTCGGAGACTGCCAAAAGGGTAGATTCCATATTATTTGTGGGTCTAAAACCCATTTGAGAAGAGTCAGGTGTATTGGAATCTTCTAAAAATGGTGCCCCCTCATCTGCCGGTGAGGCCACAGTACATTCTAGTAGAGGCAGGTTGGTGCTGCCTCCCACTGGTACCATGCGAGGGCACCTACAGTCCACCACAGCATTGGTAACGGGTGACGGATGATAATATTCCTTGAAGGGAACTTCCACCTTGCATGGCAAATTTACATGATAGCCACCTTGAAACTTTTCCACAAATTATTTTTTTTTAAAGTGGGAACTAAGCAAAGCTATTTAATTTGCCCTGAAAGTACCACAGCTTCTGCTTGATTAAACACAATATTTTGCTTAGTTTTAGACAGAGCTCTGGGTAGTTTGTGGTATCTTTGAACCACTGTATCAACAGCTCCACACTAACAGTTCATTTTCAAAGGAACATGCCTTTACACAGCCACTCGCATGGTAAGTTCTACAGCTGCGTATTTCACATATCACACTCAAGGAACTAGCAAGAGAAACAAAGCCCTACTCCATGTCTCAGTCAGTATCAGCTCACAGTGGTGAAAGGGAACCGCAAGACTAGCCCATTCAATCTGCCACCATCAACTCACCAAGGTAAGTGGAACAAGACCCTTAACCAACCCTCAGCTGCTATCAACTCACAAAGAAAAGAGGAACCGCAAGACTAGCCCATCTATCCGCCACCATCAACTCACTATGAGAAGAAGAACAAGACCCTAAAGCAACTCTCAGCCACCATCAATATACCAGGGTAGGAGAAACTGCAAGACTAGCCCAACAATCAGCCACCATCAGCTCACCAAGGTAAGTGCAACATGACCCTAAAGCAATTCTCAGTTGATATCAACTCACAGAAGAAAAGAGGAACCGCAAGACTAACCCCTCAATCAGCCACCATCAACTCACCAAGGTAAGTGGAACAAGACCCTAAACCAACTCTCAGCTGCTATCAACTCATAAAGAAAAGAGGAACCGCAAGACTACCCCATCTGTCAGTCACCATTAACTCACAAAGATAAGAGGAACTGCAAGACTAGCCCATCAATCAGCCACGATCAACTTACCAAGGTAAGTGGAACTAGACCCTTAACCAACCCTCAGCTGCTATGAACACACAAAGATTAGAGGAGCAACAAGGCTACTTCATCTATCAGCCACCAACAATTCACCAAGAGCAATGGAACACAACCCTTAACCAACTCTCAGCTGCTCTCAACTCACAAAGAAAAGAGGAACCACAAGACATTCCCATCTATCAGCCAACATCAACTCAACAAGGTAAGTGGAACAAGACCTTAAGCCAACTCTCAGCTGCTATAAACTCACCAAGAAAAGAGTAGCAACAAGACTTCCTAATCTATCAGCCACCAACAACTCTCCAAAGTAAGTGGAACAAGACCATAAACCAACTCTCAGCTGCTATCAACTCACAAAGAGTAGAGGGGCAACAAGACTACCTCATCTATCAGCCACCATCGACTCACCAAGGTAAGTGGCAAACAATCATAAACCAACTCTCAGCTGCTACCACCTCACAAAGGTTAGATGAGAAACAAGACTACCCCATCCATCATCCATCAACTCACCAAGATAAGAGGAACAAGACCCTAAAGCAACTCTCATCCACTGACATCTGACAAAGATTATAGAGGCAACAAGACTACCTTATCTCTCTGCCATTGTCAAATCACCAAGAGAAGAGGAATAAGACCCTAAACCAACTCTCAATCACCTTCAACTCACATGGAAAAGAGGAACAAGAAGACTGCCCCAGCTATCAGCCGCCATCAACTCACCAATGTAAATGGAACAAGCCCCTTAACCAACTCTCAGATGCTATCAACTCACAAAGATTAGACTACCCCATCCATCAGCCAACATCACCTCGCCAATCAATGCTCCCCACAGAATGTTGTGAGTGGGTCCTGAGTCTCTCATATCTCACAGATATTTATGGACCTGAGGCTGATTGACGACCCCCCGATGGATGGGGATTCCCTGCACCACAAGGTGTGCATAGACTTGTGTTATACTCCTGGTCTCATCGAGTACCAACTCACAAATATGAGAACAATAAGATCCTACCCCACCACTTATCCACCACTAGCTTACCATAAAAAGAGGAGCAAGACACTAAACCAACTGTCAGCCACCATCTACACACAAACATTAGAATAACAAGACCCTTCCAACTCCACAGCCACAGTCACCTCACAAAGACAAGAGAAACAACAGGCCCCTTCTTCACAATTCATCCCTAATCAACTCTCATCCAATTACTGGAAAAACAACCCTGTACCCACCACTCAGCCACCATCAATTCACAAACATAAGAACAAGGACCTACCTACCCATGCAGTAACCATCTTAGTAAGATAAGAGAAAAAGAAGACCTTATCACAGATCACTGAAATAATATTGATGCATAAAATATCAAACCACAAAAATATTGGAAAATAAATATTGATAACAAAAATATTGACTTCCTATACTTAACCAGTAAAATACCACATATCAAGAACACAAATAACTTTGTTAAAAGTATCGATTTTTACTTTTGTCAAAAACACAACATCGAAAATAAAAATATCATCACCATTAAATAAACATATAACACGTCGAAAACAAATATATGGTCACCTTTAAATAAATGTATATTATTTAAAAAATATACATTCACCTAATATTGACTACAATGATACCAAAATAATTAATCATTAATAAATATTAAAGAAACACTTGTTACTTAAAACAATTATTAGAAATAAACCTAAAACATTTTATACACGTTTGAATGAACTATAAATATATTCCATCACCAAAACCTTTACCATTCACCCCCAATAAATCATATTATTAAAATCATAACAATAAAACCCAAAATATATTAGCATTAACTAACTACAAACAGACAACAATCTAAATATTTACACACTTATATAGGAGAAGGGGAGACACGTCCACAAAGAAACAACAGGTCACATGGGAAGGACACTCGGCAGAGCAAAAGGAACAAATAATGGGTGAGAACAAATTAACTGTGGTGAATTTATTCTCTCATTCTTTAACCCCAGACGAACGTTCTTTCTTGGAACTTGACCTATCTTTTTGTCCCACTGCTAATTTTGATTATGTAAGAACTCGCATTGACCTTTTTCTATTTATCAGAAAATTGAAATTGCTAAAGATATTTACTCAGCAAAAAGACAAGGGCAAATGGATGCCAGGGGAGGGTAACCTGGGGTAATTTGGATTCTATGGATGTTACCAGGGGTTTATGTACTGGTGATATTGATGGCTTGGCAGTTTTGAGAGAACTGGAGATTGGTGAGAGAACCTGGAATTTTAAGAGAGATTTGCTATGTGATCTAGTATTGGAAATTGATGAGACCTGTGAGGATGATTTTAGGCCTAAGTCCAGATGCAATCCTGGCACCCTCATGATAATTTTGATTAATTCTGTGATGCTGTACTTTTTGATTTATTGAAAGTAAGGCAGAACAGTGGAAATAATTTTGGGAGGAGTTTATTGACAGGACAGCGGGTGGCGTTAGAAACTCTTAGAAAGGCCACCTCATTTGTGATCAAACCCGGAGATAAAGGCGGTAATGTGGTCCTAAGGGATAGGAGGCTAAACGACAGCTGGCACTATGGGGAAGCTATGAGAAATCTTCATTAATGGCATATAAACATTTGATTGCATGCTACCATTCCCTGCTTTCTGATTGGGGGGATAAGGACCTTTTATCAGAGGATAAGTTTCAGTTTCTATTAAATAAGAAACATACAGCACTATGTTTTTGTATTCCGCCAAAAATCCATAAACATAGTATAAAACCACTAGGCAGGTCTATCATATCTGCAATGGTAGCTTGCTTGAAAATCCTTCTATGTACTTGGATTATTTTCTATGCCCTTATGTCCTTAGTCTTTTTTCATACTGCAGGGGCAGTGTGGATTTTATAACTAAGATACAGGACATCTCCTGGGAGTCCAGTTATATCATGGTCACCATTGATGTTGTGTGATTGTACACATGTATTGCACATGATTTGGGCATTGGGGCATGCCGACATTTCTTCAAAGACAAACCATTGGCCCTATATGCCCATTCCTTGATCAATGGCATAAAAAAATAACAGGGACTGCGATGGGAAGCAGATTCACTCCCAGTTATGCATGTATGTTTATGGGATGGTGGGAATCCCAGCATGTATGGGCTGTTGGTAATGAAAGATGGACAAACCATATAATTCTATGGACAAGATACATTGATAATCTTTTGGTAATCTGGGATGGGCCAGAAAACACTTTGAAGGAATTTTTGATATGGCTCTCTACCAATGATTTGAATTTGAAATTTACCCTTAGAACAAATCGGTCATCTATGGAGTTTCTGGATATTTTAGTTACTGTAGAGCGAGGGAACCTGCATCCCAGTATTTTCAGAAAGAGTACTGCAGGTAATAGCATTTTGCCCGCAGATAGTCATCATCCACTAAATTTGAAATGGAGCATCCCATATGGGGAATTGCTCAGAGCCAAGAGGAATAGTAGCACAGTTCAGGCTTTCAAAAAGGA
The DNA here is from genome assembly GCF_031143425.1 of Pleurodeles waltl. Taxonomy (NCBI): domain Eukaryota; kingdom Metazoa; phylum Chordata; class Amphibia; order Caudata; family Salamandridae; genus Pleurodeles; species Pleurodeles waltl. The sequence continues at coordinate 1,067,452,654 of NC_090449.1, read as the reverse complement.
ACAAACAAATATGGTGGGTAGATTTAGATCTAGAGGATACCCCGTGAGAGTGAGTGAGGCAGCATGCAAAAAGGTCTCTAGTGTGAAGAGGGACATTCTTTTCTTACCTAAGGGCAAGAATAAAGAGAATATTAAAATAGGGTTTATTACCACCTACAACACTGATTCTCACAGTGTAGGGAAGATTCTGAAGAAGTGCTGGCATTTGATTAAAGCTGACAGAGTAATTGGTGATCAGGACAGCTCTTGTCCTAAGATAACATGTAGAAAAAGTTGCTCTTTGAGGGAGATATTGGTGCATAGTAACCCTTCTAAGAATTCAAGCTCGTGGTTACAAGCTCAGCAAGGATTCTGTAAATGTGCAAAGTGTAAGGCCTGTACACACAAAAAACATTCAGTCTACCTACAGGGAGGAAGGTAAAGATCAGAAAGTTCATTAACTGCACTTCTGATTTTGCGGTGTACGTGTTACTGTGTGTGGACTGCAGTATGTGGGCAGCATGAGCTTCCCTGTAAAAAAGAGAATTCTCGAACATTGGAGGGCTATCAGAAACAAAGATGCCAGCTACCCAGTAGCAAGATGTTGTAAACAGGTTCACAATGGTGAGGTTGATGGCATGTCTTTCTTTGGCATTGACAGGGTGGTGCCAACTATGAGAAGAGGTGATAAGGAACTCACCCTGAGGTGGATGGAATCCGAATATATTGTTATGTTGAACAGCAGATATCCGGGAAGACTCAACAAGGACGAGGAACTTTTTATACATAAAGCTTAAAGAGTTTTCAACATTCTGATGTATATATTTTTTGAGGAATGTACTTGATTGACAAATTGGGTTTGTATGATGTACTTTTTGTGTGGTAACCTTATTCCAATGTATGTGATGACCATGAAGTGGAGACATATAAGGGGATATCTTTGTTCTAGGGAGATTTTATTACTGGGGTTTGTGTAATGCTCATGTGCATTTTTTCATTATTTGTTTGCCGTTATATTGTTTATTTGGGAACAATATTCTTTAGTTTGTGCTGTGGTCAAGGAGGAAGTTACTATGATGTAGATATTCATTAAATCTTTCCAGGCAAATATAGCCACTGGGCGTAATACATGATTTTCAAAATTGGTGGTCTCATAAATGCAATAGTGCAATAATAGCCACTGGGCTTTATATACAATTTTTAAAACAGGCTGTTGCATATAAGAAACATTGCAAATCTGCTAATAACTTTGGATTAGGAAAAATAATGATATGATATGGTGGATATTAATTTAATGTTTGTCTGTATTATACCGTGTAAGGAAGAATTCATGGAATAATCAAACAACCCTAACCGGGCGAGTCTTTCTTTTATATTTATTGAACAGGGGTGTATATTTTTCATGGGAAAATGGACACAAAATCACTGTGTTTGTCTATGAGTAAGAAATTCATGGTCGAAACGCGTCACCCAGAATAAATCTTGCGGCGTTACCGTTTTGGAGTGCCGGCCTTTTCCTTTGCTGTATATGTAACAGTGTGGAGTTTTGGAGTGCCGGCCTTTTCCTTTGCTGTATATGTAACAGTGTGGAGTTTTGGAGTGCCGGCCTTTTCCTTTGCTGTATATGTAACAGTGTGGAGTTTTGGAGTGCCGGCCTTTTCCTTTGCTGTATATGTAACAGTGTGGAGTTTTGTGCACGCATATACATACATGTGTATATATAACTCCAAACCGGCTCCTCGTAGCCCATGACACGGTGGCACACCATGAACTCCTTCAAGAAAGTCCATGAAATAACAGTGTGGATTACTGATTTGTTATTATTTTTAAGGTACTGCAGAGTAAAAACATGTAACGGCCACTGTTTCAGTGATGTGTCTTCAACTGGGCCTCACAAACATCGGTGACAGACTTCGCTTAAGTTTCTAGTGGCAACTACTAGCGAGCTATATTTCAAGTCAGTCTATTTCAAAGTAGTACCAAATCATTGCTGGAAACTCAGGCCAGTGGACAACAACAGCCAAAGCCAGCAATAGCAGTTCCTCCCGAAGTAGGAGCACATCTGGATGTTAAGCTTCATGCAGAGGAATCAGAAGAAGCCCCTTTTTCACAAGATCCCCTGTCTTCCAGATCTCCGCCGTCTTCTTCAAGCCCCCCTTCTGATGATCAAGACTCCACGTGGATGTCACCTCAGTCTGAGACACACCAGGAGAGGCAAGGAGTGAAAATGAAGGTTCGTGAAAGTCTTAGAGTTATGGATGAAGAAGAAGAGGATGATGAGTCTGATGATGAGCCAGTCATCATGGATGTTAGCCCAGCCCCAGTGGAGTCAAACATTACCCCATCTTCTCAACCTGCTCCGAGGGATGTGGCACAGATACCACCACCTCCACCAGCTTCCATATTTACAAGGCCCTGGGGGCCACCTGCATCCACAGCCTCCTTAGTAGAAGAAGGCACTGCAGAGAGGCAAACATCATCAAAACAACATCCACCTACCACCACTTCTTCAGACATTGGCAGTGGTGCCAGTGTTAGAAAGTTGACCTCCCCATTTTGGGACTTCTTTAGGCTTAGTGAAAAGGAGCGAAACGTTGCCATATGCTCCATTTGCTGAGCAAGAGTTAGTCGGGGTAAGCTAGGTACAAACTGTGGAACCGGAGGCCAAACAACCCATTTGAGAAAACACCACGCAATCCTCTGGTAGGGGCACCTTAGCGGGCAAAAACCTAAAAATGGTGGCGAGGAAGGTGGTGAGAGCAGGAAATCTTATCCAATCATGTGGAAGGTGAAGGTGAAGAAAAGGGTGACATTTTCATTACGCAAATCAGTCCTGTCCCCAGCAGTGCAGTAGTATCGTCGCCCACACCAGCAACATCGTAATGGCACAGGAAGACTCAGAGTCAGGTCACAACACCAAGGTAAAATCATACATGGTAGCTGCCTCCCTGAGACACGCATTGAGCCTACCACCACCTTCTAAGTCGCTTGCATCAGTGGTATAGGCAAAGAAAAAAAAGTCCAGGCTACTATTACTACCATGGTTAGGCAGGAGGGATAGTAGGAATGCAACCACCCAATGGCACATTTGTACAATGGGAAGCTGGCTAAAATGTTAGCGTTGGACCTCCTCCCTTTTCTTGTGGAAGGAGTGGGTTTTCTAGAATTTGTGACAGCTATCTGCCCGGAATGGAAGGTTCCCAGCTTGACCTATTTCGCCAGAGATGCTGTTCCAGTGCTAAATCACAATGTGCTGGAATTGGTTGTACAAACTTTGCAACAGACTTCTGTCCACACAATCCACCTGATGACAGACATGTAGACCAGTGGTCAAGCCACTGGTTACATGTGCATCACTGGATTTGTGGGGGGTTAGAGAAATGATATCTGCAGGTGCTGACACAGCTGAAATTTTTAATGGTGCTCGGAAGCATGCAACAGTAGCTATGTTCACTATGGAGAAATCCCATACAGCTGCAAACATCTTGGATGACTTTAACAACAAGGTCTTTGAATAGCTGCGCCACAAAGGGCTTAACATTGGATTTGTTGCCATGGACAATGGCAGTAATACAGTTAAAGCCATGTTAGATGGTGGCTAGTTCAGGGTCCTGTGTTTGGCGCACTGCATAAACATCATTGTACAGGACTTCCTCAAAAAAGAACCACGAGTCAGCAAATTACTGTCCACAGGCAGAAGAATCTGCTCTCATTTTAGCCCTTTGGGTTGAGGATTATCCAGCGTGATAATAGAATGCCAGTTAAAGCCCTCATACAGGAGGTGTCGACACATTGGATTTCTACTTATTACATGTTACGATGTCTGTTTGAGCAGCACAGACTGATCAATGAATATGTTATGCAAAGAGGGGATGCAACTGTGAAAGGCATGATCATTGAAATGTGCCAATGGGGCCTGGTCAAATGCCTGACAGAGATGCTGCTTACTTTTGAAATTTTCACACAGAAATTCAGTGGGGAGGACTGTACCATGAGCCAAGCTAGCCCATTGGTGCAAATACTGCAGAAACCGTGAAAGGAGGTGTCTGAAATGTACGCAGGTGTGGATGAAAAAACAGATGCTCAGGAGTTGGCAGAGAGCTTAACCCTTCGCTTATCTGCTAATACAAGGCTGCAAAGAGACATTGTGCCATCCAAACATTACATCTGTGCCACAATTCCTGACCCATAGTACAAACAATTACTGGCTACTTTCATAAGACAGGGATGTTTCAACCTACAAGACATGAATTTGTGAAAAAGCCAGAGACCTAGAAAAAGAATGTTTGGAAATTAGAGTCCCACCCATGGGCAGAAGTTCTGGGGTGCAGCCTACATTTTCCATAGAGCCTTCAGACAGTGCTGTTGGCTCACAGCAGCCATAACCAATACCATCAACAACAACAGGAACAGGAGCAGCAGCCCCAAAATCTGCATTTGATTAGTTTCTAGCGGTAGGGCTTCAGTCTACTGCAGAGGCAAAGGCAAAAGAGCTCGAGCAAGGTGGAGGATGGTCCAGGCCTACCTGGATGACCCAAAGGAAGTCTATCTGGATCAAAACGCATTGGTGTAATGGTATGGGAAGAGGTGCCAATTGCCAGTGCTCAGCAGGCTGGCAATAAAGTATCTGGCTTGCCCTGTAGCCAGTGTGTCTGCGGAGAGTGTGCTCAGTGCAGCTGGTGCGGTTGTCACAGTGAGAAGGACCAGTCTCTCACCCCAAAACATCAAGAGATTGACCATGATCAAAATGAATCAGCACTTAATACCACCAAATTACTGCATACTTGAAGTACAACAGGAGGTGGATGAGGGTGATTTGTCAGACTCAGATTATGATAGTGTGTTAGCTGACCAAAGTCTGGGTGAACCACCTGAGTTTGAAGACAAACTCTACTTCCCTGACTATACCTGGGGCACCATAGAACTTTCTACTTTCTACTGTTGATGAACTGCTTAGAAAAACAAAAATACTAGCTGGGGAAACCTTATTATTTTATATTGTTTGTTTCTGTCTAAATGGCTAATGAACCACAAGTGTTTTAGGCACATGTATGGCTGAATTGGAGTTGGACCAGTGTGCATTGAAGAAGTCCCCAAGCTCCCCAAAATCACTTCAAGGAGATTTGAGCGACAAAGTTTTCCTCCATTCTGTGCCTATCCTTTCTGTATGTCCCCTAACAGGACTCCCCCAGATATCTTACAACTTATTGGACAATGTGTGTTTCGTTTCCTGAATTGAAGAGGATCAGCAATGGGCCACTATGCTTGATTGGAACAGGTAAGTAATGCTACGTTCCTCAGCAATTGATATGAGGGATACTTGTTTCAATGTTGATATGGTTCGTGTGACTCATGTCTAGTAGTGGCAGATAGTGAGAGTGGGTGTATATTTTATTTCACTATATTATTACACTGGCTTGTGTTTGTGTTGTGATTGGTTTACAATGTTGGTGGCATAATAATAATGGGTGATACTTTATTTCCTGAAGGTGTTTTTTTTCCCTTCCCCTTTGACACAGCGAAATGTGTTTGCTGGCGTTTTCACACTGCTTTGTTTTCTGGTTCACATTTGTCAAAGAAGACCAAACCAGTCCATTTAGGTAACAAACAAAGTTGTAGTCCAGAAAACAAAAACCTACTCAATGTTTCTCTTGTTGTTAAACACAATGTTCTGCTTTCCTGCTCTTATCTCATAACCAAGTTTACAGAACCTCTTTGGAATGCACTTCTGAGTTTAAAGAAGACATTTATTGCTATTATTATGTCACCACGAGGTTCCTGAGAGACGAAATTAGTAGGCTGGAAGCACACGTTCAAAAGTAGTCGCAGCAATGAAAGCAAAATATATCAAAGTACTTCTCAGTTGCAATGTACACAGCAAATACATGTGATTATATTATAGCATAACTTCAAAGCAGAGCATAAAAGTCAAAATTCATCACTGTAGGGCAAGGCTGTAGGGTCTATATTCAGCTTCATCTTTCTGGGGCTTCAAGTTGATGACTCCGTTCAACTGCAAGAAAGATATTTTCTACCCAAACGGGAGACAGTCAACTGACGTCTTCGTTCCTGTCTGAAGTCAAAGCAGATTTAATCTAACTAACTATGCCGTTGTCCAGAGCCGTCGTTCCAAAAACGTGCCCCCTCCTCTCAGACTGGGGAAAACTACGCAAGCCTTTGGAGACTGGCCAGATCTCCTAGACCACTCCTCTTCCCAAGGCTGAGCAGAAAGGAAAACACCAAATGCACTCTCTCTTATCAGCTGTAGTCTGGTGTGAAAAACACAGCTTGGTCTATCATGTGGAAAAACACAGCTTGGAAAAACACAGCTCATCTACAATGTCTCAACTGCAATGTCTAACCCCACGTTAAAGCCAATAGGCAGCTAACCTAAATATCAAATGTAATGTCTAATGCCATGTCAAAGCCAATAGGCAGCTAAACTGAATACAGAATGTAATGGCTAATGCGATGTCAAAGCCAATAGGCAGCTAAACTGAATACAGAATGTAATGTGCTACTGATGAACATTGAGCAACGAATATGCGCAGTGGTGAAACACAAAGCCATTGGTCAAACACAATTAATAGCATCACACACAGCTATGTACTACAGGTCGCTCTATCTCAATTGGGTCGCAAGACTGTGACTCTCGGGAGCAGTTGGTATGGAGTTCGACATAATCTTTATTCAGAGTCTGGAGGATAATGGAAGGAATCAGAGCGTGCTTTGACAACTTAGACAGCTGCCAGAAGAAGAAAGTTATCAACTTCATGGAAATCAACATGAATGATGTGAGGATGAGTCTAAGAGGTCTACTCCAATCTGTTGACTGGTGGTGAGAGGTACGTTGATTACTTGATTTGGGAAATGCAGTGCTGCTCTGTGTGTCTGCTGGCTGGCTCAAACTTGAAACTATGTGGTTGGGTGGGGGGGCCTGTTGTTCGAAACTAGAGGAGAAAGACATGTGATGGATGATAGTGTCACATTATGCACGTGCTCTAAGCTAAATGTTATGATCATGACAGTTTCATGTTTGATCATCCCGATACATGCTGACACTTGTCTGTGATTGTTGGTTGTTGTAATTGCTCTCACTTAATTGATCGCTCATCAGTCATAAAAGGTCTTTGTTTTTGCTCTGCCACCTCTGAGTCATCTTGGTACATTACTCCTCATGAAGATTACCTTCCATTCCATCATTCATGATTCTACAATATCATAATAACCATTTCTGTTTTACAATCTGCAGGCCTTCTCTTCTCCTGCACCATACCTAACTTATCGGACCACTTCAGACAGGCACCAAAGAAGATTAACGGAGAAATCCAAGAAGATTGCAGATGCACCACCCAATTTGGCAATGCAGACTAGTATAATTTTTCGTTCAATAAACTTTTTTTTTAAACTGTGTGTGTTAGTTTCACCCCAAGATTAATAATATGTACTATTTTGCAAACATAGGTGACAAACATTTTTAGATACATATTATGACAACTTGGGTCTCACTGGGGCTGACAGAATGTAAAGTTATCTGTGTCTTACAAATTTATGTTTTTCTATTCCTGCCACAACAGGCTGCTGATCATTTCCCAGATGAATATTGTGTTTGTTTAGTGTTTGTCTGTATGTCACACCTTTCCCAAAATCCCTTTCCCATCCATTTATCAGATCCCTAACCCTCTTTCCCTGGCTGTGTGATTTATTGAGGTGTTACTTAATAATTTACACCATTGATTAATCACATGTGGGGCGGATGTGGTGGAAGCAACCCCAACTCAGTGTGCAGGAACTTCATTTAAGTTCACGTGGGTGGAGTGGTACCTCGCTTTCGATGCCTTCACTGTTAGTGCGCTAGCATGTTACTACTATACCACCATGGTACCTTGAGAAACCATGCTGCCCTCGCTTCATCCATTCAGGTAAGGGAATTATGGAGCATTGTTGTACCTTTAGTTTAGACAATATATTTGGCAATGACAAATCTCTCAGCCCCACTCCTATGGGTCAAATTTTCCAGAATGCACTGCAGAGACTAGGGGAGCATTAGGACAAGGCTACAAACCGCAAAAATAATTGTTATACACTACCAGCAGATTTGAAAAAACATGCTGCGTAAAGGCAGGGGTGCGAAGTAAACCACCCAAAAAAGATTCTAGGCAAAAAAGATTCTAGGCAAGTAAATAACTATTTATTTTCCTCTGACACTAACAAAAGGAATAAATACCCACCCCTTCTACCCACAACTGGCCCACCCCATCCCCAAACAAATGTCCCTTTCTCCAACCAATGTTCCAAAAAAGAAAACTGTCCATATGTCCAGGTGATAATTAAGAATAACTCAAAAAAATAGAAATGTCCCAAAAAAAACATTCCCATCCTTTCCACCCACAACAAGTCCCACCCACCAAAATAAAAGGTAAAAAGGGACAGAGGAGGGCACTAAAGGCGAGCCAGGATTCTTCTGAGGAGCGCCTCCATACGTGCCTGATGGCCTCTAACTGCGCCAGCCTCCGAAGGACGCGGCGTTGGAACACAGTCTCTGAGGGGGGCAGCAGAGATGATACAGAGGTGGGTGGCTATGCTGGCACTGCGGCTGAGGTGTTGTTGGGCTAGAGGTGCTGGGGCCTGGCTGGGACCCTGAGTACCGGCAGCAACTGCTGCAGCCTCATCCTCCTCTTCCTCAAAGATCACCAGCCACTGGTACTCGGCCCATATGGCCTCCAGCTTCTGCTGCCACAGCCGGGCTACTATTTCCTGCCATGATGGTGGGTCAGCAAGAATAGCTATTGCAAGAAAGAAAAAAGAGAAATTGCAAACAATGCTCTGAGCAAAACACTTGTTTAAAATCATGTAGTATAGTGGCACAATAGCAGTACATTTGGTGGTCACCTCAGGCCATTCAATTTTAAGGTGATAACTGATAAGTAGGCAGTGGGAAAAGCGATGCACTGCAGTTCAGGGAAAGGATTAAAATATGGGATTCTGTATTTGGCGCATTCACATCATCACAGACTATCTCAATCAGGAAAATCAAGGTACTTATTTATGGACCTCTTTACTCACTGTCCTCATATCCCTCCGCTACCACACTTTGAAAGAACTACTTTTTTCCAAAATAATACATTTGCTTTGCAGTAAGGAAAGAAATCTTCTTAACATACTCAACTTCAGGGTAAGGTAGAGGGTATTAAGATGGGTAGGTAGAGTACACACTTTACTGATCAGTCAATTTCTCATTATCATTATGTGCCTAAGGGTTGGCTAGTAGTGTGACTCACTGTGGTTGGTAAATGTTGAAAGGGAAAAATTAGAACAGAAGTAAATCCATTATGGAAGTCATAATTTTCCTATATTTATCATTTGGCTTGACAAATGTGGCACAAGCAAAAATTTAACTTTTCAAATTATTCCGAAGTTTGGGACAGAACTTTTGAAAGATTAAAGAGGTGAAGTACTAGGAAGTGACTGACCCAGTGGGAACTGGGAGGAAAGGGAAACACACCTTGTTTTGCATTGCCGTGCATTGAAAAGTGTTTGACACAATAGCTTAACTTAAGCTGACAGACTCACATTGCACAGCCAACATTGCAGTGCCGTGTCTGCCGAATTGAACGATGCAGCTGTTAGGTCATCATGGGTGGCACTGGTGAAAGGCCATAGCAAGGGAGGGAGGCGATGGTAAATGGATGCTCGGATGCATATTAGCTGCCTCGCTTGAAAAATACTGTGAGCCAAGGGAATATTCTGAACTACCATCCAACCCTTTGAATCAAACCTTTGATAAAAAACATTCCAAGCAAGTAAAGTAGATGATAAGAATGGCCTCTATCCAGAAGAGCTCCCTTGTTTCTTCATTCTAAGCATTTATCTATTCATCATTGCAAATGTGTTTTTCTAGTACTCTTATTCTTCACCCTTGACTTTTATACACACCGTTTAAGCTAAGCTTTACATTCCCTCATCCAGTCCTTTGACATTTAAAACCATCCAAATTCCAAACACGGCTTGCTACTAACTTTTCGCCAATATCCATTTACCCAATAACCACCCATCAATCAATCAATCAATCAATATATTTATAGAGCGCGCTACATACCCGTTAGGGTTTCAAGGCGCTGGGGCGGGGGTACGCTGCTACTGGTCCAAGAGCCAGGTCTTGAGGAGTCTTCTGAAGGTGAGTAGGTCTTGAGTCTGTCGTGGGTTGGTTTGGAGAGTGTTCCATGTTTTGGCGGCGAGGTAGGAGAAGGATCTGCCGCCGGATGTCTTTCGGTGGATGCGGGGGACGGTGGCGAGTGCGAGGTCTGCGGAGCGGAGCTGTCGGGTGGGGGTGTAGAAGTTGAGTCTGTTGTTGAGGTAAGCAGGTCCGGTGTTGTGGAGGGCTTTGTGTGCGTGGGTGAGGAGCTTGAATGTGATCCTCTTGTCAACGGGGAGCCAGTGGAGGTCTCTCAGATGGGGTGTGATGTGGTTGCGGCGTCGTACGTTGAGGATTATTCGGGCGGAGGCGTTTTGGATGCGTTGGAGGCGTTGCAGGTGTTTTGTCGGGATGCCTGTGTAGAGTGCGTTGCCGTAGTCTAGCCTGTTGCTAACGAGGGCCTGTGTTACTGTTTTTCTTGTGTCTGTTGGGATCCACTTATAGATCCTGCGGAGCATGCGGAGCGTGTTGTAATAGGAGGAGGAGACTGTGTTGACCTGTTTTGACATGGAGAGGGACGAGTCGAGGATAAAGCCCAGATTGCATGCGTGGTCGGTCGGTGTCGGTGGGGGTCCCAGAGATGTTGGTCACCAGGAGTCATCCCAGGCGGAGGGGTTGGGTCCGAGGATGAGGACCTCCTTCTTCTCCGAGTTAAGTTTAAGGCGGCTGTTTCTCATCCATTCGACAACGGCCTGCATTCCCTCGTGGAGGTTGGACCCATGCATCCTCTCAGCCATTCAGCCATCCAAGAGGTCTAACCCTCCTGAGGTGTCCGTTCACACGTCCAGGCATGGAATCCTTTCACCCATACCCTATCACCCACCTGAGCTGGCATCCTTTCACCCAGTATACCATTCATCCATCCTTCACCAACCCATGCATCTTATCATCCACCTCATCACCCACATATATGATTATTCACACATCCACACTCATATTATAGTTCACCCATCCTTTCTCCTTCCATCCTTCTTTCAATCTTCCAAAACACATCATAGTTCAAGTTCATTTTATGAACCTTAGTCTGCTGAGTTGCAGATAGAAGAGGCCATTAATACAGGATGTTGATGAGTGAATCAACAACAATAGTACACCCTTGTAGTGACTATTTCATTAATTGTCAATAGGCCTTACTACCGCCTGCCACTGCCGCGACTCCCCCCTCATCTGCTCCTGAAGCTACATCTGTGCTGGTGCTGTCGCAGTTGGCCCCAGCACTGGTGGTCGGTGCAGCTAGATAAAACATTACACAATTTAGACGCCACATACGCCTCCCCCTATTGTTTTTTTGTAAAAGCAAAACACAGACGCAATACATCACTATATTTCAGTTAGAGACTTCTCTTCAAAATATCAGGTGGGCATAATAACAAAAAAATGTAGATAATGGAGGGGCAGAACTAGCTATGATGAATCTGAGTTCTTCAAGAGAAATACAAGGGTGCAAGAATTGGTCAAAGAAGGACTTGCGGTCTTGGCTGGCTAATGCAATGGGGCATCCTCCTCAAACTTCCAACCATGATGCACGGTCTTCAACTGCTATTATACTAATAATACATATACAGCATTGTGGTGCGCTGACGTAACAGATTGGCGGGAGGGTGTGTGGGGAAGACGTGGAAGCTATTCTGCGTCCCGAGGTCTTTTTTTTAAAATTAATCCTCCAGTGCAAAGCACCGTAGGATTGTTTAAAGCCCTCCCTTATGTCGGGCAATGGTCGTGATCTGCAACAGGGAGGGTGTGCATGTGATGGCCATTGGCCGTCACACACACTAAAGAGGTTAAACCACATTAAACATAAAATAAATATGTACTACCCCAAAAAATTAATCATAGATTTTGAGCAAGCCACGAGTAAAAGCATTGAAAAAATTTACCCCCACTTAGCCATGCACGGTTGCTACTATCATTTCAATCAAAGCATATGGAGACACCTCCGACAATCTGCACTAATTGTAGAATATTCTACAAACCATCAATTTGCTTTTGAAATAAAACAAATGATAGCACTAGGCTATGTCCATCACAGAGTTAGCTAACCGCTACAGTTAACTGATAGAAAGCACTTAATACCAACAAAACAAAGACAAAGTAAGCCCTCTAATGATTAATTTGAAGACACTTGGGTTGGCAGACTGTATCGCTCCAGACACAGACGTCAACCTAAGTTTCAAATACCATGGTGGAATGTCTATGACAGCACCTTGCACAGGAAGCCAAAAGAAACAACGCAGTGGAAGGATGGCACAATGACTTCCAATCTACACTAGGCAGAGCCCAACTACACTCAATACATTTTTAAAAGCACTCCAAAAATAGCAAAGCTACCAATAACTATGACTGGGGAAATCTGAAGGCCAAATTGCCCCTACACTTAGCAAACAAAACTAAATAATATAGAAGATGCTACAATTTAAAGTTAACCCCTTAATAAATAACAAAGAAGCAGATTTCTTAGAAATGATAGCCAAAAGCATTATGAAATAAATAGTAAGTTACCCAAGTCCACATAAACTGTCACAAGATCTAAACCAGCATGACAAATAATTTGTTTTAATTAATAAATGTAATATTTTATTACATCAGTCTAAAAATTAAATACAAATCCAATTTTAATGAAGACAAAGAATTAAATGATATATATATATATATATATATATATATATATATTTTTTTTTTAATGGAACTATTACCAACTAAAAAATAAACTCAATCATCACATAAATTAATTACGGCACATGAACCACAAAAATTCCAAATAACAATCACATAATATTTACAAAGACAAAATATAACATTTCACACCCAAGTGAAATGAAATAAGTAAGACCTGCTGTTGGGTAGCTGTATCCACATAGTCAAAAATAGTAATCTACCAAAAACTGGAAAAATATTATCCAAAAAGCCCCCAAAAAATGCAAAAATAAAACAAATCCATGAAAGATCCTTAGAAACTATCCAAAGTATCTAAGAACCATAGAAAAATCTGAAAAAGTGTTTAAAAGAAAAACACTACAGGAAACCTGAAAATGGTAATAACATCGAAAAGCATTTGTTTATTATAAACCAATATTGATTCCCTTTAAAAAAAAATGGAGATGCCCATGGAATATGTTCATTCACAACAGCCTGTGAAGTAAATAAGAAACCCCACCCACAAAACACAGTACAATCCCAAAAATATATGTCACACTTAATCATCAAAATATATCTAACAGCACAGTTTTACAGAACATAATGATATATTACTAAAACAGTGTATGAAAACCCAAAACTACAAACTAGTGAAAACCACTACTATTAAGCTAATATACTGCAAAGCCACCAACAACACTACAGCTACCTTCTAGACCTCCCCCTAAACCCCTCTAGCTTCAAAACCCTTTAAAAATCCTTAAAAATGACTTACCTGTTCCGATGACCAGCAGCACCTTACCACAAACTGGTTTCATTAAAATACACTAAAAACAACATAAATAAACTACTAAATAGACGACAGTTGTAAGAAAAATTGTCGCTAAATGAAACTAAAAAAAGACTATCTCCCAATAGAAATGAATGGGAAATAATGTAAATATGTTGAGAAATTGCATGAAGAAATGTGTAAAAATATAAACATGTAAAATAAATCTAAAACTAAAACTATTGTAACAAAATGTTAAAACAGTATAAAATAAATTAAATAATAGTATAAAATGTATACAATTATTTGTTACATACTGAAAAACATGTTAAAATGATGGTGAAAAAATATATATGCAATGTTTTAAGAAATGTTAAAAAAATATTAAACAATGGAAAAAAGTGGAAAATGTACAACATACAATATTTGTTTAATATGATTTACATTTTGTATTTAATAATAAATAAAAAAAATTACAATGTTTTATTTCTTTAACTATATAAATATTTATTTTTAAGTTGACATAAATGATTAAAAATGTGAAAATATTGGGCAGCGATACCCTGGCTAAGACCTTGCGCCTCTCCTGGGACCTTCCCCCTGCTTTCTCCCATTACACTTCCTGCAGACCTCATCGAACCCCCCTCTCCTATATCTAACATATGCCAGCCGTCCCTCAAAACCTGGGGCAATACTGGGCGCATAGGGAAACCCCTACTGTTTCTTCTCCTTCCCTCTGTCACTTCTTCCCTCCCTCTATGTATAATCTTCAGTTACTGTTAGGATTGCTCATACGGCTCTGTTGTGGCAGCCGTGCATACCAAGTTGCAACGCTAAATTAAATTTCCAACTGTGGGCTAGAAACCCTTGGCCGGGCTGTTCTGGAAGAACTCCTGCTGAATCCAGAAAATTGTAAATTCGACAAGAAGGTATTCATTTTCTGTGAATATCTTCCCTGGGTGTGAATACAATCAGGTCTGGTAGCGGGTAATGCAGTCAGTACCAAGCCTATGCCCAGGGATGTAGGACACCTCTGGCCAATTGTAGGACTGACCTGCTAATGTGTGCAACACAGCAAAGACTTTGTGCACCACAAGGGCACCTCTCAGGATACTTACTAGACAAGTGTTTGAATGTTGGACTGCCTGTGATAGGGCACTCCAGAGCATCAAAGATGTTGCCACCTAGAATGATCACCGGGACTACCTCCACCCTTCCTCTGCACAAAGCCAGTGCTGATGCCAGTCCAGTGGGACTTTGTGCAATCCTGGTCCAACATGAGCATGGGCCAGCATCAGTGAGGTGGCGTAGGCCGCATGGCAGCAGAAGTCTGATCACTCCTACTCTCAGCTGGAGAAGGAGAGCGTGGCAGTACTGTGGGCAAGTGGGCACTACCACACCCTCCTGCAAAGACACCCCACAGTGGGAAGAGGGCTTCAGAAGGTAGGAAGAGGATGAAGGAGGGAGAGAGCACCCACACCCTTACAAACACATGAACACACACACAGAGACACACTCACCCAGACACACACACATAGACATCCAATGGAATCACAGACACCCGGCACTCACACACACACACACACACACATACACACACACACACACACACACAGACAGACAGGCACACACTAAACACACACAAACACACACACAACAGTCACACACAGACACATTCACCCAGACACACACACATAGACATACAATAGAATCACAGACACCCTGCACGCACACACACTCACACAAACACACACACATACACACACACAGACAGATAGGCACACACTAAACACACACAAACACACACACAACAGACACACACAGACACATTCACCCAGACATACACACATAGACATACAATGGAATCACAGACACACAGCACTCACACACACCCACACACACACACACACACACCCAGGCACACACTAAACACACACAAACACACACACACACAGACAGGCACACACTAAACACACACACATACAAGCAAACACACGCATAGACTCACAGATACATACACACATTCACACATGCATACATGCACACACTCTCACATACGTGCACACTCACAGAGCCACATGCACACACACACAGGCACACACTCCCATAGACACTCAGACACACACTTCATATACACACCTGCGTGCACATACATTCACATACAAACACACACAGACACACACACGTGTACCCAGCACTCCCGCCCTTTCTGTTTCTTCCCCATCCTATCATTTCCATTCTCCCACCCTGGTACCCTACCCCTACCACACGCTCTTCTCGCCTTCCCTTTCACCCTCTATCTCTCACCCTCCTCCTTCTCTCTTCTCCCTCTTTCCTTCTCCCCTCCACCACACAGGGCGACTCTCACATCTATTCTCGCCTTCTTCTCACACCCTTCTCTCTCCAAGATCATTCCGGCATCCTCCCACTCTTCTTACCAATCCGCTGTCTCACTCCCACTCAGAGATCTTTTCTGTTAATCACCTCCCATTACACCCCCCTTCCTGTCTCACCCATCCTCTCTCTACTCACCCCCCCTTGTAAACCCTTCTCAGCCCCCTCTGCCTCCCCCCTCTCTCACAGGCTTCACCCTCCTCCAGAGCCTGCCCTCCATCCTTCACACTCCTCCTTCTTGTCTCCTGCCTCTCTCCTGCAGCTTCACTCTCCATCACTCAGACATGTAGCGAGGATGGGGCGTTACCTGTGCCGCCCGCTGGCAATGATGAATGGGAACTGCTGAAACTAGGACTGGTGGAAACAAATCCCTCTGAGAATGTAAGGCACCATCAACGCAGAGGCCACGCGGATTATGTCTCTGGGGGTACTTTTGTGCAAGACTGTAGACTTAATGAATGCAGTGATGATTTCAAGATGAACAATTAGTATTTACTTGTACAAGAAAGTAAACTAAAGGCTAGCAGTCACTTAGAAAGTACTGGAGTTTGTGTTGATTTCTTAGTTTTCAATTTACTGCAGAGTTGCACTTATAGGCTCAAACCCTCTTTTATTTGCAGGAGCTCCCCCCCCCCACTGTGCAGAAGTCAGCCATACACCAGGCAATCCATCTCAGGGGGTGGCCGGGCAAACAGAGAGGAGGAGATAGGCCATTATGCCAGGTTGTGTAATTACACTCAGATTACAACAGCGTTTTCTGATGAGTGTGAAGGAACAAGGCAAACCACCAGAACGTGAGTGAACTTGAACGTGACTGAACTTGAACTTTCACACTATATTTTTGGCTCTGAAATGTGCCCTCGTGTTGTGACACAAATTGATGCAAGGACGCATTTCACACTAAAATATAGCACCAAATAACAGATTTGCATTTTGCGTAATTATGTGTAACTTTGCATAATTTCCCCCAAATTTTGCATAACAACATGACTATAAAATACGTGAAATTCACACACTCCTAACGCCAACTAGCCCCTGCTATTTTTTAGAACTTGTGTCTTGACATAGCCAGTGTATACCCACACATAGATACCTGTGGGGAAGGTTACTCTTCAGTGATGTCACCCACCTAGAAGGCTTGGCTCTGCAGAAACCTCACTTTGGCAGCTTTGTGTTTCAGGGAATGGGAACAGTGTCTCACTTGAGTGGAATGCATCATTAAACTGGTACTCTGATGACGTCAGCGCACAGCACCGCGGGTCTTCTTTGTTCAGGGGGAGCAGGCAGTGTCATGCCTGGGGTCTTTCATCAGATTACAGGCTTTGTTCATCACAGCTGCGGTTTCACTGAGTGTTCCCTGCTTGCTCTAGGGCTGAATCACATCTGAACAAGCTACTCAGGGCCTGTCCCATCCAGAAACCAAGCAGAGGAAGGCCACCTGCCCAGGCATTGCAGAGGCTTCCTCGCAGTCTAAGGGGTTGCTTTAGCGTTTGGCAGACAGGGCCCTATGTTACAAACGTGATGGAGTGCTCTGTCTGCCAAACTGATCATCTCCCTCATTTAGAGACGAATGGACTGACAGCTTTCTGTTGACAGAGTCCCACCTTGCGTTTGTATACAAACAGCTAACTCGGACAGCCCGACCGAGTAAGGGCCGTGGAAGTAAAGGGCCTGATTTAGATCTTGGCGTTGAAATACCATTGGATTCCCCACCCGCCGCCTTGGTGGTTTGCCCACTCTATTTAGGTGTTGGAGATCCCATAGACGAAAGACCACCGACGAACTGCTGTCACCGCCAAGAATCTCTGTCAGCGTTGATGGTGCAGTAAGAAAAAGTGGCTGGCAGCGGGACTCCAGCCCCTTTTACAGCTGAGCCAATCACGATGTGCATGCCCACCAACCTGTGGCGGTCAAGCCGCCACACCTGAGTTGGCAGATTGGAAGGGATATAAGTTCAAAACCTGCCTTTTTTCGACTTTCCTTTATCCTATTGCCATGAATCCGATCGTACAAATACTACCTTTGCTGCAGAAGGTAAGTCGCTGTATTACCTGCCGTCCTCGCAGTTATCGCTGAGCATTAGTACTGGACTCAAAACAAAGGTGTGCAGCCAATACTACAATGATGTGCAAAGCATATGTCTGTAATGTCATACTTAGAACAATGTTTAAAAGCACATCTCGAGATGTTAGTAGTACCCACCAATCTGGTACTAACTGCCTTCACGGCAATGGACACCTACACCAAAAGTCACTGCAACTCAAATAAAAATGTGTCCATACAGGTCTGTGCAATAATGTCCCCTGAACTACCGTATCACATACATGAACGGTATAGTCAATAGGAACTACCCAAATCATCATGCTGTAGCAATTGAACTACAAAATGCTACAAGGGAGTGTACATAGAATGTACAACCACTCTCACCTCTAAACTGCAAACATGTCAGTGTCCACTAACACGATGAACGCTTGCACCTAAATTAACATATCCATCCCAAATGTACAACACTAATGTATGCATTTGGAAATATATATAAAATATACAACCAGTGTTTGTTACTGTCACAAATGAGAGTAAGTGCATGACACACATTAGCAGAAATAACACCATCAGTAAACAATTTGTAACAATCAAAAAAGAAGGCTAGGACAAAATTATTCTCAAAATAAGGCCCTCATTTGGACCTCGGCGGTCTTTTCGCAAGACTGCTGAGGTACCGCCGTGCTGAAGACCGCCAGTGCAGGCGGTTTTCTGCACAGCGTATTAAGACTGCAGGCAGGCCTCCGCCCTTTTCTGGAAGGAGAGCCGCCAGCAGCCATACTGGCGGTCAGCGGTGAAGTGGAGACTGCTCCACCTCCACCGCCACGTCATCAGAACACCGCCCACCGAATCACGTCCCATGATTCAGCGTGGCGGTGTTCTGGTGACGGGGAGCTGGCGGCAGAGCAGCCCCCATGGATCCCGTTCCCTCCCGGAGGATCACTGGACCAGGTAAGGTGATCGTCCGTTAGGGGAGGGGGGTCGGGCGGGTGCTCTGTGTTGTGTGCGTGCATGGGGGTGTGCGTGTGAGTGTGTAGAGGGGGTGTGTGAGTACGTGTATGCATGTGGGGTGTGTTGTGTGTAAGGAAAATGTGTGCATGTATGTCTGTGTGTATGTCTGTGTGTGCGTGTATGTGTGCGTGTATGTGTAGTTGTTGTATGAGTGTGCATGTAGGGGGGGTGTGTCAATGTTTGGGGGGTGTGTGGAGGGGGGGTCCTACCACCTTTGGGGGGTTATAGGGGGGTCATGGGCTTGGGGGGAGGACTCTGGAGAGGGGGTTGGGTGAGACCCCTATCAGTGGCAGGGAACAAATTCCCTGGCACTGATAGTGCCTACCGCCATGGATTTCGTGGCGGTACAGAACCCCACGAAATCCATGGAGGTATGCAGGGTCGTGATACCGCTGGCGATGTAGTGACAGCCACCAGGCTGGACACTGAAGTCTCCAGCCCAGCGGTCGTTAGCACCCTGGCGGTCGGAGTGGAGAAATGGCAGTTTGGCATGGCGGTCACCGCCATGCTTGTAATTCCATTTTTTTTGCCGCCGGCCTGTTTGCGGTATTACCGCCACTTCTCCACTGACTGCCAGGGTTGTAATGAGGGCCTAAATGTTTTATATAACAGAGATAACTCTCTCAGAACTGTATTAAATTATATTATGTACAAAAAAGTGTAAAGGCTCCAGGCCATCATGTCCAGTCTGGGTTGCCTGCCCATTACTTGCCTCCTAATTTCACTGCCAGAATAAGCCTCCTCTGGAATGGGCATCTATGGGGCGAAGAGCAGACACCTCAATGATGTTATGGGGATGTACTTGGGTTTGGGAGGGGTGGGTTCGGATTTGAAAGGGGTGGGTTGGGATGTAGAAGGGGTGGGTTGAGGTGTTGAAGGGGCGAAGGCACCTGGGTGAGGTGGACCTAGGTTTGAGAGGTGGTGGTCTGGGATGAGGAAGGGGTCAGGGCCAGGATAAACAACAGGTCTTCCTTTGGGAAAAAGGTATGGTGTTCAGGAGGGAGGTGGGGTGGGAGGTAGAGGGAGTGGCTATGGCAGTTGTGCACGTGTCTGTTGATGTTGGGTGCCTGAGGGTCTGGTGTATGTGCTAAATGTTTTGCTGTGTGTTTGTTACTGAGTGTGTGTTGTTTGGGTGAGTGTGGGTGTTTGTGTAAAGTGTGTGTGTGTGTGTGGTTGTGTCTTTTTATGGAGGTGCTATGTGTTGTGGTGGTATCTGTGGGTGTGCTGGTACATATGTGTGTCATGGTGGGTGTGGTATCGGCAGGTGTGGTGGTGATGCATGTGGGTGGTTGTGTTGTGGTGGGTGGGGTGACTGCAAGTGTGCTGGTGGTGTGTGTGGGGGTTGTGTTGTGGTGGGGCAATGTCTGCAGGTGTGCTGTGGTGAGTGCAGATGTCTGTGTCATGATGGGTGTGGTGTCTGTGAGTATGCTTGTGGTTGGTGGTGGTGCTGTGGTGTGTGGTGTCTGCATGCGTGTGTGTCTCTTTCTGTGTTTGTGTGTATGTGAGGATGTGCTGCTTGTGTGTGCTTGAGTGGGTGTGTGTAAAGGTGTGTGTGTGCTCCGGATAGGGCTGGGTAAAGGGATTGTGGATGGGGAAGGGGTGGGACTTGGGGTATGAGGTTGGGGTGGGTGGGGGGCTGCGGTCAATGAGGAGGCCAGACCCTGGAATGACTGCTGTAGGCCAGACGGGGTACCGTGAATGACATCCAGGTAAGCTAGCATCTGGATATTCTGACTACTAGGCCCCTGGATAGCGTTCAGTAGTGTGGTCTGGCCTACAGCGATAATCTGCAAAAGATCAACAGCCTCCTAATTGAGCACATCCTGGGAGACCGGGGTGGGGGGTGCCTTCAGCAAAGGTGACGCCACCCCTTTTATGGGAGTGGCTACGGCCAACTCAAGCGAAGCAAGAGGGAGGGTGGAGATCGGAAGGAGGGTGGCAGATGATGATGCAGGTGCTAAGATCGCAGTAGGGTCCACCGCCACTAGGGACTGGTCTTCAGTGGAGGCCTCCAAAGAAGATTTCTAGTCACTGGTGGCCTAACTGCCAGTCCTATCACCCTGTGCCACTGGGCCTCTCTTTGTCAGTGGTGTCCACACCTGAGACACAGTGACCAGCTTCCTCCCTGCCGATGTGGCCACTGTCACCTTCACCTTGCCCAGATGATGCTGAAAAGACAGATACAACAGTTTGAGTGTATCTGTGTAAATACGATTGAACATCAGCTTTGATCACAAAACATTTGCTCACAGTTTAGAAATAATCCATGGCAGCTCCTATATCATGTATGCCTTTGTCTCTTATCCAATTTTAGTTCTCTCAATGACAAAGGGCTTCAACAGCATGAGGAAACACATAGGTCTTGAGATATTTTGAACCCACTGCAGTACAGAGCTAAAATATATTCATATTTCCAAAACAGTCATGTGTTGGGCCAGATTTTGACTTCTCAAGGTGGGATACTACAACATCTATGTGATGTAACCTTCCATTTGCAAACGTCCCTTTAAGTATCATACTTCTCTCCCATCATAGATTTCTCATCTGGACAGAACTAAGGACACCAAAATGTTGTTAGGGGTACATGTAACTCTCTCACCAATGTAGACACAATCCTGTCTGTTGCAATCAATACAGTTTGGCATACAAATTTGTGTTGTTTGACACAGATAGGCTTACATGCACATTTGTGAAGGAATAAGGCTACCGTTCACATGAACTGACAAGAATTTTGCTGTGAAAACAGGCTTCTAACATGTTTCAGATAAGGAATGATGACATTGTACATGTTTCCAGCACTTTCAGGGCAGATGCTCATTTTCATATTGTCATAGCAACCAACTGACCAGTGTAAGTATCATAAGTTGTCAGTTTGCCATGTCACCTGTAAGAGGTCCTCCATTACATACTCACAATTGTGATGGAGCATCACACCTGACGCAATCCTCAAGTGGGGCATGTTTGGTTCAACTGTCCCTCATGACATAAAGAAAATGAAGATACCCCTTTGTTCGCATGCACCCATGTGTCTGCTCCAAACAGTACTTGTCTTGTGATGAGGAATCTACTGGCAACCTTTAGCACAAAACAATACACCAAACACAGCATCAGACACCGCCGGATTAACTTACACCTCCACAAATACTCATGTGCGTTGGATGTGTGTTAACCATCATGTTGATGCCATACAACACCGCTGTAAATAAAAAAGGTTAAACAGCAAAAATGGCTACCGATAATAACTTACCCCCTTGATGCTACTGTTGGGCCTCCAATTGTCCATCAAGCTCTGGTTAGGCCACTGAAAGGATGCGGGTGATTAGTGGGGTAATGGTGTAGCACTGCCACTTGGATCTTTGGGAGTATTGGCCGAGCTGGCCTTCTGCTGACTTACGGGTCCAGTCTCATAGGTCCCCCCACCTCTTCCAGAAATGCAGGTTGCACCGCATTTCTTAGAAGGTCCGCACCTTCTTAGTGACAGCCTTCCAGGTTTCCCACTTTTGATGGGTGTTGACCCGTATGGATGACAGAAAATAACAAGAAAGTTTTGACTGATTTTGTTTGTAGTGCTGTACCACAATTTCTTTGCATCGCTCACATGCACTCACAAAACATTAAAGGCCAGATGTAGCAAGCATTTTGCACGTCGCAAACAGCGAATTTTGCTGTTTGTGACGTGCAAAAAGCACATCGCAATGCACAAACCCCATTTTGCGATTCGGTAACCTGGTTACCGAATCGCAAAACGGGTTTGCGAGTCGCAATCAGGAAGGGGTGTTCCCTTCCTAGTTGCGAGTCGCAGTGCAATGCCGGATTGGTTTGTGACCGTGAACACGGTCGCAAACCAATCGCATTTTGCACCCTTTTGAAATGGGTGCTAACCCATTCGCAAAAGGGAAGGGGTCCCCAGGGGACCCCTTCCCTGTTGAGAATGGCACTGTGAAAACGTTTCATTTTTCGTTTTTGTAATGCATCTCGTTTTCCTTTAAGGAAAACGGGCTGCATTACAAAAAAAAAAAACTTCTTTCTTAAAAAGCAGTCACAGACATGGTTGTCTGCTGTCCGCAGCAGGCCACCATCCTTGTGAGGGCCGCCATTCGCAAGGGAGTCGCAAATTGCGACCCACCTCATGATTATTCATGAGGTGGGCATTTGCGACCCCCTTGCGCATCGCAGATGGTGTCAGGGACACCATCCAATATTCAGAATTGCGACTCGCAAATTGCTAGTCGCTCTGACTCGCAATTTGGGGGTCACAATTCTAAATGTTGCTACATCTGGCCCTAAGTTCTTTTTTTACTAAAAAACGTAAAGGTTCCTAGTATATACTAATTTGCAGTGATCTGTTGAGTACCCTCAACACTTTCTATCTCCTCATGTTACTAATCTGGGCCACAAACATCATCTAGGCCAGGGCTATGAAACCTTCGCTGTAGTGAGACCCACTCCTGATTAGTCACAATCATTGTGAGCTACTAAAGGCTAAACAACCTGTACAGTGTTAGCACATAACCCCAAACACAGCTACATTGGCTCATGTCTGAACTTCTAAGAGTCAGATACTATGGTTTGCATCACATACAGTGACTAAGGGCAGTATGGAAGGGCCGCCATGTGTCAGTGAACGCATGGTTTTGGGTGATGTATTAGCAAGTGTGTGTAGTAATGGGACATAGTTGTATGGATGATTGCAAGCCTCCGTCATTTAGATTTGCAGCTCAGGAAATACTTTTCTGCATATGTGGCACCATGACATGCTTAAATCTTACATATAGTCCTATTCCACAATATGGTCTGTAATCTCACTTGCGAGGACAGCATCATACAACCCCATGTCTTTAGAAAATCTTCTTGCACTTAACATTTCTCTCATTTTGACATGGACTGTATGCTTTCACTCACACTACTGGTACAGTGTCTACTGGCAACTGGAAGTAAGGGCCTTGCAGTTTGTCTGATGAAATCTGGAATTGTGAGTTAGATGGGCAGATATTACAGCTTCTTTTAGCTGACTTTACATTTTCATGTACAGACATTTAACTTTGGCAAACAACATTTGGCTCCCAGCTAATTCATTCGGTTTGCTACACTCCAATCATAACATTTCGCCCATGAACAAAAAGAGACAAAAAAGGAACCAGTTAGTTAGTCAAACATTTCCCAATCAGACATGTACCTGTTTCTCTGGGTTTCCATATAGCTGGTTCTACAGGGACAGGACATGTTATGTTATGTTAATTGTGTTTATATAGCGCATGGCTACCCAAACTGGCCTCCCAGCACTGTTAGCTACACAATCCTGCTGTCTTTGGTACCACATCGATGCTTCCAGGTCGCATTAGAAAAGGTGGGTTTTCAACTGTTTACTGACGGCAACCTCCGATTGATGAATTCTGAGGGCTATCGGATGTTCGTTACAAATTCTGGAGACAAGAAATGCTAAAGAGCGGTCTCCATGTCTTGTCCTTCTAATCTTGGGCACCATCAGGATCCCCTGGCTACTAGACTGCAGTGACCTTCCTGCAGTGTAGGGAAGAAAGAGGGGCTGAATAATCCTTGGGCCTTTTCCCTGAATGGCCCGGTGTGCAATGCAAAGGGCCTTAAACTGAATCTTCTTTTGAATAGGTAGCCAATGCATGGCTCGCAAGTCCAGTCTAGCTGTGTCATGCTTCGGTAATCTGTACAGAATTCTTGCAGTGGCATTTTGTACTACTTGTAGCCTGTTAATCTCATATTTTGGGCTTCCCAGATAGAGATAGTTCCCATAGTCAAGGCAAGAGTTTACTAAACCCTGTACAACTATCCTTTTTGTGGGGAACGGTGACATCTGCAGGATTTTCCTTATGGATTTTAAAATCCCAAAGCATACCCCAGCTAGTTTTGTGGCCTGTGTTACCATCGTGAGCTTGGAGTCAATCCAAACCCCCAGGCTTTTTAATTCTTGAGCTGGCGTAGGGCAATCTCCTAAGTAATCTGGCCACAACCGTTGTAGCCATCTGGAGCTATTATTGCCCACCGCCAAGATCTCAGTTTTGTCGCGGTTAAGCTTTAGCCTACTGGTGGTCTTCCAATCTGTGACTTCCCTAAGGCAGGAGCTTAATTGGAAGGAAGTGTGGCTTGTAGCAGCTGAGAGGGAAAAAATGATTTGTGTGTCACCAGCATATGATGATAACGCAAGCCCATGCGATTGTATGATTTCTGCTAGGGGTCGAGCATACACATTAGATAATGTAGAACTTAGTGAAGAGCCCTGCAGGACCCCACACGACACAGAGGATGAAGAGGAGAGGCAAACGAATCTTGGAAGACTTGAAAACATCTATCAGCTAGAAAGGCTTTCAGCCAAATGTTAGCAGCCCTGGTGATACCAACCTTTGACAGTCTTTGCATGAGTACTGGATGTGATTCGGTATCAAAAGCTGCGCTTAGGTCCAGCATAATCATTGCCGCTGAGCCACCCTGATCCAGGATGGCACGCAGTGCTTCCAAGGCGGCCAATAAAGCCGTTTTATGCTGTGGCCTGGTCGAAAACCTGTCTGCATGGAGTGGAGACTATCACAGGATTATAGGAAACTAGACAGGTGCTTTTTGACATGCTTTTCACTACTTTGCTCACTGCCGGGATCAGGGAGATAGTTCTTTGACTATCGAACAGCTCCGGTTCAGCCGTTGGTTTCTTTAAAAGTGGTTTCAGTATTGCATGTTTCCAAGTATTGGGAACATGCTCTGTTTCAAGTGAATGATTAAGAATGCTTGTAAGGGTGTCTAATAGGGCGAGACCACCCTGGGCCAAGATATTAGGAGGAGCTGGTTCACGAGGAGATCCTGATTAAATAGAGTCGAAGATACTTTTCTTAGTTTCACTAGTCTGTGCGGGAAAGGCTTGTAGAGTGGGACCTGTGTGAGGACTTCCTTGGTGCTTACTACCAAACTGAGTAGTAGGTGGTAGAGGAGAAAAAAATTTGTTGATTTTGTTGATGAAGTAATTAGCTAGCATGTTGCATTGTCTGTTGATGACGGCTGGCTTATCTGGCCAGAAGGGAGAGTCATAAAGGGATTGACTACCTGAAAAAGTTACTCTAACTACGTGTGGGTGTATTATACTGGGAGAAAACTAGGCGCTCTGGGTAGCGAGGTGAATATCAACGAAGAATGTCGAATCTTGAAATGGTGCACTCTTGAAATACCACACCCAAAAGGTCTTGATAGATGCTAAAAGCACTATTGCAAACATAAAATACAAGAGGCACTCATTATAACATGAAAAATAATAGTACTCATGAGTCAGTATACATAGGCAATGTTTTGTCATATATTTCTGAAAATTAATAGGATTATTTCCAACATTATCCCCAATTACAGTATCACTGTCCAAATCCAAATAGGATATAGCTTATTATTTAAATTTTGGCAGCCGCATCCAAATTGATAGCCAACACGTGTTTCGTCCGGGAGTTTCCCAATGACTTCATCAGGGCTAATCATATATGTAGATGCGTCCTATATCATAAGTATTCCTTACAAGCGAATCCCAGAATAATTCCGTTAAGCAACTTATCTGCTGATATCAGTTATTTCAATCCACCTTCCAATGAGTCAAAACGTGAAGCGCGAGTACGCGTGTTTATCGATCAAGTATCAAAACTCGAGTGTTCATGTCTGGGTCCCTTATATGAGACCACAAACTCCCGGACGAAACACGTGTTGGCTATCAATTTGGATGCGGCTGCCAAAATTTAAATAATAAGCTATATCATCCTTTGAAGAATATGATTGAACCTTGATTTGAGAAAATCTGGACTGACTATCAATTTGGATGCGGCTGCTAAAGTTTAAATAATAAGCTATATCATCTTTTGAAGAATATGATTGAACTTTGATTAGAGAAATCTGGACTTGGACTTTGGATCATAGTAAACTTGGAACAACAGATCAATTAATTCTACTATTTGGATTTGGACAGTGATACTGTAATTGGGGATTATGTTGGAAATAATCCT
The DNA here is from genome assembly GCF_031143425.1 of Pleurodeles waltl. NCBI lineage: Eukaryota > Metazoa > Chordata > Amphibia > Caudata > Salamandridae > Pleurodeles > Pleurodeles waltl. The sequence goes on along the minus strand of NC_090449.1, from coordinate 1,067,425,629 downwards.
ATTAATTTTCAGAAATATATGACAAAACATTGCCTATGTATACTGACTCATGAGTACTATTATTTTTCATGTTATAATGAGTGCCTCTTGTACTTTATACCTGAAAAAGTTCCTTGGATGCGTTTAATGTGGCCTCAATTGTCTCTTGCAAATATGTGAGTCTGTCTTACCTTAAAGCTTGTTTGTACCTTTTCTTTGCAAATCTATAGTTTTCCTTACTATTGTCACTGTAGGCCTTTCTCCACTCTCTCTCCTTTGTCCTAGCCTCTCTTTTTAGTAGAATTAATTCTGGTGTGTACCATGGCGCTCTAGCTTTAAGCTGCTTAGGCTTGGAAACTTTGAGCGGGATTCTGGGCTCTAATGAGTTAGTGATCCTGTTTTCAAAGCATCTGTTTCTCTCTGAGGTGTTGCCCATTAGGGCTGGACTGGATTCTTCAAGAGCTGCCTTCGATTCATGTAGGTTTAGTTTGGACCATATACATCTAGGTTTCTTTAGAAGATGATGTTCCTCAGCTGTCCCTGAAATTTTGAAGTAGAAGTGATGGGGCAACCACAATATAGGAAAAGTATCCTGGGAGACAAGATTGCTCAAGTTAGTGGAAAATAGAGGTGGACAGTAAGCTCCGCTCTGCTAGCGGAGTTAATGGGTTTTTTGGCACTCCGCGCTCTGCTTGGAACACAGAGATCCGCAAAATAACTCTGCTAGGCTGGCAGTGGAGCGGAGCTCCCTGGCATGCGCTGTCACTGTGTGGCCCATATCAAAAACTGGGCTTCACTTTACGCTCGGCCCAAAATGACAACAACATTTGCCCTATGACAGGCAGAGAGACCCCTAGCTAAGGCTTTGCTTTCTGCCGGTCGGCGTGGAGCTTCTGCTTCAAGCTACTGCTGCAAGCTGCTTCTGAGGGGCTGCACCGGCACCAGCTCCAGTTCCAGCCCCTCCCTCCTTTCACTGTCCTCGGCAGCCCAGGAGCAGGGGCAGAGGGAGGCAGAGAGCCAGGCCACTGGCAACGGGGACCCTGGACCCAGACAGCATTCAGACCCTCATTTCACTTTCTTTTCTATGTGCACACGGGGCCGGCACTGGGCATGGACAGTATTTGCATATGAGGGGGGGGGGAGTCTGTGGGTGTGCTGGGAAAAGGACACTTGCAGACAGAGCTCCACAGAAGAACCTCTCTCCCCACTGTCCCTAAGCTTTCTCAGGGAGTCTGGGGAGACAGGTTCCACTTCTTTTCTGAGGAGCTCTGACTGCAAGATTCATTTTCTCAGAGCACCACCCCTGCCACATATGCAAATAAATAATGTCCAGGCCCAGTGCCCCCGCCCCGTGCCCCTAGATGAGAAACCAAGACAAGGGTCTCGTCTGTGGACACAGGGGGTGGGGGCACTGGGCCGGGACATTATTTATTAGTGAAAACAGGGTCTAAATGATGCCCTCCATTGTTACAATTTGGCGTAGAAGTAGAGCTTCCAGATCTTGTGCGAAGGTTTCCAAAGTTTGACATCCACTGACTTTAAAGTGCATGTTTAGATCTCCTAAGAGAGTAAAGTTCGACCTTTGCATACTACATTTAGCTATGATCTCAGGCAAAGCTGAAATGAATCGAGAGGCATTTCTTCGAGAACGATATAAAACCAACCTAGAGAAAGTAAACGTTTAATTGAATTGGAGGGAGAATGCAGGCTTTCACAGCCAGGTATTGATATGGGGTGGTGGAGGCCCCAAATTCCTTTTTATATATTATAGCGACCCCCCACCCCACTCTTTTCATTTCTCAGTTATGCATGGCAATCGGGTAGCCTAGGGGAAGTGAAAAAACTAAGTGGGTCATTATGACCCCGCGGTCGGAGATAATGTGGCGGTAGTACCGCCAACAGGCTGGCGGTACTTACCGCCACATTATGACATTGCCAACCCGCCAATGTACCACTCCGACTGCCATGGTGGTAGCAGCCGCCCGGCTAGAGATAACAATCTCCAGCCCGGCGACCGCTATTGTACCGCCGGCAGTATCATGACCCTGCCTACCACCATGGTTTCTATGGCATTTGTAATGCCATGAAAACCATGGTGGTAGGCCCTATCAGTGACAGGGAATTTCTTCCCTGTCACTGATAGGAGGCCCCTCCCCCTCCAACACTTCCTATGCGCCCCCCAACCCCCTTCATCCACGCTCCCCCTCCCTTCCAACCTCCCCCATACACACACACACACACGCAGATACACACTCATTCACACAGACATACACGCATACATACACACATGCATCCATTCATTCACGCACACATCTGTACACACATTCACACTGACATGCAGACACACATTCAAATTTCCATTCATACACGTACGCACACACATGCATACATGCACGCAAACAACACTACACACACTCGCATTCATGCACATATTCACACACTCATGCACACACCCACACACACATACACAACACCCCACTCCCCTGTCAGAAACCCGACTTACCTGGATCCAGGGGGTTTTCTGGCAGGGGACGGGACAGGGTGTTGCTAACGCCAGCAGCACCCACCAGCAGAACACCGCCAGGCCATATTATATTTCATAATCCGGCTGGTGGTAGCAGTGCCACTTTACCACCATCCACCAGTATGGCCACAGACGGATTTCTGCCCTTCTTGTGGCAGAAATCTGGCTGTGGTCATAATCTGGCGAACGGGTGGTAGCCACGGTGACGGTCTTTTTGCGGCCGTCTCCGCAGCGGTAGGCAGCATTTACCGCCATTATTGTAATGAGGGCCTAAGTCTGACACTGAATCATTACATAGCCATGTTTCTATAAGAAACAATGCATCTAGTTGTCTTTCCTCTAGTAGGCTAAATATTTCTGTAGTATGTTTAGGGAGAAATGTACAATTCAATAGATACATCTTAAATTTACAGGGAGAACTCTTTTTTGTCAAACTCTTGATTTTACTGCCTGGTCCAGCTACCCCATCCTCTGCCTACACAAAGTGCACATTTTAGGGTGATTGGACATGGGCATCACTCTTATTTTTTTTATTTTTTTTATTAAACACAGTGTGACATACAGTATGCAATTCGGGAGCTGAAACATCATCTTGTGGACGTGTGCACCTGGGTGCAAAGCCCGCTGTGGATAGATCCAAGGAGGATCAACGTTGACACATTCTCTTTCCAATGCATCTTGCCTAAACTAACTGCTCCGGTCTCGCTCCCCGCCCCATGAGGGCGCCACCTACCTCCCTCCTTCCCCCCACTCCCTTCACATTCCTTGGGTGGTGTTCCAGTGGCCCCATACCCGCTCCCATTTTTTAGGACAACCCCAGATTTGGTAGACCACCCTCTCCACCCTACAACACCAGTCCATGTCTGAAACCCATTCCTCTACTCTTAGTCGCTGGGCGCCCCCCATTCCTTGGACACATTTCTCTTGGCCACCCCCGCTGCCAAGTACAGCCATATTCGTTGATAATTTGTCCATGAAGAATACTGGATTATTGACAGGAGCCACCTGGGGTCTTGCGGGACCATTTCTCCTATAACCCACAACATTTCACTCACCACCTCACTCCAAAACAGCTGGATTGAGGGCAGTCCCAGAGAATGTGATAGAATGTCCCCGTCATCCCGCAACCCGCACACATATATCTGATGTGGAAAGGCCTATCTGATGCAGCCGCACCCAGGAGAGGTATGACTTGTGTACTATCCGCAGCTGCACTAGCTGGATGTGGGTTCGTATTGCGATTTCTCTGGCGCTGTTATGGGTATCCGCACAGTCATCATCGTCAATATTGCCTACATCCTCCTCCCATGCAACTCTCAACCTCCCATTTGAAACAGGGCAGTTGTTTATCAGTTTCTTATAGATTGTCAAGATTGTCTGCTCTGACAGTGGCTCTGTGAGCACCCTGTCCTCGAGCAGTGTTGTGTCCCTAATTTGCTCTCCCTCCCAAAGATACAGAAGATTTTCAGGAGCCTATCAATGGAGAAGGCCGTGGCATATAGTAACAAAGCATCTGCGTATAACAAGATGCACTCTTCCCAGCCCTCCATTACCGGAATGTCTGGACCAAGGGGTCTTGGCGGATCCAAGCCACCAGCGGCTCTAGGGCCAGCGCAAAAAGCATTGGGGAAAGTGGACATCCCTGTCTCGTTCCCATCTGCAGCTCAAAGTTCCGGTACGCCGTCCCATTTACTCTCACCCTTGCCTAGGGTTTCTGGTAAAGGAATTTGACCCATTCACAAAACCACGGGCCGCATCCCATCTTCTGTAGTGTTGCAAACATATATCCCCACTCCAAACTATCAAATGCTATCTTGGCATCCAGGGCCAACAAGACTGCCGGGGTGCCCCTCAGGAGGTTGTGTCATGTGGATCACTCCATAGAAACGACGGATATTACGTCGGGTGTAAACCGCCAGGAACAGGCTGGCGGGAAGGCGGTCGGAATCCCAAGCAGCGCCGGTTCCCCTTTTCTGACCGCGGCTTTAACGCCGCGGTCAGAATTGGCCAGGAAGCACCGCCAGCCTGTTGGCGGTGCTTCCGTGGTCGTTGGCCCTGGCGGTCAATGACCGCCAGGGTCAGAATTACCCCCTTTGTCTCCTATATCGTACAGCCTTCTCTGAGTGGCCAAGGTATACTTATGGGTGCTATTTTCAGCCAGGTCATGGAGTTCCACTTGCTTGGCTTGGAACTTTTGGCGTATCTCCTCCGAGTTTTCACCCAACAGGTGGACTGCAAGGGCCCCCTCCCCTTCCAGCATCTCGATTTGTAGCTTTCTCTCCTTTTTCTTTCCACTGATCGATGCCTGGGCCTGTCCACGGGGGACTGTCTTAAAGGCATCCCATAGCACACAGCTAGAAGCCACTGATCCTGTGTTCTCACGGAAATAAAGGTCAGCCCCTTCCCCCAACCTCCTCCTAATGTCCAGGTCTTTCAGATACCATGTGTCAATGCTGGGTCTGAGTACCTCACTTTGTGTCAGTCCCTTCAGAGTTACCCTCACTGGTAAGTGGTCTGAGATAGCTGTGCCCTATGGTTGGCCTCGCCGAAGTGGTCTTCGTGAATGTGTTGTGTGTAAATTTGATCTAGACGGGAAAAATTGCCATGGGGGGTGGAATAGTATGTATTAGCCCACTCTTGTAGGTGTTGTGCCTGCCATATGTCCACCAGTCCCATAGCATCCACAAACGATCTCAGCCGACCCCCCTCCCCTCAAGAGGGATGTTCACTCAGTCTGTCAGCCTTGGGGTCACACACTGCGTTAATGTCGCTCCCCATGATAAGGACCTCAGACGCCAACTCCAGTAGTAAGGCACCAATTTTCAGCATAGTTGTTCCGTGCAGGCATGGGGGATATATAAGGAGCAAATGTTAAGAGTGAGGCCTTCCCATTGTCCCGTGATTGCTACATATCGGCCCAAGTCATCAGCCTTTGTGTGGGTGAGTGTGTATGGCAATGCCCTCCTTCCCCTTGCATCAGACAAGTAGTCCGCATGAGCCACTAAAGTGTACCCGAATCTATCTAAGGCTTTACAATAGTTCCCTCGAAGGTGGGTTTCCTGCAAGAGGACGACATCCGGTACCATCCGGTGGAGGTATTGCATGCCTATTGTCCTCTTGATTTTGCTCCCCAGCTGATTCGTGTTCCAAGACACAATACTTATCGCCGTATGTGACCTGGTGCCCATTTTGGGAGCCTGGGTTGAACTCTCTGCTGTACCCCATTCCCCAGAATCCCAACCCCCAGAGGTAAGCTTAGTTTTAGTCTGTGTCCGTTTATGACTGTCCCACTCTCTGCATGCATGCTTCCTATGTTCAAACTCTGTAAACTGAGCAACTTAGCACAACCCCCAAACTGATTCCCTCCACCCCCCCACCCTGCTACCTTACCCCACGGGACCCCAACTACCTGCGTCTCAACCTGGCAAAGCACCTGTTGCCCCATAACTTTCAAATACATTTGTGGGTGAGCTAAAGATGCCAAATCGAATGATGCAATCTTTGTACACTGATAATTTTGTTTCCTTCATGTTTAAGAATTTTCAACCAGTCTGTCGGTGGGCGTCAGCTCAGTCTCCAAGGCAACCTTCTGAGCCAGTCCTCCTATTCTCTGCCCTGTTCTCAAGTCTACTCCTCTCCCTCGGCTTTGTCTGGCCTTGGCCCCTCCCACCTCGACTTCATCTCCGAGCGGGGTGGGGACCGGCTCCCTTGTCTTTCGCGTGCCACCAATTTGCTCCTCAAGGTTTTCTGCAGCCCGAGGTTCCCCTGTGAGGGCTAACCAGGAGGCCGTCCATTTCCCAGGCATCCTCTGTCGCTCCAGGGCTCCGGGTCTACCCTGGTCCACCATGCGCCACTTCTCCAGCCAGCCCCACACCTCCTATGATGACTGGATGAGCCAGGACCTACCATCCACCACCACCCTCAATCTGGCTGGAAAGAGCATCATGTATCTGATGTCTTTGGCCCATAGGGCCCTTTTCAACTCCTCAAAGTGGTGGCATTGCCATTGGAACAGCATTGTAAAATAAGGGAAGAAGCGAACAATTGCGTTGTCCCATTTCAGGTCGCCCCTAGTGCGGGCCGTCTGTAAGATTACGTCTTGGTCCCTGAAATTAAAGACTCTAAAGATTATTGTTCAGGGAGGAGCTCCCACTGGAGGCGGTCTGGCTGGTACTCTAAGAGCTCTTTCAAAGGTGAAGTAATTAGACAGTCTCTTAGGGCACAGTTTATTCAGGATAAGATCCTCTATGAAAAGTTATGCACTTCGCCCTTCTGCCCCTTCCGGGACTCCCGTAATTCATATGTTGTTGCGGTGGGACCTACCCTCCTTATCCTCCAGCTTCGCCGCAACTGCTGTATGTTGCTTCGTCAGTTCCTGTACTTGGTTTTCCAGCCTTTTAGTCACCGCTTGAAGCCTGTTGATTTTGCTCTCCGCTGTGGTGACCTTGTCCGTAACCTTACGGAGGTCAGCTCTCAAGAGGTTAACATCGATTGTCAATGCATCTATTTTTGACTCAATGGTGCCCTTAAGCGATTGTATGGCCTTCATAATCTCTTGCAGCAAAGGGTCACCACTATCTGAGGCTTCCTTTGCCGGGGCTGATTTGTTCCTCTCCGTTCCAGCTGTCTTCATCTGCACATTGTATTTGTCTAGGTTGTTTGTCTGTGCAGTCTGCAGGCCTTGGTTGCGTCCCATCGTTCCAACTCCCCTCCCACCCTCGGACCACCTCCTCAGACCAGCTGCAGGGATTCACCACGCCGGACGTCTAGGATCAGTACCCCGTTGCCACTAGGCCCAGTGGTTCGGGTCAGCCTCCCAAATTGTCCTGTCGCTGGGCCCCCCGCTTGGGGCACTTCCACCTATTTACTCCAATGTTGGTCTCTCCAGGGCCGCACCCCTCCATTTCTCCAGCCTCTTAGTCTGCTTCCAGGCCAGGGTGGTCGTCCCCCGGAGCCGACCTGTTGTTGCGGTCCCCTCTGCTGTTAATCTGGTTAAGCTAGTGTGCCCCCGGTGTGGCTCTTGCTTCAGGGGTGCTGCAGCTTCGCCCCACCTCAGTCTCCGTACCTGGTCTGGCAACAGCTGGGGCGATTTTGTGGCTATTCTCTCTGTAGGATGTGCTATCTTCTCCAGGCACCTCTGGACTCACTGCACTCTGCGGGCTCTAAACTTACTGTGGAGATCCTCTTTCACTCCCAGGCCTTGGGCCACCTCTTGTTTGCAGGCCGGCCCAGGCACAGGTCCCCCTAGGCCCAACTCCTTGGCTTCCCACCACGGACCAGAATACTGGCTGCCCAGCCTGCTGCCTCTGTTTTCTTCTGGCTCGGCTGGGGCTGATGCCTGGCCATGCACCCTTCCACCTCCAGTGCACCTCAGTGGCCACCCCTACCTTCTGACAGGACCTGCTGCTTCCCGGGGGCTGGGCCACTCACTCTGATGGCCACTCACCATTTTCTTTCTCCACAGGCCGGGCCTCAGATCACCCAGACGTTCTGGCTCTCCGGGCACTCCTTCTTGCCGGGCCTGCTGCTTCCCGGGGGCTGGGCTGCTAACTCTGCCACCTACCAGCCACCCGCCATTTTGTTTCTCCACAGGCTGGGCCTCGAATCTCACAGACGTTCTGGCTCCCCGGGTGCTCCTAATTGTGGCCAACATGGTCCTTAGGAGCACACAGATTGATTCAATCGGTGAGTTCCTGACTCTGGGCAGGATGCATAGACAGATTACAGGGCGGTATTGCTGGCATTCACAGAGCCGCTTGGTTATGCAGCCATCTTGCTTGCCACCTTACCACGCCCCCATGGGCAGCAGTCATTCACAGTTATATCCCTTTAATTTGTTGAGCTGATGTAGTGTCTTGGATTAATAAGTATGCTGCATTTTCTAAGATGGGCAGGGTCCCTGGCCCTTGGACCCAGTTGGGGGCAGATGGGCTTGCCTTTGGTGCACCAATAGCATGCCCACTGTGTGCGTTCACTGTGCGTCCGCACCACGGTGTGCCTTATGTACCGTGGTGGAGCATTCCAACCACTAGAACTGACTTCAAAATGACGGCTTTAAATGGGAAAACCAGTAAGTGGCTCTAAACACTGCCACTCCCATTCCCAGTTACACACCCCATCCAGGTTCCCTCTTAAAATCCCCAATGATAAGCAGAGTTTTTTTTATAAAAGACGATAAAAGAGAATTAAAGTTCCCACCCAGCAACATACAATTAAAAATACCCTTGGGGTTCAGCAGTGATCCATTCAGTTATAGCAGCATGCACAACAGTCATTAAATTAAAAATCAAAGCCCCCCCAATGCACTGACTGTGAGATTTAATCCAGGCCCGAATCGGGAGTGTAGCAGCTGCGTCTGTGCAGAGTGTTACAACCACTAGACTGTGCTTCAAAATGGCGGCTTTAAATGGGAAAACCAGGAAGAACATGGCCAGTCTGATTCCCAGTTACATAGCCCATACAGGTTACCTCTTAAAACACCCCAGTGATAAGCAGAGTTTTTTTAAATAAAAGATGATAAATGAGACTCTGTAAAGTGGCACTAATGTGTTTGGGTGTGAATAAAACCAGTTTTGCCACTTTGCGACTGCTGTGTCAGCTCCTCTGTGCTGAAGGCAGGTGCCCTGTCACCTGCTTTCCCCAGCATCCTAGCTCCCAGAGATCAGTAACGGCAGCAAAAAATGAGGCGATCTTGTTGGCTGCAGAGTTAGAGGGCAAGCGACACAGCCATTGGCTTTTATGCGTAGCCATCACACACATTATGGCAGGGTCTGTCGTGGAGTGTTCCACCTACTGCGCGGTCAACTTCCGGTGACGACTGTTGGCTAGCCGATGTCCTGACTGCCCATTTTAGGGTGTAAAGCTGTGTATTTTTCAGTTATTAGTGTGTCATCAGCACTAAAAATGAAGGCTAGTGTATATATAAATGCCAGATATGAATGACACTGTTTTTGGCTAGATATGACACATTAAAAATTTAACCATGACTGTGTTTGACGTTGGGAAAGTAATACCTCCGTTGACAGTATATAACTTTTTTTTTTTAAGATTTATGTGCAAATAATAGATTTCAAAATTATTATTTTGCACATATTTTTTACAAAAATTAAGATATAAAAAAGATATAAGATGTGTGTTGATATCAAAGTATTGTGTGACCAATTCAGACCATTTCCAGACCTTGCCACCATGGAGGAAAGGGATGTTATCCAGAAGTTCAGGTTAAATAGACAAACTATCCTGGATTTGTGTCAGCAGCGTGAGCCTGATCTCCTGCCTCACACTATGACTAAAACAGCAATAACCCCAATAGTGATAATCATGGCAGCACTTCATTTTGTGGCCACTGGATCTTTCCAATACACTGTAGCAGTATCTAGAGGCAATCCCCAACCAAATTTCGATGGTGTGCTACAAGACGTCCTTGCTTCAATGCCGAGGCGCATCAACAGCCACATCCAGGTCCCACAACAACATGATTTTGTCACTGTAAACAGAGATGTTTTTGCTTTGGGTGGCCTACCACATGTGGATGAAGCAATAGGTGACACACATATTTCCCTGGTGCCACCACAGGTAAGGGAGCAGATCTACCATAATCGGAAGAACTTCTTTCAAGGTGAAAGCTGTTTGCTTGGCTGATTTGTACATCTCAGGGACAACACATGATTCCTTTGTACTACAGAACAGCACCACACCCCTGAAAATATCACAACCTGGAGCTGAGAGGCCCTGGTTTGTTGGTACGTACAATATGACTTGATGATAATTTGCTTTAATCCTAGTTTAGGAAGGTACAAGGGCTTGATATGATCTTAATCTATTGATATTTTGCTTCCATGTAGGAGACTCAGCTTATTTATCCTACCATGATTGTTAGCACAGTTGAGGAATCCAACAACGACAGGGGAAGTCTGCTTCATTGAGGCCCATGAAAGAACACAGAGGCCAGTAGAGTGGGCTTTTGGGCTACTGAAGGCCAGGTTTAGGTACCTAGACATGACCGGTGGAGCCTTCCTCTACTCATCAGATAAGGTGTGCCAAACCACAGTTGCCTGCGGCATGTTGCACAACATCACCCAGCCGATGCAACATTACAATCATCGCAGAGGATGGAAATCGTGAAGAGTCACTGGGTGAGGTTGTTGAAATGCCCAATGAAAAGGTCAAGAAGAAGGAATGGACCTATGTCAAGATGTTATTGACCACTTCTTCACCTGAGTATAAGTATATGTAGGAAGCTGGCTCTGTATATTCTATATCAAAATGAGATATAGGTCCTCATTACAACTTCGGTGTTTTTTTTAAAAAGACTGCCGAAGCTGCGGGTGCCAGTATATCTGTTCCCTATTATGACTTTTCCGCTGGGCCAGCGGAAAAGTTACATCAACATTGCAGCAGGCTTGTAATAGAGCCGGCTGCAATGTTGATGTGCAGCGGGTGCAGCAGCACCCGTCGAGCATTTCACTGCCCGAAATTCGAAAGTGCCAGGTGCATGGGCAGTGCAGGGGCCCCCAGGGGCACCCGAGTCCCCCTTACCGCCAGCCTCTCCATGGCAGTGTTTACCGCCGTGGACAGGCTGGCGGTTGGGGACTCATAATCCCCAGGGCAGCGGTGCTTGCACCGCTGCCTTGAGGACCATGACCGCCAGGCGGAAGCCTGGCGGTATGTTGGAGGGGCCGGCGGTAGGGCCGTGGCTAATGCGCCATGGTCATAATAGCTGGCGGAACACCGCCAGCCTGTTGGCGGTGTTACCGCCAGCTTACCGCCGGCAGCCAGGGTCGTAATGAGGCCCTTAGTGTGCTCAGAGTCCAGAGGTTCCCCAGAGGCTTAACGGAGGCTAAAGTAGATAATACTAATGCTCTCTTTTGTGGTAATGTGGTTGAGCAGTTAAACTTATCAGAGGGTAGTGCAAAGCATTTGCACACAATCAATGACTGACTCGAGGCCAATTGTTTTTTATATAGTAAAAATATATTTTGTTTACAGGGGCAGCCGGGTGCAGGGTGCGAACACAGTGTCAGGCTCCCAATGCTTTCCTTCAGGTGGACCCCAGGGGTCACAAAGATGCTGCTGGTGAAGTCCAGGGGGTCGGATCAGGGAAACTACAGGCTGGACAAGGAGGAGGGCCGCCTGTTGGATGTTGGTGAACTGAAGGTCGGATTCCTCAAGGCCAGGCGGCTGCGGGTGCAGGGGTACCTTTTGGTGTCAAGAATCTTCGTCCTGTTTCGTCGCGGTCAGGGGGGTCCTCCGGATTCAGGCTGCAGGAGTTGTCATACAGGAGGGATCAACCCAGGGTGGGCACTTGCTCAAAACTGCCTGGGAACCAGCTCTAGTCAGTTGGGCCACCTGGACACGGGCCGTGGGCGTCAGGTGAAGAGTGGGCAGGACTCACTGCTCTGGGGCAGTTCTGGAGTACCTGGATGGTGTTTCTTCTTGGACAGGGCCACTGTCCCGTGAGTTCTTGGTCCTTTGGTGTGCAGACAGTCCTTTGGAGGCTTTTCAGAGATCGCTGGTCCTGCAGGATGCGTTGTCTTCTCTTAGCAGGGCTTTAGAAGCTGGAGACAGGCTGGTAGGGCTGGGGCCAAGTCAGTTTACATCCTCAGTCTTCTCTGCTGGGGGTCAGCTTAGCAGTCCTTCGTCTTTCTTCTTTCTTCTTGTGGGTCACCAGAATTCTGAGGAGCTAGGTTCAGGAGAGCCTTTAAATCCTGTATTTAGGGGCGTTACAGTGGTCAGAGGGCAGTAGACAATGGCTATTGTCCCTGAGGGAGGCTACACCCTGCCTGTGTTCACTCCCTTTGGGGAGTAGGACACAGACCCAACCCTATTGGTCCCTGTCCTCCAAACTAAGATGGAGGATTTTCCAAGAAGGGGGTCACCTCGGCTCTGGACACCGTGCGGGTGGTTCCAGCTGAGGTGGTCACTCCGCCTTGTTTTCCCTAATTTTCCCACCGGACTTGCCTCCAAAAGTGGGGCTTTGTATGAGGGCGTACATCTCCCCTAGCTGGAGTTGCCTGGGGCACTGTAACAGGAGGCCTGAACCTTTGAGGCTCACCGCCAGGTTTTACAGTTCCTGCAGGGGGGAGGTGTGAAGCACCTCCAACCAGAGCAGGCTTTGTTTCTGGCTACAGAGAGCACAAAGGCACTCACCCCATGTGGTCACAAACTCGTCTGAACATGGCAAGCTGGCACAGACTGGTCAGTCCTGCACTAGCAGTTTGGCTAACAAACAGGGGGCATCTCTAAGATGCTGTCTAGGTGCATTTTTCAATAAATCGAATACTGACCTCAGTGTGGGTTTATTGTGTGGAGATGTTTGATACCAGACTTCCCAGTATTCAGTGAAGCCATTATGGAGCTGTGGAGTTCATAATTACAAACTCCCAGCCCATATACTTAATATGTCCACACAACACTTAAAATGTCTAAGAATGGACTTAGACGTTGTAGGGGCATATTGCTCATGTAACTCTGCCCTCACTTGTGGTATAGTGCACCCTGCCTTAGGGCTGTAAGGCCTGCTAGAGGGATGACTTACCTATGCCACAGGCAGTGGATTGTGGGCATGGCACCCTGGGAGGGGTGCCATGTCGACTGTCTTTTTCTCCCCACCAGCACACACAAGCTGCAATGGCAGTGTGCATGTGCTTGGTGAGGGGTCCCCCAGAGTGACATAATACATGCTGTAGCTCTTGTGGACCTTCCCTGGCCACAGGGCCCTTAGTACCATGGGTACCTTTTACAAGGGACTTAACTGTGTGCCAGTGGTGTGCCAATTGTTGGAACAATGGTACCGTTTTTGGGAAAGAACCCTGGTGCTGGGGCTGGTTAGCAGGATCCCAGCACACTCTCAGTCAAGTTGGCATCAATATCAGGCAATAAAGGGGGGGGTAACCATGCCAACAAGGGCACTTTTCTACAGTATACCGTTACATATTGTAACCTCCAATGTCAGTACAATTTGTGACATACTGAACATGTCAGTCTGTGACGCTAATGTAATGGTAATGGTCAGTTCAGGAAAGTCCAATGCAAAAATGTTAATTGCTCAAACTTTCCATACATTGACTACTGGGTTTATTGACAGAGAATTTATTTGCTTGTGCCAAGTGCTTGTGTCCTCCAAACGTATCAATTGAGTCAATTTTCACAGGTGAACTCATTAATTATCCCTTGTTATTCTGTTTTAGGTCTTCCCGCGTGTCACCCGCATTTGGCCATTTCACAGTTGTGACATTTGCAGTGATATGTTGCTGTTGGACAAAGGAAATGTGGGTTGATCCAGGTACAGACACCCACTTTGGATGTACAAATCTTGTACAGAGATGACTTGCACAGTGATTTAATGGAAGTTCTTGAGACTGTGTCAGACCTGTTTTCTGTTGGATGTTGCCACCAAGGCAATATGTGCTGCTTTAAGTGGTCTAAACACATGTACATGTCAAGACATAGCTTGGAAATCTCTCTTCAAATTGGCTGAATAGTAACTAGTAAGGGCCTGATTTAGAGTGTGGCGGAGGTGTTAATGCAGTTAAAGCAGGAGGTATATCTTCATAAGGAATCTATAATCCAGAGAATTACAGCTATTAAACACATATTAGATACATCACAAATGATGGATCTCTGTTGAATTGTTATCATTTAAAATTCAAATACAAGCTGCAGTCTTATGTAGACAGAACATGCGATATTTTGAACAGAATTATTGAAAATATTATTATTACGCACATATTTTCCCCCATACTTCCCTTTTCGGGGTTTGAGAAAGGAGAATTGTCACAGAAGCTATTCACAAATTTTTGAAGGACTCTGGTCTGGCGAAGTTTTTGAGACATTTGGAATAACAGACATTTTTTGGGTTCAGATGCTGAGCAACAGCTTCATCTTGTTGGTTAATCTAGGAATTACCTTTATACAGCAAAAATCCTTCTCTGAAAAGATTGGAGGCCACTGAAACTTTCCTGATGGCCAACACTTGTCAGATTATAACAGGCCTTGTGCATGTAAGAGCCTTCGGTGTGGTCTCCTACGTATGATCTATGTATGAAAAAAAGCAAAAGAGTAGGACAATGTTGGAGAGGGATCTTAGATGTGATCTTAGTAGTTTTGAAAGTCAAAGTAACAGACTCCAAAAGATTAATTAAAATAGGTTATGATAATTGTTGGACCTGGCTTTTTGACAGGGACATCCCCAAACTTTTTGCCTCCTTCCTCCTATTTTTTCTGACCTGTTGTTGTTGGCTTTTGACCTCTGGGCACTTTACCACTGCTAACCAGTGCTAAAGTGCATATGCTCTCTGTGTAAATGGTACTATTGATTGGTTTATCCATGATTGGCTATTTAATTTACTTATAAGTCCCTAGTAGAGTGCACTATATGTGCCTAGGGCCTGTAGATTAAATGCTACTAGTGGGCTTGCAGCACTGGTTGTGCCACCCACTTCAGTAGCCCCTTAACCCTGTCTCAGGCCTGCCATTGCAAGGCCTGTGGGTGCAGTTTCACTGCCACTTCGACTTGGCATTTAAAAGTACTTGCCAAGCCTAGAACTCCCCTTTTTCTACATATAAGTCATCCCTAATGTGTGCCCTAGGTAACCCCTAGAGCAGGGTGCTGTGTGGGTAAAAGGCACGACATGTACCTGTGTAGTTATATGTCCTGGTAGTGTAAAACTCCTAAATTCGTTTTTACACTACTGTGAGGCCTGCTCCCTTCATAGGCTAACATTGGGGCTGCCCTCATACACTGTTGAAGTGGCAGCTGCTGATCTGAAAGGAGCAGGAAGGTCATATTTAGTATGGCCAGAATGGTAATATAAAATCCTGCTGACTGGTGAAGTCGGATTTAATATTACTATTCTAGAAATGCCACTTTTAGAAAGTGAGCATTTCTTTGCACTAAAATCTTGTTGTGCCCTTCAATCCACGTCTGGCTGGGTTTAGTTGTCAGCTCCTTGTGCATTCACTCAGACACACCCCAAACACAGGGTACTCAGCCTCACTTGCATACATCTGCATTTTGAATGGGTCTTCCTAGGCTGGGAGGGTGGAGGGCCTGCCCTCACACAAAGGACTGCCACACCCCCTACTGGGACTCTGGCAGACAGGATTGAGCTGAAAGGGGGCTTGGTGCATTTCTTAGAGACTCTTTGAAGTCACCCCCACTTCAAAGGCACAACTTAGTATAAAACAGGGCCTCTGCCCTACCTCATCAGACACTTTCTGGAGAAGAACCTGAACCAGAAACTACAGCCTGCCAAGAAGAACTGCCTGGCTGCTCAAAGGACTCACCTGTCTGCTTTCTACAAAGGACTGCTGCCTTGCTGTTGCCCTGCTGCCTTGCTGAACTCTTGTCTGGCTGTGAAAGTGCTCTCCAAGGGCTTGGATAGAGCTTGCCTCCTGTTCCTTGAAGTCTCAGGGCCAAAAAGACTTCTCTCTTTTACTTGGACGCTCCGTGCGCGGAAAATTTTGACGCACAGCTTGTTTCGTGGCGAGAAAAACGCCGCACTCCGACGCTGATCGACGCGACGCTCTGGGGACGATCGAAGATCCGACGCACGACCTCGCAAGGACAACGCCGCCCGACCTCTAGAGGAGAAATCGACGCGACGCCTGCCGTGAGATCGTAATTTCAATGCGCAGCCCCGCAGATCGAAGTCTAGAGGAGAAATCGACGCGACGCCTGCCGTGAGATCGTAATTTCGACGCGCAGCCCCGCAGACCGACACGCAGCCGGGGAACAAGCAGGAAAATCCACGCACAGACCCGGGACATCTGGTAATCCCCACGATCCACAGAAAGAGACTGTCCACGCGCCGGAAAACGACACCGACTTCCCCGCGTGGAAAATAACAACGCAAGTCCGTGTGTGCTGGGTAGAAATCGACGCACACACCCTTTTTCCACGCACCTCTTCTCTTGGGGCCCTCTGAGGAGATTTTTCCACTCCCAACCAGGTACTTGTGCTTGAAAGAGACTTTGTTTATATTCTAAAGACTTAAGACACTTTCTATCACTTTTCAGTGATATCTTTACAAATTCGTATTGCAACTTTGATCATTTTTGACCTGAAGATACCCAGATAAATATTATATATTTTTCTAAATACTGTGTGGTGTATTTTTGTGGTGTTATGCTATGGTGTTGTATGATTTATTGCACAAATGCTTTACACATTGCCTTCTAAGTTAAGCCTGACTGCTCGTGCCAAGCTACTGGAGGGTGAGCACAGGCTGATTTTGGATTGTGTGTGACTTACCCTGACTAGAGTGAGGGTTCTTGCTTGGACAGAGGGCAACCTGATGCCAACCAAAAACCCAATTTCTAACATTGGTGATCAACGGTGAGGATAGGACTTGTGTTTGTGAAGTGACATACAGTAGCTAAGTATTTCACTACCTACCCACAGTTGAAGGTCAACTTGATTTTTCATCTTTTTTTGGCTTTTGGTTCTCTGATGTCCTCCTGGATATACTATTGATATTTTGGACTTTGGATTTTGGTTTTTGCTAGTAAGATCTTATCAGAATGGGATTGCTTACCTACTCATTCTTTGTTTGTACGGACCACCTCACTAAGGCTGACCTAAGGAAGCTTTGCAGACAATGGGGCCTTCCTGTAGCAAGGAGATCTACTAAAGCGGAGATGCTACATGCCTACATAGTCTGGGGGGAGGAAAGATGGGCAGAGAGAGAGGCAGCAAGAAACCAAATGACTAAGTACCCCTCAGATGAGGAGGAAGACTACTCAGATGAGGAGGAAGACTACTCAGAGTTGGACAGTGACCCAGAAATAGATGAATGGCTCCGAGGTCAAAGGCGACAGGAGCAACAATTAGAGGAGTATCTTGCAGAGGTTGAGGCAAAAAGACTCTTAGCCCTGGAAGAAGAAAAGATTGCAGCTCAAGAGCTGAGCTGTAAAGAGCTGAAACTGGAGGCCGGAAGGGCTGAGTCCAGTTCAGATGGTGGCAGCAAAAATCTTGCATCTAGTACTGCTGAAGAAGGGCACAAGCCCAGAGATGTGGTGCCCAACTTGAAGAAGGGAGTTGACACACCCCAGGCGGTTCAAGGGTATGAGGTAGTTCCCGTTATGCACAGGGTCCCTGAGAAGGATTGGGGAACTGGCACAGGGAGTCATATTCCTACTGGGGGGAGGGACACTTTACTGACTCTAGCAGAGAGTGACAGAGAAAAGGGTTCCCCCCTGGTGGACGTCCTGGATATAGAGTGTAGAGACATCCCAGAAGAGTATGGGTTGAGTGTCAGGGACAGACAGATACTGTCTCACCAGTCTCAGGAGGGTGAGGTAGAGTGCTTTTCCAAGGTTGAGTTACTGGGTGGTTGGGTGAAGGGTACTGTGGTTAATACATGTGAAGGGCAGAATGATGTAATTGCTGGAGAGCATATGTCTGGTCCTTATTTTCCAGAGCTACGCCAACACCAGGTGGAGTGTGAGTTCTCTGACCCCAGGGAACTTACAATGGAGGCAGACTTCTGGGTGAGTACCAGAGAGTCTGAAGAGGCATTTGGGGGTGCTCCTGAAGGGAGTGGTCTAGGTGGTTCCCAACCGAGTGAGGTGGGAAAGGATTGTAGTGTCCCAGGTAGGTCCCAGGTCCTAGAGGGTTCCATGAGGGAACACCAGGAGGGAAGCCTAGCCTGTACCGTAGGGCCACCTTTTGAGGGAAGCCCCACAGTGTCAGAAGAACTTGGGGGGGTGACTGTAGCCAGCATCCCAACAGTTCTGGTGTCTGGCAGTACCCCTCCTAGTGAGGGGGTGCAGAAGTCCAGACATAGGGTTGAGAGGGGGTTGCAGACCCCAGTGGAGGACCTTGAGAGTCAGGGGACAGCTCTGAGAGCAGAGCCCCCCAGGAATGACCCAGGTGAAACCGTTTCTGGTTTGGGGGAAACCCAGACTCTGCCGGATGGGCAGAGGTCGGGAGACCTGCGCCAACCAGACTCTTGTGTGGCCCTTGGGGACGGAATGTCCCTTGTGGGGGGTGAGAGTGCCCCCCAGGAAGTCCTGGCATGCCAGGCAAAGATTCAACCTCAGGGTGGTGACTCTGGGTTGGATACCCAGGTTCAGAGGTTAAACTCTGACCTGGTGGGAGGTAGATGTGCCTCCCAAGAAGTCCTGCTGTGCCAGGCAATTGTCCAACCTCAGGGTATTGACTCTGGGTTGGATAACCAGGTTCAGGGGATAAACTCTGACCTGTTGGGGGGTAGGTGTGCCCCCCAGAAAGTCCTGGCGTGCCAGGCAATTGTTCAACCTCAGGGTGGTGACCCTGGGTTGGAGAACCAGGTTAAGAGGTTAACCTCTGACCTGGTGGGAGGTAGGCGTGCCTCCCAGAAAGTCCTGGTGTACCAGGCAGTGGTCCAACCTCAGAGTGCTGACTCTGGGTTGGATAACCGGGTTCAGAGGTTAAACTCTGACCTGGTGGGGGGTACTAGTGCCCCCCAGAAAGTCCTGGCGTGCCAGGCAATTGTTCAACCTCAGGGTGGTGACCCTGGGTTGGAGAACCAGGTTCAGAGGTTAACCACTGACCTGTTGGGAGGTAGGTGTGCCTCCCAGAAAGTCCTGGTGTGCCAGGCAGTCGCCCAACCTCAGGGTGGTGACCCTACGTTGGAGAACCAGGTTCAGAGGTTAAACTCTGACCTGGTGGAGGGTCAGTGTGCCCTCCAGGAAGTCCTGGCGTGCCAGGCAATTGTTCAACTTCAGGGTGGTGACTCTGAGTTGGATGGCCAAGTTCAGAGGTTAAACTCTGACCTGGTGGAGGGTCAGTGTGCCCTCCAGGAAGTCCTGGCGTGCCAGGCAATTGTTCAACTTCAGGGTGGTGACTCTGAGTTGAATGGCCCAGTTCAGAGGTTAAACTCTGCCCTGGTGGGGGGTCAGTGTGCCCTCCAGGAAGTCCTGGCGTGCCAGGCAATTGTTCAACTTCAGGGTGGTGACTCTGAGTTGAACGGTCAGGTGCAGAGGTTAAACTCTGCCCTGGTGGGGGGTAGGTGTGCCTCCCAGGAAGTCCTGGTTTGCCAGGCAGTGATCCAGTCTGAGGGTACAGACCCTGGGCTGGAAGACCAGGTTCAGGGTGTCCCCCCGGACCTGGAGGGAGGGGCTACTGATAACAGTGCCCCTACCATGTTGTCTTCTGAGGAGGTCACTCCTAGTTGGAGGGTGCTGGACCCCAGAAGGGAGGGCAGGGGGAGGGAAGCCTCACCCCGGGCCCTAGTCCAACCTGAAGGTACAGACCCCAGGTTGGAGGGCCAGTTGCAGGTTAACAGCCCTGCACTGGTGGAGGAATGGTACAGGGCGACTTCTGTAAGCACCCTGACCATGTTGGACTCTGGGGGTACCGCTCCAGGAGGGAGGGTACAGAGCCCCAGAGGGGAGGACCAGGTTCAGGGTGTCCCCCCGGACCTGGAGGGAGGGGCTACTGATAACAGTGCCCCTACCATGTTGTCTTCTGAGGAGGTCACTCCTAGTTGGAGGGTGCTGGACCCCAGAAGGGAGGGCAGGGGGAGGGAAGCCTCACCCCGGGCCCTA
Organism: Pleurodeles waltl; assembly: GCF_031143425.1. Taxonomy (NCBI): domain Eukaryota; kingdom Metazoa; phylum Chordata; class Amphibia; order Caudata; family Salamandridae; genus Pleurodeles; species Pleurodeles waltl. The sequence continues at coordinate 1,067,405,594 of NC_090449.1, read as the reverse complement.
GTCCAATCTGAAGGTACAGACCCCAGGTTGGAGGGCCAGTTGCAGGTTAACAGCCCTGCACTGGTGGAGGAATGGTACAGGGCGACTTCTGTAAGCACCCTGACCATGTTGGACTCTGGGGGTACCGCTCCAGGAGGGAGGGTACAGAGCCCCAGAGGGGAGGGCCAGGTTCAGGCTGTCATCCCTGACCTGGTGGAAGGGAGAGTGGTTAAAGGGTGCCCAGCACCTGGGGCTACCGCCCCCCACTCTCCACAGCCACAGTGGTTGGAGAGCTTTGAGAGGCCTGGGGCCTGGCTCTCATCCCTGGCAGCTGTCAGTAATCACTGTGGCTTGCTGTCCAGGTGGGCAGAGTTATCCCTGGGGAGGGGACAAGTGTCACACCCCGGGGGTAGAGTGGGCAACACCACTGTGTTGGTCATGGTGGTACTATTCTGCTCCTGGGATACATCTGTGAGCAAAGTAAGGTTAGGTGCTGCACAGATGGGATCCGCAGGTAAGGAGAGAGGTTCCCCATGGGCTGGCTTAGTGCGCCCTGAGAGTATGGACAGAGGGATCCAATTGGAGTCAGGAAGGCGAAGAACTGGAGCATGCCCCTGCTGTTGTGGGCCTGGGTCCTTGTTCTGTCGCCTCAAACAGGGAAGTACATCAGGATAGTGATTGTTCTCCCCTGGCTTTAGGCTGGTGGGGGGTCATGTTGGACCTGGCTTTTTGACAGGGACATCCCCAAACTTTTTGCCTCCTTCCTCCTATTTTTTCTGACCTGTTGTTGTTGGCTTTTGACCTCTGGGCACTTTACCACTGCTAACCAGTGCTAAAGTGCATATGCTCTCTGTGTAAATGGTACTATTGATTGGTTTATCCATGATTGGCTATTTAATTTACTCATAAGTCCCTAGTAGAATGCACTATATGTGCCTAGGGCCTGTAGATTAAATGCTACTAGTGGGCTTGCAGCACTGGTTGTGCCACCCACTTCAGTAGCCCCTTAACCCTGTCTCAGGCCTGCCATTGCAAGGCCTGTGGGTGCGGTTTCACTGCCACTTCGACTTGGCATTTAAAAGTACTTGCCAAGCCTAGAACTCCCCTTTTTCTACATATAAGTCATCCCTAATGTGTGCCCTAGGTAACCCCTAGAGCAGGGTGCTGTGTTGGTAAAAGGCACGACATGTACCTGTGTAGTTATATGTCCTGGTAGTGTAAAACTCCTAAATTCGTTTTTACACTACTGTGAGGCCTGCTCCCTTCATAGGCTAACATTGGGGCTGCCCTCATACACGGTTGAAGTGGCAGCTGCTGATCTGAAAGGAGCAGGAAGGTCATATTTAGTATGGCCAGAATGGTAATATAAAATCCTGCTGACTGGTGAAGTCGGATTTAATATTACTATTCTAGAAATGCCACTTTTAGAAAGTGAGCATTTCTTTGCACTAAAATCTTGTTGTGCCCTTCAATCCACGTCTGGCTAGGTTTAGTTGTCAGCTCCTTGTGCATTCACTCAGACACACCCCAAACACAGGGTACTCAGCCTCACTTGCATACATCTGCATTTTGAATGGGTCTTCCTGGGCTGGGAGGGTGGAGGGCCTGCCCTCACACAAAGGACTGCCACACCCCCTACTGGGACTCTGGCAGACAGGATTGAACTGAAAGGGGGCTTGGTGCATTTCTTAGAGACTCTTTGAAGTCACCCCCACTTCAAAGGCACAACTTAGTATAAAACAGGGCCTCTGCCCTACCTCATCAGACACTTGCTGGAGAAGAAACCTGAACCAGAAACTACATCCTGCCAAGAAGAACTGCCTGGCTGCTCAAAGGACTCACCTGTCTGCTTCCTACAAAGGACTGCTGCCTTGCTGTTGCCCTGCTGCCTTGCTGAACTCTTGTCTGGCTGTGAAAGTGCTCTCCAAGGGCTTGGATAGAGCTTGCCTCCTGTTCCTTGAAGTCTCAGGGCCAAAAAGACTTCTCTCTTTTACTTGGACGCTCCATGCGCCGAAAATTTCGACGCACAGCTTGTTTCGCGGCGAGAAAAACGCCGCACTCCGACGCTGATCGACGCGACGCTCTGGAACGATCGAAGATCCGACGCACGGCCTCGCAAGGACAACGCCGCCCGACCTCTAGAGGAGAAATCGAAGCGACGCCTGCCGTGAGATCGTAATTTCAACGCGTAGCCCCGCAGATCGAAGTCTAGAGGAGAAATCGACGCGACGCCTGCCGTGAGATCGTAATTTCGACGTGCAGCCCCGCAGACCGACACGCAGCCGGAGAACAAGCAGGAAAATCCACGCACAGACCTGGGACATCTGGTAATCCCCGCGATCCACAGAAAGAGACTGTCCACGCGCCGGAAAACGACGCCGACTTCCCAGCGTGGAAAATAACGACGCAAGTCCGTGTGTGCTGGGGAGAAATCGACGCACACACCCTTTTTCCACGCACCTCTTCTCTTGGGGCCCTCTGAGGAGATTTTTCCACTCCCAACCAGGTACTTGTGCTTGAAAGAGACTTTGTTTATATTCTAAAGACTTAAGACACTTTCTATCACTTTTCAGTGATATCTTTACAAATTCGTATTGCAACTTTGATCATTTTTGACCTGAAGATACCCAGATAAATATTATATATTTTTCTAAATACTGTGTGGTGTATTTTTGTGGTGTTATGCTATGGTGTTGTATGATTTATTGCACAAATGCTTTACACATTGCCTTCTAAGTTAAGCCTGACTGCTCGTGCCAAGCTACTGGAGGGTGAGCACAGGCTGATTTTGGATTGTGTGTGACTTACCCTGACTAGAGTAAAAACCTGATGCCAACCAAAAACCCCATTTCTAACATTGGTGATCAACGGTGAGGATAGGACTTGTGTTTGTGAAGTGACATACAGTAGCTAAGTATTTCACTACCTACCCACAGTTGAAGGTCAACTTGATTTTTCATCTTTTTTTGGCTTTTGGTTCTCTGATGTCCTCCTGGATATACTATTGATATTTTGGACTTTGGATTTTGGTTTTTGCTAGTAAGATCTTATCAGAATGGGATTGCTTACCTACTCATTCTTTGTTCGTACGGACCACCTCACTAAGGCTGACCTAAGGAAGCTTTGCAGACAATGGGGCCTTCCTGTAGCAAGGAGATCTACTAAAGCGGAGATGCTACATGCCTACATAGTCTGGGGGGAGGAAAGATGGGCAGAGAGAGAGGCAGCAAGAAACCAAATGACTAAGTACCCCTCAGATGAGGAGGAAGACTACTCAGATGAGGAGGAAGACTACTCAGAGTGAGGGTTCTTGCTTGGACAGAGGGCAACCTGATGCCAACCAAAAACCCCATTTCTAACAATAATCAAATGTTTTCACTCAAGAACCTTCAGAAACACCTCTGAGAGAAAGCATTAGGAGTTACAGACAGGATCATTCTCACAACATGAAAATATTGCAAGCTCTCTAACAAGGACGAATGGATGCTGATATGTGTTTACAAGCATCACACGAGAAGCTCTTAAATAAAAGAGTGGAGCAGGTTATGTAGTGGTGGGTATATGGAAGCAGCTTCTTTTTTAATTGAGATAAAAACACCAAAATACAACATTCAGGTGTACAAAATTAGTATCTATAAAACAGATTAATTGCACAAAATCACTGCATGTTCATAACCACATAGAAATGAAGTAATGTCATATTTGATTAGCTCCTAGCATCACTTACAGCCGAAGGCATGGGATGCTCACCAGCCCTATGAGCTGTTTCATTGTCCTCTGGTTTCTTCATAAACTTCACCCAAATTTTAAAGCATTTCTTAACCTCTCCACATCTCAGTGCATACAACCGCTCTTGCTCCATTACTTTTTTCATTTTGGCTATCCATTGGTCAAGGGTAGGGACATACCAAGTACGCCAGGTTTGTAGTAGGAGGGATCACACTACTAGCAATGTATAATAGCTTTATAAATCTGGCAGCAAACTTTTCCCCGGGTTCATAGCCCAGAACGAATAGCCAGTTACTTGGAACTATTTTTATCTGTAAAGCTAATTCTAGGTACCTAAGTACCTTGCCCCAGAGTTCTTGAACAAGAGCACACTTACCCATAACATGTGTCCAATTTGCTGTAACCCCGTGTGACATTGAGAGCAATGACTGAGCAAATTAGAATTAACCTGGGCTAAGAATTGATGAGTGCGTAAAGCAGCCATCTACTAAAATAGAGCATTCTGCTCTATTGGCTCCTCTCACTACATTGAAATTCAGCCAGTTGATTTTCTCCCAAATTTCTTTTGCTAGTTCTAGCCCTTCATATTCCTCCCATTTTCTAATTGCTAAGATCTGGGCCCTTTAATTCTATGAGCAGTGTTTTCCATTCACCCATTCGTTTATCGCCAGTGGGATCTACCAGGTCTTTAACAATATTTTGCCGATCCTACATCTGACCACTACAAAGGCTGTGCTCGACTACCAGGTTCTATCGATAGGAAACAACTTGGGACATGGCGGTAATCTCAGCCACGTAGGAGCTCCCCTCATGCTCCGCGCCTGATCGCTGATGGCGGGAGAGGAATGGTGCACGGCTTTCGATTTTCGATTAGTGGCACCACGAGGCACAACAAGGAAGACTCAATGTACGTCTGGTGAACTTTTTTGATGTTTGCCTCTATCATTGGAAATTTCTTAGCCGTATCCTCAGTCATCGGCCTGTGACCCCTCTCCCCTGGATTACCTTAGCGCTATGAAGTTTTTGACCATTTTTGGAGCCTGTCCAGGAGCACGTTCTCAGCCCAGATTGGAATATCGTTTATTTATAAGGGACAGCAGATGCAGATATTGTTTATAAAATTTGTGAGGCCATAACAAGCAAGCACGGCATCCAAGGTAATCAAGGCAACGGACTGACGACGTCTGGCAACACATGGTGAGTGCCCTCCCATTTGTTCTCTTTTGGGCACTCAGCGTTGGGATATCTCTATAGGAATCTTTGCTTGTTCTTTTTTAGGAGGTCAAAAGTGGATGGTGGTAGGCATTAAGATCATGCAGCGCAACGTGTAGCCAATTCCTTTTCCTCCCCCCCAGCAATGGCGACAGCAGGCTCTCGCTGGGTTGGCGGATGCGTTGGGCGGTCATGGAGGCGGCCTGTCTAGGTACAGGTGCGTCTTGTGGCTCTCAACTCCATCTGTGGAATGGAGGGTGTCTTTCCGATACTACAATGAAAAGGATCCTATGGGACCTACAAGAAAAAGATGTGCCAATGCTAAATCTGTCAAACCTACACGTAACTTGAAGTGCAGACGCCCAACTATCCCAGACAAACCTCCAGGCAAAGTATCAGGATTAGTTACTCAGATGGCTTTACGCCTTAATTCCATTTCTCCTCTGGCCTCATCCTGCCCCTCAAAAGCCTGGCCTGGTTTTGTACCAAGATATGGAACGCATTGAAGTGGCGAAGGACAGTCAGATAGGGGTGAGGTTAGGAATTTGGATGAGATTACCAGTTTTTCTCAAGGTTCATCCTACCCTGAGCAAAGCTCTCCACAAAAACCCGGCTCTAGTTGTATTCAGGAGAATGGGAGTGTCCGCTCTCAAGCCTACCCGCTATTCTCTGCTGCTGGGTTTAAGGAGCTTAAAGAACGTTCCAAGATAATCCAGATCGGGTAACAGAAAATAGACAGGATCGACGGAATTCGGCTCCTATTGCAAGTATCTCTTTGCCTAATTTCCAACGCTGCTCAGACCCTTTAATCTCTGCTGGTAGGGCATTGACTGAGCCCTCCCTGGACTCGAGGAGGAATGGGCTGAAACCACTTGATGTCAGTAATTTGGACATCTCTTCAGGTGTGGAACTGGGATACCTCCAGCAAAGCCACCAAAGCCAGAGGGCTGGTGAAAAAGATTAAAATGCCACCACACCAACGGAGCGTTTGCTTCTTCAAATTTTAAATGAACTCAAAACATGAAAATGATCACAAGAAGAGGCAAATTCGAAAAACTGAATCACAGTTCAATTTTATAAGCAGCAGTATGCAGCAATTGAACACCCATATTAAAGAGGTAGAGCAACAGGTATCAGATCTGGAAGATGGGGGGACCCATCTGGAAACATCAGTCGCTAAATGTCAATCAGAACTGGTGGACTTACAGATTCAGATAATGCTGAGAATTGATCACGCAGCTCTAATGAAAATGGACAGACTGTTATTAAATTAATTTCAGATCTTATAAGTCAGCACGTCCTCCCAGAAGCAGTAAATAGAGATTTGAATCTCACTATAACAAGAGCTCATTGAGTCCCAGCAGTTCAACCTCCAGCGCAAAATATCCCCGGATGATACTGGTGAACTTTGGGGACTATCGCATTAAAGAGCGCATTCTTTTGCAGGCAATTAAAGCTAAGGCATATCTTGTTTCCGGTGACTATACATATAAAAAAATTTCAGATGTGTCTGTGCTCGCAGCATAGCGGAGGTGAGAATTCAAGGAACTGATCCCTGGTTTCCAAAAAGATGGGGCTCTAGCAGGCCTTGTGCCACAATCAAAACATAAAGTTTTTCTTAAAGGGACTTTCTAACATACTACAATGGCTCGATGCAGCCAAAGCCCTCTTGCACTCAATATGGAATGTAAATGGGGGGTGGGCAGCAGAATATATAACTATGGTTGTAGGTGGGGCAGGGAGGCTACTGGTAGCCTGCATACTTTAGAGCGTCATGATTACATTATATTTGGATCCTCCCTGACGCCGTAGGCGATAAGGGTGCCATGTAAAGACGCCCTCTTTGGGTCTTTGAGGGTTGGGTTGGTGGGGGCGGCAGGTTGGGGATTTGGTTGGAACAAGGTCACCTGGAGGGGGTGAAGAGCAGCCTTGGAGTCCCCAGGCGGGGGGGCTTCAAGTTCAGGTCGGTCAGGGAGGGAGAGGGGATTTATGGTGCATGGGATGGGGAGTGGTAGGGGTCGGGCCAACTCTCCTGGGGGAAAATGAGATCCTAAAGATGTGTTATTCTGATTTGTGCTGGGGTTAGGGAGGAAAAGTTCAGGAGTACAGAATTTCTTGGTGAACTTGCTAAACTCGTTACAATGCAGGGTTTTGGATCAATGGTGCAGTATACACGGACAGCTTAGGTCTTAGTCACTGGACAGGGAAGGGAAGGAGAGATGGCTGTCAGATTGAATCATCATGTTTGCCCTCTACGCACTTTAAACCTGATTGGGACACGCAGGGGAGCGCCCAGGACATGGAATGCTAGGCGGTACTACTTCCCCAGTGTCTCCTGGTACTGTCGGAATAGGCATGTGTAAGGAAATGCCTCCTTGGCATGGTTACCCCCTGACTTTTTGCCTTTGCTGATGCCAAGTTATGATTTGAAAGTGTGCTGAGGCCTGCTAACCAGGCCCCAGCACCAGTGTTCTTTCCCTAACCTGTACCTTTGTTTCTACAATTGGCACACCCTGGCATCCAGGTAAGTCCCTTGTAACTGGTACCTATGGTACCAAGGGCCCTGATGCCAGGGAAGGTCTCTAAGGGCTGCAGCATGTCTTATGCCACCCTGGGGACCCCTCACTCAGCACAGACACACTGCTGGCCAACTTGTGTGTGCTAGTGGGGATAAAAAGACTAAGTCGACATGGCACTCCCCTCAGGGTGCCATGCTAACCTCACACTGCCTATAGGTATAGATAAGTCACCCCTCTAGCAGGCCTTACAGCCCTAAGGCAGGGTGCACTATACCATAGGTGAGGGCATAAGTGCATGAGCACTATGCCCCTACAGTGTCTAAGCAAAACCTTAGACATTGTAAGTGCAGGGTAGCCATAAGAGTATATGGTCTGGGAGTCTGTCATGCACGAACTCCACAGCACCATAATGGCTACACTGAAAACTGTGAAGTTTTGTATCAAACTTCTCAGCACAATAAATGCACACTGATGTCAGTATACATTTTATTGTAACATACACCCCAGAGGGCACCTTAGAGGTGCCCCCTGAAACCTTAACCGACTACCAGTGTGGGCTGACTAGTTTTAGCAGCCTGCCACACACCAGACATGTTTCTGTCCACATGGGGAGAGTGCCTTTGTCACTCTCTGGCTAGTAACAAAGCCTGTACTGGGTGGAGGTGCTTCTCACCTCCCCCTGCAGGAACTGAAACTCCTGGCGTGAGCCTCAAAGGCTCACCCCCTTTGTTACAGCACCCCAGGGCACTCCAGCTAGTGGAGTTGCCCGCCCCCTCCGGCCACGGCCCCACTTTTGGCGGCAAGGCCGGAGGAGATAATGAGAAAAACAAGGAGGAGTCACTGGCTAGTCAGGACAGCTCCTAAGGTGTCCTGAGCTGAGGTGACTCTGACTTTTAGAAATCCTCCATCTTACAGATGGAGGATTCCCCCAATAGGATTAGGGATGTGCCCCCCTCACCTCAGAGAGGAGGCACAAAGAGGGTGTAGTCACCCTCAGGGCTAGTAGCCATTGGCTACTAACCCCCCAGACCTAAACACACCCCTAAATTGAGTATTTAGGGGCTCCCAGAACACAGCAAGATAGATTCCTGCAACCTAAGATGAAGAAGGACTGCTGAGCTGAAAAACCTGCAGAGAAGACGGAGACACCAACTGCTTTGGCCCCAGCTCTACCGGCCTGTCTCCCCACTTCTAAAGACACTGCTCCAGCGACGCGTTCCACAGTGTCCAGCAACCTCTGAAGCCTCAGAGGACTACCCTGCATCTAGAAGGGCCAAGAACTCCTAAGGACAGCGCCTCTGTTCCCCAAAGACTGCAACTTGCAACAAAGAAGCAACTTTGAAATAACACACGTTTCCCGCCGGAAGCGTGAGACTTTGCACTCTGCACCCGACGCCCCCAGCTCGACTTGTGAAGAACAAACACCACAGGGAGGACTCACCGGCGACTACGAGACCATGAGTAGCCAGAGTTAACCCCCCTGGGCCCCCACAGCGACGCCTGCAGAGGGAATCCCAAGGCTCCCCCTGACCGTGATTGCCTGCTTCAAAGACCCGACGCCTGGTAAAGACACTGCACCCGCAGCCCCCAGGACCTGAAGGATCCGACCCCCAGTGCAGGAGCAACCCCCAGGTGGCCCTCTCCCTTGCCCAGGTGGTGTCTACCCCGAGGAGCCCCCCCCCTTGCCTGCCTGCATCGCTGAAGAGACCCCTTGGTCTCCCATTGAAACCTACTGCGAACCCGATGCCTGTTTGCACACTGCACCCGGCCGCCCCCGTGCCGCTGAGGGTGTACTTTTTGTGCTGACTTGTGTCCCCCCCGGTGCCCTACAAAACCCCCCTGTTCTGCCCTCCGAAGACGCGGGTACTTACCTGCTGGCAGACTGGAACCGGGGCACCCACTTCTCCATTGAAGCCTATGTGTTTTGGGCACCACTTTGACCTCTGCACCTGACCGGCCCTGAGCTGCTGGTGCGGTAACTTTGGGGTTGCCCTGAACCCCCAATGGTGGGCTACCTTGGACCCAACTTTGAACCCCGTAGGTGGTTTACTTACCTGCAAATCTAACAAACACTTACCTCCCCCAGGAACTGTTGAAAATTGCACTGTCTAGTTTTAAAATATCTATATGTCATTTGTGTGAAAACTGTATATGCTATTTTGCAAATTCAAAGTTCCTAAAGTTCCTAAGTGAAATACCTTTCATTTAAAGTATTGTTTGTAAATCTTGAACCTGTGGTTCTTAAAATAAACTAAGAAAATATATTTTTCTATACAAAAACCTATTGGCCTGGAGTTGTCTCTGAGTGTGTGTTCCTCATTTATTGCCTGTGTGTGTACAACAAATGCTTAACACTACCCTCTGATAAGCCTACTGCTCGACCACACTACGACAAAATAGAGCATTAGAATTATCTCTTTTTGCCACTATCTTACCTCTAAGGGGAACCCTTGGACTCTGTGCATGCTATTTCTTACTTTGAAATAGTACATACAGAGCCAACTTCCTACAGCGTGCTATTCAAAGCTTGCTCTACATCGTAGTCTCTCGTTACGCACTTTGTCTTTTAGGCATACTCTTACATTGATCGAGGTATGCTATAGGACTTATTAATTGAGATGGCTGGATTGAACTATATATTAAAGGTGGTCTCTTGGAATGTTAATGGCCTAAACAATAGGAGACGGAAAGGGGCAATCGAAGTGTGGGTTAAAGCTGAAAATCCTTCAGTACTCTTATTACAAGAGACCCCTTTCAGCCAACAAACTCCTGGAATTCTCCATGTTTAAAACTGGGCAGATTTCAAGGGGTTTTCAACGGCTCAAGCAGCTCAGGGGGGCAAAGCAATTTTTGTGGCTAGAAAGCTAGGGGCTCGAGTGCGAGACTTTGCTAGCGATAGAATTGGCCGCTGGTGCTGGTTGAGCTGCTCAGTGTTCTCTAAGCGACTCACGTTTGTAAGTTTCTATGCCCCGGTGGAGGATGATTCAGGGCCATACAGGGAGCTTTTTCATTCTCTATTACAAGTCCCGGGGGGAATTATTATTGGTGGGGACTTTAATTTTCTTCAAGACACGTATATAGACTCCTCAGTAAAAGGAAAAAACAATTAAAACCCAGAGTTGCAAATGATTTTTCAGATCTATTCAAAGTTATTCACCCTGACTGACCCTTGGAGGGTTACTGTTCCAACTAAGAGGGACTATACATGTTTTTCTAGCCGATTCAGGAACTCTTCACAAATTGATTTTTTTCTTGTTAACAAATTCCTTGGCTTGTAAGAACCAACGGACACTTCATAATGGCTTCTCAGACCATGCAACCTTTATTTTGGAAGTACTACTGGAGAGAGACGCGTTCTGACCTAGAAGGTGGATTTTTAATAAGCAGCATCTTCTAGAGGAATGGTGGGTCCAGATATGTGAAGAGGAGATTAGAGAATTTCTCAGTAGGAACCATGGATCGGCCCCTCACAGTATTAATTGGGATTCACTGGAAGAATACATAAGAGGGTTTGTGATCTCAAAGGACGCTGCGAAGAGCTGTAATTTTAGACAACAAAATCAGACTTTAGAAGAGGCGGTTTGTAATAGCTTTGATACATTTTTATAGCACCCCTCAAGAACAAATAAAAAAATTCTAGATCAGGCTAAGCAGGCATTTACCGATCAGTACTACATTAGGTCTAAGGCGATATATATGGCTCACGGGGAAAAAGTATACAAAGAAAGTAATTTTACAGGTAGATTTTTAGCTTGGCAAGCACCTGAGCAGGTTGCTAGCAATATGATTCACGCACCGAAATGCCTGATTTCGGGGGCAAGACATACGGAGCATGAGAAAATGGGGGAAATGATGCTAGAACATTATAGACGAACACATAGCCAAAATCAAGTGGTTGAATCTGAAGCCCTCTGGAAGGTTTTAGCCAGGCCTACCATACCCACTCAATCTAGGGAAGCCATTTCTCGCCCTTTCACCAAGTCGGAACTTGTGGAGGTGATCAGAAACCTCCCGGATGGAAAGGGGTGTGGCCCTGATGGCCTGCCGAGGAATTTTTTAAAACCTTCACTGATGTGTTGCCAGACCATTTCTTGCTGGGTATCAATACAATGGTAAATGGGGGCACCATCCCAATATCTTTCCGGGCAGGAAATGTAATCAGCTTTTTAAATAAAGATAAAAGTCAGCTTTTTAAAAAAAGATAAAGACAGAGAAGATCCTAATTCATATCGACCTAATATGCTTTTAAACTGTGATTATAAGATCATTATGAAGCTCCTGGCTAACCGTATCAATCCGATAGCTGCCAAACTGATCCATCACGACCAGAACGGTTTTATCGCTGGTCGTCAATTGGCAACTAACACGTATTTTTTGGCCGAAGCATTGGATTATTTTTATATTAATAGCATTCCTGCTGTTTTCTTTCAATGGATGCTGAGAAAGCCTTTGATCTCATGGTCTGGGATATGTTATTTGACATCTTAGCAAAATTCGGGATTCGTTCCCAGATCACGGGACTGGTGCAAAGGCTGTATCAGAGCGAGGAGGCTCATATAATAATCAATTCTGTAGATGTTGGTAATTTACAGGTATGCGGGGGCACCCGGCAGGGATGTCCTCTTTTGCCTATGTTGTTTGCCTTTTTTATAGAACCTTTAGCCATGGCAATTAGACAGAATCCAGAGATCTGTCCTCCCATTCAGAAGATGGGGAAGATTAAATTGTATGCAGACGACATCATTCTGTTTCTTGATAATAATAGAAGGTCTCAGGAAAAAGCCTTTGAAATATTCTCTCTTTAAGCAAATGGAGGTTGTATGGTCAATAGGAAAAAAAACTGAAATTATTCTCTGTGGATGCAACTCGGAGAAAATACTCCCGGAACTGATTCCCTATGTGAGCTCTCAGCCTAAAAGGTACTTGGGGGGGTTGGATTCTCCTAAAAAATTGAAGATCTATAGGAGCTTAATTTTGCTCCCTTGCTTTCCAAAACCCAGGTCATGCACGATGGGGCTCACTCCCTCTATTTTAGGGAGGGTCGCCCTGATTAAAATGTCAATCCTGCCATTATTTAATTTCCTTTTTTTCAGCCATTCCATGTGTGTTAACCTCCCTATTCTTTAGAAAACTGGAATCTTTGTTTACATCTTTTATTTGGTGCAATAAAACTGCTCGAACTGCACTAAGCACTTTGTATGTGGATTTGGAGAAGGGAGGCTTGGCACTTATTAAAGAGTAATAGTTTGCAATATTTGCACAATACATGGCTAGATTTAATGTCGCCTTTCATAATGGTGGCTTGTTTCAGCAGGACATCCGTGAATTGATTTTTAGGGAGCAGGGAATACATGATGCTGTAAAACTAGTGAACTCCCCAAAGAAAGTACATTATAAGATGCAGAGGTGTAAAAAGAGGTCAGATATGTATCAGAGATATGCCATACCTTATTTTAATATCCGTACCCCTTATCTGAATTGATAACCAAATCCGGCACAGGGCTTGATCAGGGTGTAATCAGAAATTGGGAGCAGGTCGGATTTTGGAAAGTTGGGATTTTCTAGCTGGTGATAAATGATAAAGCCTGTGGAAATAGGGGCAGCTGTGCAAGAGGGTCTTTTTCTTACAGGGTTCTACAGAAGCAGTTTCTTGAGCAGGATATATATAGTGGTCTGCAAGTTATACAGGGTGTATTGTGCTTTGCTCTTGGCTACACAACCTGCCTTTTTTATTTTTCTACCCACCTTATCCTGTGCGCTCACCTACATGTGTCTTTTACCCTTTTTTTCTGCCTCAATAGATCATATAGTTCTACATATAGAAATATTTATGGTATAGGGTGTGTCCTAAACTATAGATTGCCTTATTACTGTTGTACACAGTATTCTAGTCACGTGAAGTAATATTGCAATGTACATCTTTGACATTTTATGCTTTAGGTTTATTATCTGTACATTTATGTGGACTTTTGGGAAATATATACAAAGAGTAAACATAACTTTTTGTAGTGCATATGGGTGAAAAGGATGAATTCTGGGTTCCTGGGTATTTCACAGGAGACACGTATGTGACTTCAACTGCTGGGCTGTCTTCAGGCATGACCGGATCAGATGACGTCAGATTGATTGTGTGTGCATCGTTGAAAATAACCGGTTTGTGTGTAAGGTTTAAACGACTGATGCATCGGTGTCATTGACTAGAATGAAGCCGCTGACGCACAGTGACTAATATCCGTCAGTTCTTGCCAAGCCAGGGCGTCCCGGTTCAAAGGATTATTGAAAGTAACAATGTTTTCATGACGTCAATGCTTTATGTTCTTATCCGGTTATGTACATTGAGGCTGAGTCACCAACCACATTGCACTTTGTAACTTAAGTTCAACACGTTTCTGCACACACTGGTGCGGGTCTGGCCTGTTTTGTGGAATGCGTGCACCCCTCAGTTGTGCCAGGGGGCGTTACAACTGGGTGCTCCCTTGTGGAGAGCAGGTCCCAGCACCTATAGATAACAAGGATGGTGCGGCCCGCAGTGAATGGGCTGGAAGCAGGTCACCATGGAAACACGGAAGAGCATCTCACCCGCTGCTCCCTGGAGGTGGCCTCTGGGTCTCCACAGTCCCCTGGAAGGCGGCTCTTCTAATGAAAGCCTTCACGCCCCCCCATGAGACCAGAGCGCAGGGGGCCCCCGGTGCAGACCAGGTCCCAGCACCTATAGATAACAAGGATGGTGCTGTCTGCAGTGAATGGGCTGGAAGCAGGTCACCATGGAAACACGGAAGAGCATCTCACCCGCTGCTCCCTGGAGGTGGCCTCTGGGTCTCCACAGTCCCCTGGAAGGCGGCTCTTCTAATGAAAGCCTTCACGCCCCCCCATGAGACCAGAGCGCAGGGGGCCCCCGGTGCAGACCAGGTCCCTGCACCTATAGATAACAAGGATGGTGCGGCCCGCAGTGAATGGGCTGGAAGCAGGTCACCATGGAAACACGGAAGAGCATCTCACCCGCTGCTCCCAGGAGGTGGCCTCTGGGTCTCCACAGTCCCCTGGAAGGCGGCTCTTCTAATGAAAGCCTTCACGCCCCCCCATGAGACCAGAGCGCAAGGGGCCCCCGGTGCAGACCAGGTCCCTGCACCTATAGATAACAAGGATGGTGCGGCCCGCAGTGAATGGGCTGGAAGCAGGTCACCATGGAAACACGGAGGAGCATCTCACCCGCTGCTCCCTGGAGGTGGCCTCTGGGTCTCCACAGTCCCCTGGAAGGCGGCTCTTCTAATGAAAGCCTTCACGCCCCCCCATGAGACCAGAGCGCAGGGGGCCCCCGGTGCAGACCAGGTCCCAGCACCTATAGATAACAAGGATGGGGCGGCCCGCAGTGAATGGGCTGGAAGCAGGTCACCATGGAAACATGGAAGAGCATCTCACCCGCTGCTCCCTGGAGGTGGCCTCTGGGTCTCCACAGTCCCCTGGAAGGCGGCTCTTCTAATGAAAGCCTTCACGCCCCCCCATGAGACCAGAGCGCAGGGGGCCCCCGGTGCAGACCAGGTTCCTGCACCTATAGATAACAAGGATGGTGCTGTCTGCAGTGAATGGGTTGGAAGCTGGTCACCCTGGCAACGCCCATGGAATGCCTCCCTGGCACAGAGTAAGGTAACCCATTGACTTGCGCTGCAGTACTCAGAGTTATGAAGCCACGTAGTGCCACGCAAGGTTACGGGGCGTGGCTTCATACATTTCACTTAAGGTTTGCATCGTTCTTGCTCCACGTTGCGTGGTGCAAGAGCAGCGTGAACTAGGTGATAAATATGGCCCCTAGATTATAGTACAGTGATGTCCTCTGGTGCTTTGCCTTGATGAAGGACGGAAGTAGAGGGCACATAGGTGTGACCTCTGTGTGCTGTGCACTTTCACCATCCCGGCACTGGAGCAGGTGAAAGCTGACTGTGGGCGCATAACACTGGTTCACTCCTTCGTGATAGAGGGCGCAGGCTCACCGAGAACACTGCGTTCAAAGACCAGCGCCCTTACTTACACAATTCAGCATTGGGAAGTGAACGTATGATGGAACCACGCACGCCTTAACAACGCGGTCGGAACCACGACCCATTTGTTACCACGCATGCCTTTACAACGATTTGTTGTTATAAATGCATGCCTGGTAAAGGCATGTGTGGGAACAGCATGCGTTGTTCTATCATACCATCTCCCCACCCGCCCTGAGGCCCGAAAGTACTCCTCTCCCAAAACCTTACAAAAACAAATAGTGCAACCCCACCATAAAATACCCTACCCCCCAACCCTGCCCCTAAAACCCAACCCACCACAAGCCCTTAATCCACCCCACCCCTAAAACCTAAAAAAAAATAGCGCAACCCCCTACCCTAAAATGCCCAACTCCCACCCACCCCAGCCCTTAATACAGCCCAACATTATAACTTAAAATAAAAAATAGCGCAACCCCTAAAATACCCAACCCCCCTAAAAAAATAAATTAGCCCAACCCCCCACCCACCCCAAGTCCTTAATGCACCCCACCCCTAAAACCCTAAAAAAAATAGCACCACCCCGTACCCTAAAATGCCCAACCCCCACCTACCTCAAGCCCTTAATCCACTCCACCCTTAAAACCTAAAAAAAAAAAAAATGCGCAACCCCTCTACCCCAACCCCTTATTCCATGCCCACCCCTAAAAACTACCCCCCAATCCTGCCCCAGCCCCACTTACCTCACTGTGTCCTCTCCCAATCCACTCTGCCTTTTTCTGTGCCTTAACCACACATACGTGTAGTTTGGCGCATGCATGTTAAGGCACAGAAAAAGGCAGTTGCAGTTCCGGCAAGCGTGGTTACGCTTGTGTGGGAAACGTCTGCGTTGTTCCCAACGCGTTGTTCAGGATGTTTCCTACAGCACGTTAGTGAGTGCATCTCGCCGCAGGCTGGATTTAGCGCTGACAATCTCCTGTGCCCCCTCCCCATGACCCCCTCCTCAGGTACCCTCAGTACCATGGCAATAGTGCCCCTCATTTCTCCATAGCGCCTCTCATGTACATTTCGGGCCATATTTATACTTTTTGACGCACAACTGCGCCAACGCAGTTGTGCGTCAAAAATGTTAACGCCGGCTAACGCCATTCCAAAGCGCCATGCGGGCGCCTTATTTATGGAATGACGTTAGCCGGCGGAGCTGACTGGTGTGCGTAAAAAAAAATGACCTACACCAGGCAGCGCCGGCGTAGGGGAAAATGGAGCTTGGGTGTCAAAAAATGGGGCAAGTCGGTCTGAGGCAAAAAATCTGCCTCAACCCGATTAGCGCCATTTTTTTTTACTCCCACCCTCCATTGACATGACTCCTGTCTTAGCAAAGACAGGAGTCATGCCCCCTTGCCCAATGGCCATGCCCAGGGGACTTCTGTCCCTTGGGCATGGTCATTGGGCATAGTGGCATGCAGGGGGGCACAAATCAGGCCCCCCTATGCCACAATAAAATTTTTTAAAAAATACTTACCTGAACTTACCTTAAATTCCCTAGGATGGGTCCCTCCATCCTTGGGCGTCCTCCTGGGGTGGGCAAGGGTGGCAGGGGGTGTCCCTGGGGGCATGGGAGGGCACCTCTGGGCTCCTTCCGAGCCCACAGGTCCCTTAACGCCTGCCCTGACCAGGCGTTAAAAAATTACGCAAAAGCGGCTGGACGTCATTTTTTTTGTTTGACCCGCCCAGTCCTGTGCGCCATTTTTGCACGGGAGTTTAAATAAGGCGCACATGCCTTGGAGTCATTTTTTAGATGGGAACGCCTACCTTGCATATCATTAACGCAAGGTAGGTGTCCACGCTAAAAAATGACGCAAACTCCAAGATCTTTGGCGCTAGACGGGTCTAACGGCAAAGTATAAATATGGAGTTAGCTTTGCGTCGGATTTGCGTAAAAAAAAACGACGCAATTCCGGCCCAAACAGAGTATAAATATGCCCCTTCATTTCTTTTAAAGCGCTGGTAAAGGCCGGATTTACTAATCCACTCAGCTATCCATAAAATGCAATGCAGATCTGTTCTTTGCAGCAGGCGTATCAACCCTCTGAGCTACTTTATGGCGAGTCCAAACTGCCACTAGACAAAACTCCAATCTCTCTCTCTCTGGGAGAAACACAATGACAAGAGTTATCTTGACGTGTTTATTGCTGCCTGAGAGCTGGACACACAAGGAAATGTGCAGCAGGTGCGTTTAAATAGTAAGTTATTGCTAAGCACAGCGCAGCGCCCTGAGGTCAGCGCCCTGTGCGGCAGCACCAGTTGCACCGCCCTAAAGCCGGCCCCGTCTCTCCTGATGCCCTCTTGTGCACTGTGCCACACTCGTGCCAGTGCAGATTCCACGAGAGCTCTCACAGCTGTGTGAGTCGTCTCTTGGAGCTGAGAGGCCCTGAGAGACAGCGGGGCGCACCCCCGAGGCATGTGTGGGGTGAAAGCAGTGCACCGACGTGATGAAATCACAGTGGCATGTGCACGGGGGTGCAACACACCTGCCCGGGGCCCAGGAAGCCTCCCCTCGCCTGCAGGCACCGCAGCTGTGGCGCAACGCGCACCGAAGGGCTGCAGGAACCAACAAGGCGCTAGGAACCGCCCAAACCTGCCCGAGCTGTTACCCAACAAGAGAGAGACAGGAACTGATCCCTGCTGACGGAGCTGCGACAACGGGCAGAGAGATGTCAGTCACCTGAACGAGGCGGTTGCAGTATCCCCAAGGCTGCCCTGTGTCTATTAGTGGTTATTTCGATGCACTAAAGTGCACCTCCTAGTGTGCAGTGGGAACAACTCCCTCCTCGCGGTCATTCTACAGACCTGCACACAATCCTTCAATCAATCAATCAATCAATCAATCAATCAGGAATTTGTAAAGTGCACTACTCACCCGTGAGGGTTGCAAGGCGCTGGGGGGTGGGGGGGGGGGGAGAAGGGGGTGGGGCCTTCACCCGGGACCCAGCACCAGGCAGAGACCCTGGCCACGACATGTGCTACCCCGAAACAACTTCAAGAATTCCAAGAATAAGTTCATAATAAAGTGCACCTCCTAGTGTGCAGTGGGAACAACTCCCTCCTCGCGGTCATTCTACAGACCTGCACACAATCCTTCAATCAATCAATCAATCAATCAGGAATTTGTAAAGTGCACTACTCACCCGTGAGGGTTGCAAGGCGCTGGGGGGTGGGGGGGGGGGGGAGAAGGGGGTGGGGCCTTCACCCGGTACCCAGCACCAGGCAGAGACCCTGGCCACGACATGTGCTACCCCGAAACAACTTAAAGAATTCCAAGAATAAGTTCATAATAAAGTGCACCTCCTAGAGTGCATTGGGAACAACTCCCTCCTGGCGGTCATTCTACAGACCTGCACACAACCCTTCACCCGGGACCCAGCACCAGGCAGAGACCCTGGCCACGACATGTGCTACCCCGAAACAACTTCAAGAATTCCAAGAATAAGTTCATAATAAAGTGCACCTCCTAGTGTGCATTGGGAACAACTCCCTCCTCGCGGTCATTCTACAGACCTGCACACAATCCTTCAATCAATCAATCAATCAATCAGGAATTTGTAAAGTGCACTACTCACCCGTGAGGGTTGCAAGGCGCTGGGGGGTGGGGGGGGGGGAGAAGGGGGTGGGGCCTTCACCCGGTACCCAGCACCAGGCAGAGACCCTGGCCACGACATGTGCTACCCCGAAACAACTTAAAGAATTCCAAGAATAAGTTCATAATAAAGTGCACCTCCTAGTGTGCATTGGGAACAACTCCCTCCTCGCGGTCATTCTACAGACCTGCACACAACCCTTCACCCGGGACCCAGCACCAGGCAGAGACCCTGGCCACGACATGTGCTACCCCGAAACAACTTCAAGAATTCCAAGAATAAGTTCATAATAAAGTGCACCTCCTAGTGTGCATTGGGAACAACTCCCTCCTCGCGGTCATTCTACTGACCTGCACACAACCCTTCACCCGGGACCCAGCACCAGGCAGTGACCCTGGCCACGACATGTGCTACCCCGAAACAACTTAAAGAATTCCAAGAATAAGTTCATAATAAAGTGCACCTCCTAGTGTGCATTGGGAACAACTCCCTCCTCGCGGTCATTCTACAGACCTGCACACAACCCTTCACCCGGTACCCAGCACCAGGCAGAGACCCTGGCCACGACATGTGCTACCCTGAGACAACTTAAAGAATTCCAAGAATAAGTTCATGATAATGTGAACTTCACTTAACAGGAGATTCATCGTATCCACCGAGAAAGAGATCTTGAAATATTGTGCTTGTTCACTAAGGTCTGTCCAGTGCTTCCCAACCTGGCGACCCACCTACCTTTAATGGGCATGAGGCGGGAGATTTTTTTTTATGTAACTAAAGCATGGTGTGGTACCTCACTTTAATTTACAAACAGGACACTTTCCACTGAACTGCACACTAAGGGGCATACTTACAAGGAACTGGCTCTTCGACTTCCATGCGCCTGTTTCCTTGAGTCGCTCTGCCCCCCCTAACGACACCATGGTAGCGCTGTATTTACAATACTGCATGTTAGCACAATAGCGTCAACATTTTTGACGCTATTATGGTGCTTTGCTAGACTAGCGCCAAAAATGTTGACATTAGTCCAGCAAAGCTCGGGGAGGCCCATAGGAAATAGGCGAGCATCACTCGAACGCCTGCCCTTGGCAGGCGTTCAAAGATGACGATAGAATGGGGCAGTGAAATGTTGTAAATGTCACAAGCACCATTGTTTGGGGCCCCCCTGCGGGGGAATGCACCCCTTGCTTACATTATACCTGGCGCAGGTATAATGTGGCCCAAGGGTTTTGTAATGCTAGCATTGCGCCACTTTGTATATATGGCGCAGACTGAGGCCTATTTATTGCCTCCATAGCGTCAAAAAAGTGACTCTGCGGCAGCACTAAGGGGCACAAGGGGCTTGTAAATATGCCCCAAACTTTGCACAGACATCCTGTTTTACTCACAAAACTATACAGTGCAAACTATACAGTGCGCAAATGCATCACCAGATAAAGGGCCAGATTTAGATTCCAGCAGAGGGGGATACTTTTCTCAAATGTGACGGATATCACGTCGCCATATTACGGTCCCATTATATCCTCTGGAGATCGTAATACAGCGGACAGGATATCCATCACATTTGTGATCGAGTATTCCCTCCGCCGAGATCTAAATCAAACCCAGAGTGTCTTGATTTGTTTTTTTCTATTAAAATCTCTGCTTCCAGCACACTTCAGAATTACAAGAAAATTTGCTTCATTTTTGTTTTCCTAAATTCTGAATTAATACACATCATTTACAGGTATCTACAGTTTGTTGTGTGCTGTAAAATCACAACATCATACTTCCAAAACTTCAGTTAGATTGTCATATAATTCACTTTAAACTCCTCTCACTTTGCAGTTGTAGAAAGAAAAGTGAACACCAGTCCCATAAGCACCAATTTGTCAGAAGTAATATGGACTGTCGTTTGATCTGTCTTTGAAGCACCAAATGTGAAAGATAAACATAGAATTTAAGGACATATTTATTTATTGCTCCAACTTTTGTGACCCCCCCAAAAAAATTGGCTGGTGACCCACTAGTGAGTCACAATCCACAGTTTGGGAAACAGTGGTCCATAGGCATCTCAGTCAGAGTACTTCTGGAACTGAGTTGGTGCTTTGTGCTGAGGCAAGCTGACCTGACTTGAGGTGAGCTGAGCTGAGGTGAGCTGAGTTGAAATGAGCTGGGGTGAGTTGAGCTGAGGTGAGAGATAAGGTGAGTTAAGCTGAGGTGAGCTGAGTTGAGCTGGGGTGAGTTGAGTTGGGGTGAGTTGAGCTGAGGTGAGTTTAGCTGAGATAAGCAGAGGTGAGCTGAGGTGAGTTGAGCTGAAGTGAGCTGAAGTGAGCAGAAGTGAGCAGAAGTGAGCTGAAGTGAGTTGAGCTGAAGTGAGCAGAAGTGAGCTGAGGTGAGTTGAGATGAGCTGAGCTGAGTTGAGATGAGCTGAGTTGCATTGAGGTGAGTTGAGCTGAGGAGAGCCAACTTGAGCTAAGGTGAACTGAGCTGAGCTGAGGGAGCTGGACTGAGGTGTGGTAAGGTGAGATGTGGCAAGCTGACTTTAAGTGTGTTGTGTGGTGTCCTGCCTAAAGCCTGCACCCGATGGCAGGTGGGATAAGTGCTCCTGCGGAAGCAAGAAAGACCGCGGAGGCACTGGCGGGCTGCCGCAACACCTCCATCCCTCCATCACCTTACCTTAAGGCAGCCAGCCCGCTGCGTTACCCCCTGGGCCCGGTCTTCTCCTTAGGGGCATTTTGTGAGACAGTCTCAGCGTCTCCATGCTGCATCTCCTTCTTCTTCCCAGAATCCTCCAGTGAGGATCTCTGGGATAGGTTATTCATCCATATCCAAAATGGCGGATCCTCCATTGCTTTCTATGGGACTTTTCCAATCCAGCATGGGTGGTCTGAATTCCTGTGAGGTATTTCCTGTCCTAGACCTATTTAAGCAGAGGTTTCTGTTCACTCCTTGCATTGCAATGCTTCCAGGTGTCCTGTGGTGTATTTCAGTGGTCCAGTCTTCTCCTCTGTTAACCAACTGTCTCCTTCCCGTTTGTTTGTAGTTTTCTCCAGTCATCTTCTGTTGATTTGGAACCTTTTCCTCCACACTGCTTCCTGACTTGAAATCTCTTCAACATCCAGAAGTCATCTTGGAGGTATTTTACCCTCAGCTTTTTCCTCCTTCTTGTGATCAATTCTGGAAGGCACTTTATGCTCTGGCAATACTGGAAGGGGTTGCCCATACCCCTTGCAGTCAAAAACTGTGGAAACCTGACCTCTAGTCCAACCCACAGCCAAAGACTCCCCATTAGGCATCTGCTCCGTGACAAGTTGAGGTTAGACGAGCTGAAGTGAGTTCAGATGAAGCAGGCTTAATTGAGCTGAGGTGAGTTGAGATGACGTGAGCTGAGCTGAGCTTAGGTGAGCTGAGTTGAGGTGAACTGAGCTGAGATTAGGTAAATTGAGATGAGGTGATTTGAACTGGACAAAGGTGAGTTGAGCTGATTTAAGATGAGTTGAGTTGAGATGAGTTGGAGAGAGTTGAGTTGGGGCGAGCTGAGATGAGCTGAAATGAGTCGACGAGGTGAGTTAAGATGAGATTAGTGGATTGAGGTTAGTTGACTTCAGGTGAGGTGTGTTGAGGTGAGTTTAGCTGAGTTGAGTTTAGCTGAGATGAGTTGCGCTGACGTGAGTTGCGCTGAGGTGAATTGAGCTGATGTAGTTTCAGTTGATGTGATTTCAGCTGATGTGAGTGGAGATGATCTGAGTTGAGGTTAGCCGAGTGGAAGTGAACTGCGTCAAGGTGAGTTGAGGTGAGTTGAGTTGAGGTGAGGAGAGGTAATTTGAGCTGAGGAGAGTTGGGATGATTCGAACTGAGTTGATATGAGATCAGTTGAGGTGATTTCAGATGAGCTGAGTTGCATTGAGGTGAGCTGAGCTGAATTGAGGTGATGAGCTGAGGTGAGGTGAGTTACGGTGAAGTGAGGTGAGACAAGGTGAGTTGAGCTGTGGTAAGTTGACATGAAACGAGCTGAGGTGAGATGGATGAGACAAGCTTACCTGAGCTGGGGTGAGTTAAGATGATGTGAGCTGAGTTTATCTGAGGTGAGTTGAGGTGAGCAGAGTTGAGGTGAGCTGAGCTGAGCTGAGGTGAGGTGAGCTGAGGTGAGTTGAGATGCAGTGAGCCGACTTGAGGTGAGCTGGGATGAGATGAGGTGGGTTCACTTGAGGTGAGATGAGTTGAGGTGAAATGAGTAGAGATGAGGTGAGCTGAGTTGATGTGATTTGATTGAGGGGAGTTGACTAGTGAGCTGTGTTGAGGTGAGTTAAG
Organism: Pleurodeles waltl; assembly: GCF_031143425.1. Taxonomy (NCBI): domain Eukaryota; kingdom Metazoa; phylum Chordata; class Amphibia; order Caudata; family Salamandridae; genus Pleurodeles; species Pleurodeles waltl. The sequence continues at coordinate 1,067,382,251 of NC_090449.1, read as the reverse complement.
CTGAGGTGAGTTGAACGCAGGTGAGCTGAGTTGTGCTCAGATGAGTTACGCTGAGGTGAGTTGCGCTGAGGTGAGTTGCATTGAGGTGAGCTGAGCTGAGGTAAGGTGAGCTGAGGTGACTTAAGTTTAGTTAAATTGAGGTGAAAGTTACAATGTGATTACTAAGATAGGACCTCTGTATGGTGTGCTCAATATGCTCTGAATAGGGTCATCAATGGATTGGTGAAGCGACAATGCAAAGATATCAGCAGAAAAAAATAGTGAATCGATTCATGCAGAACAATTGCACTAAAATAACAGATTCAGTGGTGACCTGATGCACCATGAACCACCTTAGAGGGAACTGTGGGCAACAGGTCTAAAGGAAAATGGGGCAGATTCCGAAGCAGGGCTCAGGACAGTCCTTGGAGCTCAAAGAAAGTTTCATGGTAAATCCACCCTTTTCTACCCTCCACTGGCTTTACTCATCCTTCTCCTGGAAGTGAGGGGTGGAGACTGAGGTCATAGTGGGGGGTCTAGATTAACCACAAACATGGCCATACAAGTGTCTGATCTCTCCTGCCATTCTCTCCCGGAGACCTGTAACAGGGACCCTAACTCCCAGGAAGCCTCTGTTGAAGCCATCTTCACTTATCCTGTGTCTTCCGTAGTCCTTTATATAGGCATCATGGAAGGCCAGAAGACATTCCCACCAGAAGAAAGAAGAACAAAAGGCTTGTTCCTTTTACTCGTCAAGAGACCAAGGTACAGCTTTACACTGCGGAAGGAAGAAAGACTTGTTAGTTATACTCTCCAAGAGGCAGAGGTACAGCTTTACACCGCGAATGGAAGAAAGACATGCTACTTTTACTCCTCAAGAGATGGACGTACAGCTTTATGCCGTGAATGGAAGAAAGACTTTTACTTGTCAAGAGATGGACCCACAGCTTTATATCCTGAATGGAAGAAAGACTTGCTACTTCTCCCTAAAACAAGGAGGTACAGCTTTACACCGCGAATCAACTAAAGACTTGTTACTTTTACTCTTCAAGAAATGACGGTATAGCTTTACACTGCAAATGGAAGAAAGACTTGTTACTTTTACTCTCCAAGAGACAGAGGTACAGCTTTATACCATGAATGGAGGGAAGACTTGTTACTTTTACTCGGCAAGAGTCGGAGGTACAGCATTACACCACAAATGGAAGAAAGACTTGCTACTTTTACTCTCCAAGAGACAGAGATACAGCTTTACACTGCAAGTGGAAGAAAGACGGGTTACTTTTACTGTCCAAGAGGGAGGTACAACTTTACACCACGAATGGAAGAAAGACTTGTTACTTTTACTCTCCAAGAGATAGCAGTATAGCTTTACACTAAAAATGGAAGAAAGACTTGTTACTTTTACTCTCCAAGAGACAGAGATACAGCTTTACACCGCAAATGGAAGAAAGACTTGTCACTTTTACTCTCCAAGAGATGTAGGTACAGTTTTACACCAGAAATGAAAGAAAGACTTGTTACTTTTACTCTCCAAGAGACAGAGATACATCTTTACACCGCAAATGGAAGAAAGACTTGTCACTTTTACTGTTCCAGAGACAGAGGTACAGTTTTACACCGGAAATGAAGGAAAGTCTTGTTGCTTTTACTTTTCAAGAGATAGCGCTATAGCTTTACACAGAAAATGGAAGAAAGACTTACTTTTACTACCTAAGAGAGAGAGATACAGCTTTACACTGCAAGTGGAAGAAAGACGTGTTACTTTTACTGTCCAAGAGGGAGGTACAACTTTACACCACGAATGGAAGAAAGACTTGTTACTTTTACTCTCCAAGAGATAGCAGTATAGCTTTACACTAAAAATGGAAGAAAGACTTGTTACTTTTACTCTCCAAGAGACAGAGATACAGCTTTACACCGCAAATGGAAGAAAGACTTGTCACTTTTTCTGTCCAAGAGACGGAGGTACAGTTTTACACCGGAAATGAAGGAAAGTCTTGTTGCTTTTACTTTTCAAGAGATAGCGCTATAGCTTTACACTGAAAATGGAAGAAAGACTTACTTTTACTACCTAAGAGACAGAGATACAGCTTTACACTGCAAGTGGAAGAAAGACGTGTTACTTTTACTGTCCAAGAGGGAGGTACAACTTTACACCACGAATGGAAGAAAGACTTGTTACTTTTACTCTCCAAGAGATAGCAGTATAGCTTTACACTAAAAATGGAAGAAAGACTTGTTACTTTTACTCTCCAAGAGATAGCAGTATAGCTTTACACTAAAAATGGAAGAAAGACTTGTTACTTTTACTCTCCAAGAGACAGAGATACAGCTTTACACCGCAAATGGAAGAAAGACTTGTCACTTTTACTCTCCAAGAGATGTAGGTACAGTTTTACACCAGAAATGAAAGAAAGACTTGTTACTTTTACTCTCCAAGAGACAGAGATACATCTTTACACCGCAAATGGAAGAAAGACTTGTCACTTTTACTGTTCCAGAGACGGAGGTACAGTTTTACACCGGAAATGAAGGAAAGTCTTGTTGCTTTTACTTTTCAAGAGATAGCGCTATAGCTTTACACTGAAAATGGAAGAAAGACTTACTTTTACTACCTAAGAGAGAGAGATACAGCTTTACACTGCAAGTGGAAGAAAGACGTGTTACTTTTACTGTCCAAGAGGGAGGTACAACTTTACACCACGAATGGAAGAAAGACTTGTTACTTTTACTCTCCAAGAGATAGCAGTATAGCTTTACACTAAAAATGGAAGAAAGACTTGTTACTTTTACTCTCCAAGAGACAGAGATACAGCTTTACACCGCAAATGGAAGAAAGACTTGTCACTTTTTCTGTCCAAGAGACGGAGGTACAGTTTTACACCGGAAATGAAGGAAAGTCTTGTTGCTTTTACTTTTCAAGAGATAGCGCTATAGCTTTACACTGAAAATGGAAGAAAGACTTACTTTTACTACCTAAGAGACAGAGATACAGCTTTACACTGCAAGTGGAAGAAAGACGTGTTACTTTTACTGTCCAAGAGGGAGGTACAACTTTACACCACGAATGGAAGAAAGACTTGTTACTTTTACTCTCCAAGAGATAGCAGTATAGCTTTACACTAAAAATGGAAGAAAGACTTGTTACTTTTACTCTCCAAGAGACAGAGATACAGCTTTACACCGCAAATGGAAGAAAGACTTGTCACTTTTTCTGTCCAAGAGACGGAGGTACAGTTTTACACCGGAAATGAAAGAAAGTCTTGTTACTTTTATTTTTCAAGAGATAGCGGTATAGCTTTACTCTGAAAATGGAAGAAAGACTTGTTACTTTTACTCTCTAAGAGACAGAGATACAGCTTTACACTGCAAGTGGAAGAAAGACGTGTTACTTTTACTGTCCAAGAGGGAGGTACAGCTTTACACCACGAATGGAAGAAAGACTTGTTACTTTTACTCGCCAAGAGACGGATGTACAGATTTACACCGCAAATCAAAGAAAGACTTGTTACTTTTACTATCCAAGAGACAGAGATACAGCTTTACACCGCAAATGAAAGAAAGACTTGTTACTTTTACTCTTCAAGATATAGCGGTATAGCTTTACACTGCAAATGGAAGAAAGACTTGTTACTTTTACTCTCCAAGTTACCGACCTCTCTGGGTCTCTCTCCGTTGCATCTATTGCAGTCGGACCCCGGCATGTTTCCACTCACTCCATTCCTCAGGTAGGACTATACAAGCTCCTCGATAACCCTGATATTAGCACTATGGCTGGACTCTCTGCAAAGCTTAACCTCTCTGGGTCTCTCTCCGTGGCATCTATTGCAGTCAGACCCTGGCCTCTCTCTCTCTACTCACTCTGTTCTCACAATGGAGGCACCTGATTTCACCAGTGTCATGGTGCTATATTCTTCATCAAAGCATTGCTTCAGTCTTCAGGTATGCCTAGTGACTCCTTAGGGGAGGGGGCTCACCCTTACTCAGTGATAAGCAGAGACTCACATTGTGTCATGCCACGAGAAAGCACCAGTGCCAGGCAGAGAAATGTACCAAATGAGGACCCGCTAGAGGTTCATGTTCTTGCTCAAAGTACAAAAAGCAAAAAAAAAGCACGTAAACATACAGGTTCCCAGAAGAGCTGGTCTGAGCCATTCATCCCAGCTCTGGGCAAGTGCGTGTCCTGATCAGACTCGGGGCCTGATTTAGATCTTGGTGGACGAGTTACTCCGTTGCAACTGTGACAGATATTCTACCTGCCGAAATATAAATCCCATTATATCCTATGGAAATCATAATGTGGCGGACAGAATAACCTGTTTGTGAAGGAGTAACTTGTCTGCCAATATATAAATCAGGCCCTTTGTCACTCACAACAAGACACGGGCCCTGGCTGGCATTACTGGATAACTTCATGTCACTGGGACCATGTACTCCAGCCCTGGTCTTTCCTTTCACAGGCCACTGAACCTGGCAAGTGTGACCCAAAGCCCGGGACTGAGTGTTGTGTCTGATAAAGACGTTACTGTCAGTCACCAGTACTGGGTCTTTATTTTCTTTTGAACAATGCTCTATTTTTTAGAATGTGTCATTTTTTTGAACCTGCACTTCCTGAATTTGATGAACTAGAGATTCCTTTCTTCTTCAACTCACATCTGATCCCTCCTCAGACATCATCAAGGACGTTGCACCTCTGAGGATGGCAGCGACGGATGTTCATGAAGTTGTACAGAAAGTTAAGTCAATGAGCGGGATTTGGAGTTTGGTGCAAAGGGCACTCCATTGCAAGTGGGACAGGGTACCTCACCTGCCACACTCTTGGTCCTCATGCTTAATATAGGGATACATGGACAGAAAGCTTTCCACAGACAGAACCCCTGTTAGTTCCATAGTTGGAAAGCTTCCTCCAGTGGCCCAACAGAGTAGAGGCCATTGGAGGAAGAGCATTATACCACCTACCCTAGTTAGAGTAGACAGTATGATGTCCCTTTCTTCTGTCTGTCACTGCCAGGAAAAATGTGGCCATGAGGGACAGAAAAAAAAGCCCACTGCTTGGGAGTGGGGGTCGTTACTTTTTAGTCTGTCAAACATGAACTCCCACTTTCGAAGTTAGATTTTAGAAAACAAACAAGTTAAAAGTTTGTACAACTTTTTGTACCTTGAAGGGAAACTCTGTGCATAAAGAGATGTCTCCCTGGGTGTGGGCCAGCAGTCATCTAGTACACTGCTGGGCAGAGCACTGTCCGCCAAAGTTTTAACAGGTCCAATGAATTCTTTGCTACCCTGGGTCATAAAGAGGTGGATAAACCTGAGCAAGTTAGACTTAGGAAAGAAAACATAATTGTCCTGTCCCTTCTGCAGGTGGTGCTTGCATCCGTGCTGGACTCCCACCAAGGTGGATTAAAAAAAATTGCACTCTCCACAAGATCTCATCCAGGCTAATTTTGGGTCTAAAACCTAGGAGCCATGTCCAGCCACCTTTGAACTATCTAACATTCTTCCAGTGCATCCTAGAACCAGAAAACACATAGGGCCAGATATACAAGAAAATTATGCATCAGCTATAATGTGCCACTTTTCTTGTGCCCCTCCTTCAACTCCTAACGCCACCATGGTAGTGACGTATTTACAATACGGTGCACTATGGTGAACGTCAGCACAATAGTGTTTTTTGTGGTGCATTGGTCGAATAGTGCCAAAAGTGAAGGCACTGGTCCAGCAAGGTGTGGGAGGCCACTGGAAACAAAGGGAGCATCACTTTAATGCCTGCCTTGGGCAGGTGTTAAAAATGATGGGAAAAATGTTGCAGTGAAATCTCGTAAATTTCACTGTGCCATTTTTCTGGGCCTCCTAATGGGAGAATGCCTCCCTTGCGTACATAATGCCTGGTGCAGGCATAATGTGGTGCAAGGGGTTGCAAAGTGGCGCAATGCATGCATTGCGCCACTTTGTAAATCTGGCGTGAGGAAAAATCCTCCTTGACACCGCCTTAGCATTAACAAAATGATGGTAGGGTGGGGCAAGCAGGCGCTAGGGGCTTCCATGCCCCATAATATCTTAAAGAAAGTAATACCTTGCAGACAGTAATGGTTCCATGTCCTATCCTGCCTCAACAGGCCCCTCCCCCCTCAACCAAAGGAGGAGGGGATGGTGAACATGAGCAGAAAAGAATGGCTTTCCACCAGGCTTGCCCCAACACGATGTCTTGCACCAGTCAACCTGATGGTGTCCTGTTGGTCACAAGGCCTGCTGGTCCTCCGATTTGACCATCAGTGGTCACAGGTGGGAGGGTGGTTGCCTTCTGTCCACCCCACCCATTCCTTATTCCCTGTACTCCATTTAGCACATACCTGCCAGTCCAGGTACGCCACTCACCAGGTGCTCAGGTGGTTGCCTGGAGAGGCAGTATTGAAAACTGAGCTACTGTGGGGGGTGGGGGGTTGAAAAATATGCAATGAGGCTCCAAGGAGAGGTGTGTGGTTTGCATAGGACAAAGGAGAAAGTGGACAGTCATGGATTCTTGGTGGTTGACTTCAACTGAAGACACACTCTGACCTGCTGTACTTTAGTCCTGGTGCCACCTTTCCACTGTGAGCAGAATATCTGGGACTACGCTGAAGGCCCTTGACTCTCCGCGCTGGCTATGCTTGTCGGGGTTTATTTTGAGGCTTGCCTGTCAGTCTCAACCGTACTTCCAATTTGGGAAGCCCTCTCCTCTCCTGGTCTTCCTAAAATACTTTCCAGACCTGGTTGTCTGCTCGGTTTCCCATCATCCATCTAAAAAATGATTGCAGAAGTGAGTAAATCTTAAATTACTAGATAAACATCCTCAAACAGCTGTGAAAAGCTTTTCACATGATTCGCCCTCCCAGGAAGTCAGCGCTGCCTGCCTTCTGCCCTTTGTACTACCAGGCCTTCCTTGCCAGCCAAAAAAAACCTGCACATGATTTGCCAGTTAATTGGTAGTACAATTAGGGGTGGGCAGAACTTGCAAAGTTTCTCTCCGCCGAGTTACATTAAAATTCTGTGGAGTTCTGCGGGCGGCAGAAATCAGCACGTCTCGCTGGCTGTGCTGATTATTAGTGCCAGGAGCTTGTCCCACTCTGAGAAATCAGTGTGCACTGCACCACACAGCACGCCATAGGGCACTGCTGCTCGAGTTGGTTGTGTTGTCGCTTGAGCAGCAGATTCCCCAACGCTAACGGTCGTGACCGCCCCTGACTGCCCGTGTTGGGGAAATCTCGCCAGGTGCCCTCCTAGTGCTGGAAAGTTGCGCTAGGGGATGCCAATTCTCGCTTGCCCTCGCCTTACTGTTGGTGAGCTGCGCATGAGAAAAAACTCTGCTATTCGTCCGTCAGAGGAATTTGGTTGGATCTCCGCGTGGCCAAAACTCCAAATATTCTGCCGGCAAAGCAGAATTTATTGTCCACCCCTAACTACAATGTTTTCCTTTGGGACAGGCCAACAGATCTTGTGTAGTTCAGGACCCCAACTGACATTTTTCTTCTGTCTAGGGTCCTGCACTATGCCTCAGTCAACAAAAAAATCAATCCTGCTAAGGTGACTGTGGTACAGCACAGTTTTCACTTAAAAGGCCAAAAAATACACATGCTCTAAATGGGCCCTATGTAAATAGTACAATACTGCTGAAGTGTGCCAGGCGATATTTACTCTGCACTGGGTGTCAGGACAGAGGCATCTCCATAAAACTTTGAAAAAATACTGGCAAAATAGTGACTCGTTTATGCAATATGAAAAATGTGTATGCCTTGATGAAATATCTATATTTTTAGAAAATGGCACACATAACTTTCAGGCAAAATTACTGCATCTCTGAAATATATTTGATATGTGAGGGACAATTCATGGTGAGTTTGTGAAGGTTATTGTTAAGTTTGGTTCCTGGGCAGCAGAGGGGGCTGCCTGCTGAGATTGGGGTGTCTTTCATCATCTAAACTGATAAAGCTGTATATGACAGTATCACCGCTGCTGTCTGAAAGCTAAGCATGTAAAATGGCAGAATGTGTCTGCTGCCTGATCCTATAAACTCAACCTAATTCAACGCTAACAGTGCCATATTAGCATTTAGGGTTTTCTCTAGATCTGCCTTTCTATGGTCTATGAGTATGTGATCGGTATAACTTTACATTTCTCTCCGCTCTGCCTCTTCCAAGTAGATTTTCTGTCAAAACAAAACACATGGATGAGAATCTACTTGGAAGAGGTTGGAAGGAAACATTAAGTATTGAAAGATGATAGTTACATTTTGAAAAATAATAGACAATGTGATATTGCATCATCATATTTTATTAACCGCAATATATATAGGCCCTCATTTTGAGATTGGCAGTAAAAACCACCTACCGCAACAGTGATGGCCACCAAAAGACCTTCGCCACGGCTACCAGACGTTTGCCGTATTATGACCACAGACGGATTTCTGCCACAACAATGGCAGAAATCCTGCTGTGGCCATGCCGGTGGATGGAGGTAAGGTGGCACTGCTGCCACCAGCAGTGCCACGCCAGTAGTCCGCCGCCAGCCGTATTATGACCCATAATACGGCCTGGTGGTGGTCTGCTGGCAGGTGTTGCTGGTGGCAGAAGTGCCCGTCCCGTCTTCTGCCGGAGGACTCCCTGAACACAGGTAATTCGGGTCTCCGACAGGGGAGGAGGGTGGGGAGTGTTGGGGTGTGTGAATGTTTGTGAGTGCGTGAATGCGGGTGTGTGATGCGTGTTGAATGCGTGTGTGCATGTATGGAGGTGTGAGTGTGTGTATGTTGTGTTGTGTGAATACACATCTGCATGTATGTCTGAAAGTGTGTGCAGATGTGTGTGTGAATGAATGAATTGATGCATGCCTGGATGTATGTGGGAATGGGTGTGTGTATGTGTGTGTGTGTGAAGGGGGGTGTGAATGTAGGGAGGTGCGGGGCTTTGGAGAGGTAGGGTGGGTGGAGGAGGCTAACAGGAGAGGGAGGGGGGAGCCCACTAACAGTGTAAGGGAAGGAATTCCCTGTCACTGATAGTGCCTACCGCCATGGTTTTCGTGGCGTTAAGGAAGCCACGAAAATCATGGCGGTAGGTGGGGTCATAATCCAGCAGGTGGAACAGTGACGGCCGCCAGGCTGGAGATGGATATCTCCAGCCCGGCAGCTGTTACCGCTGTGGCGGTCGGTGTGGTACATTGGCGGGTTGGCTTAAGCCAACCCGCCAATGTCATAATATGGCGGTAAGTACCGGCAGGCTGTTGGCAGTACTTACCGCCATATTAACGCCGACCGCTGGGGTCGAAGCTTTGAAGTCCCGCTGTAATTTGTCCGGCGAGGTTTTGATACTAAGCGGTGGTCCGGTCGTACTGACTATTGAACTATTGCTTGTGCCCCACACCGAGTTATTAAGCTAAGGCACTGTCTTCACTGTCCTGAGGAGGCCTTAGTTGTTGAGGCCGAAACGCGTTGACTATAACGTTTTAAGGAGTGACTGTTAGAATTCCCGAAACACCTGGATTAAGCAAATGGTGGACTGTATCGGACATTTATCCCAGTGATTGACTTGTCTCACTGCTGTAGGATACTTCCCTTCCATTACAGTCACTACCTGGATGGATGACTGCTCGCCACTTGATGGTTTAGCAGCCCATATTATATGTATCACGGTGCTTGTTTGTAATTTTTGAGTTTGGTTTGTATTTATACATTTAGAGTTATATGCTTTAGTTTTTAGTGAGATAGGTGATCAGTTGACATTAGGCTTGAATTGATGTACTTGGAATAAAAGAAATTACGATTCAGTAAAAAATTGAGTTTTTTACTTAGATATTGGACATAGATTTATCCCGGTTGGATATTTGGATTTTGTATTGTTTTTGCCCCTAATCCAGGCGGGTTACAGGGACTCCCCCTCTTTTTGCTTGTAATTCTTAAGGCAGCCTTTAACCATTTTTGTCATTCTTTGAAAGCCTTTTGGGGGGCTGAGCCTGAACACTGCTTAGGATGGTAAAGCTTGTCTTGTAGAACACAAAGATATAGGGCTATTTCATCAGGGCCCCTTCAGAAAGCCTACATTTCCTACTAATTTAGATGGAGTTAATGCTATAAATCCAAATTTGGTTCTGCTTATTTCCAACATTTCCTCGTAGGCTTCACCCCACTGCCCCCTCCAATTCTCAAATTCCCAGAATGGAAACCAAACTTTCTTACTTTCTGACTCCCTTGCCCAGTGGGCATTGACGCCCCAATACTTTCAGCGTTCATCAGCTAGCAATGCACACCAGTCACCAGTTCCACACACTGGTTCTCACCACATAATTCTGCACACCCTACACCTCACATTTCCATAGCCCACTATACTCCCTAGATAGCATCCAGCATCGTGCACCCACACTCGTGCTGCTGGTGAGTCAGGATCATAGTTGACTTTCCTGGAAGAGGCACTCGAGGCGCTATCAGTGACCGCAGGCACAGGGTGATTAATATCCAGATTAGCTTCCCAGGAAAGGGTTTATGGTTTGCACAGGATGCCAGCTTCAGTGCACCACACATCTGGCACTCTGAGCACATTCCCCAACTTGTCACGTGTATTCCACCACAGCAGGTTGTGATCCCAGCGCTCCTCTCCTCTAGGCGTCTGTTTGTCTGATCCTGGCCTCCTCTGGGTGCAAGACTCGCTCCTTTTCGGGGTCCCTTTGCAGGCTCCAGTTGTGAGCTATGTGGCGTTTGGACCCGCGCTTGGCTTCGTGTTCTGAGCGTGCAATGTGGTGTATAGACTGGTTATTGTCTATGTCACGGGTACTCACCAACATCTTTCCAGGGGCCAAAAGGTTTTGTCTGTCACGTGACCGAGGGCCGCATTGATGCCAGCAGGGTGGTGGTCGGTAGCGGGGGTGGTGTCGCTAAGGTGGGTGTAGGGGAAGTGAAGCATATACATCTAGTGGCTGAACTGCATAATGTGAAACCAGAAAACCTGGGTTTAATCCCGGCTTCCCCACTTCACCAAATTGTGTGACTCTGGGCAATGGTTTTATTTCCCTTTCCCTCCTTTTTCTTCATTATCATAATTAAAAGGACATTAAAATGTATGACTTCTGTATGTCGACTGTACAAAACCTGCACCTGTGTTTGATTTAATAAACAATGATGTTTTGCTTGTATAGTAGTATCCCAGGCCCTCTTAAGAGTGCACATAACAACTGACTTGCATAAAAGCTCAGCAGTGACATTATTGTCGGGGTAGGGGGAACAATGAATGTTTCTGAATTCATGTTTGAAAGCTATTACTTTAAAAAAATACTTCTCACTGCACTGATATAATGTGATGTTCTAAGCTGAAACTGTTCTGCATGTTAATAAAATGCACTTTTTTAATGTTGAAGAGACCTTATCATTGTTTTTGCACTTTTGCTAGAAGATGCCTTTAAAAATAGCAATGCAGGATAACCTAGTTACTTATTTTCTTTAATTTCAACTAACCTTCAAATAAAGGCTTGCCGGCCTATTTAGCTTTTTTTTCCTCAATGTTAGTGCTGTGTCGAGTAAACAGCAGGCCAGTGCTACTGTTGATCAGAAGGCCGCATGTAAAGATCAGCAGGGCCGCATGCAATGATCAGCAGGGCCGCATGCAATGATCAGCAGGGCCGCATGCAATGATCAGCAGGGCCGCATGCAATGATCAGCAGGGCCGCATGCAATGGTCAGGAGGGCTGCATGTAAAGATCAGGAGGGCTGCATGCAACGGTCAGGAGGGCCGCATGTAAAGATCAGGAGGGCCACATGTAAAGATCAGGAGGGCCGCATGCAATGGTCAGGAGGACCGCATGTAAAGATCAGGAGGGCCACATGTAAAGATCAGGAGGGCTGCATGCAACGGTCAGGAGGGCCGCATGTAAAGATCAGGAGGGCCACATGTAAAGATCAGGAGGGCCGCATGCAATGGTCAGGAGGACCGCATGTAAAGATCAGGAGGACCGCATGTAAAGATCAGGAGGGCCGCCAGTAAAGATCAGGAGGGCTGCATACAACGGTCAGGAGGGCCGCATGTAAAGATCAGGAGGGCCACATGTAAAGATCAGGAGGGCTGCATACAACGGTCAGGAGGGCCGCATGTGAAGATCAGGAGGGCTGCATGTAAAGATCAGGAGGGCTGCATACAACGGTCAGGAGGGCCGCATGTGAAGATCAGGAGGGCCGCATGTAAAGATCAGCAGGGCCGCATGTAAAGATCAGCAGGGCCGCATGCAAAGATCAGCAGGGCCGCATGCAATGATCAGCAGGGCCGCATGCAATGATCAGCAGGGCCGCATGCAAAGATCAGCAGGGCCGCATGCAATGATCAGCAGGGCCGCATGCAAAGATCAGCAGGGCCGCATGCAATGATCAGCAGGGCCGCATGCAATGATCAGCAGGGCCGCATGCAATGGTCAGGAGGGCTGCATGTAAAGATCAGGAGGGCTGCATGCAACGGTCAGGAGGGCCGCATGTAAAGATCAGGAGGGCCACATGTAAAGATCAGGAGGGCTGCATGCAACGGTCAGGAGGGCCGCATGTAAAGATCAGGAGGGCCACATGTAAAGATCAGGAGGGCCGCATGCAATGGTCAGGAGGACCGCATGTAAAGATCAGGAGGACCACATGTAAAGATCAGGAGGGCCGCCAGTAAAGATCAGGAGGGCTGCATACAACGGTCAGGAGGGCCGCATGTAAAGATCAGGAGGGCCACATGTAAAGATCAGGAGGGCTGCATACAACGGTCAGGAGGGCCGCATGTGAAGATCAGGAGGGCTGCATACAATGGTCAGGAGGGCCGCAAGTAAAGATCAGGAGGGCCACATGTAAAGATCAGGAGGGCCACATGTAAAGATCAGGAGGGCCGCATGCAATGGTCAGGAGGGCCACATGTAAAGATCAGGAGGGCTGCATACAATGGTCAGGAGGGCCGTATGTAAAGATCAGGAGGGCTGCATACAACGGTCAGGAGGGCCGCAAGTGAAGATCAGGAGGGCTGCATGCAATGGTCAGGAGGGCCGGAAGTAAAGATCAGGAGGGCCGCATGTAAAGATCAGGAGGGCCGCATGCAATGGTCAGGAGGGCCGCATGTAAAGATCAGGAGGTCCTCATGCAATGGTCAGGAGGGCTGCATGTAAAGATCAGGAGGGCCGCATGCCATGGTCAGGAGGGCCGCATGCCATGGTCAGGAGGGCCGCATGTAAAGAGCAGGAGTGCCGCATGTAAAGATCAGGAGGGCTGCATGCAATGGTCAGGAGGGTCGTATGTAAAGATCAAGAGGGCTGATTGCAATGGTCAGGAGGGTCACATGTAAAGATCAGGAGGGCCGCATGCAATGGGCAAGAGGGCTGCAGGGCTGCATGCGGCCCCCAGGCCGCACTTTGAGTATCACTGGTCCATGAGAGTATGTACGGTTTGAGGGATGGTGTTCTGGGATGGAATGCATTGCAGAATTTTGGGATGGAAGGTTGGAGGGTTTGGTGTATGAAGATTCCGTGGTTCACAGGTGCTGCCTGAGCACCGATGCTGTTGGGCAAAATAAGTTAACCCCAACTACGCTGCGCTCTGTCGTCATTTTAGTGGCGACGAGGATTGGATGGAACGTTGGAGGATTCTATGCATGAAGATTCCGTGGTTCGCAGTTGCTGCCTGACCAGAGGTGCTGCTGGACGAAATTAATTTACCCCAACTACGCTGTGCTGTGTCGTCATTTCAGTGGCGACGAGGATGTGTTGGAATGTTGGAGGATTCTGTGCATGAAGATTCCATGGTTTGCAGTTGGTGCCTGACCACCAGTGCTGCTGGATGAAATAAACTTGCCCCAACTACACTGTGCTGTGTCGTCTTTCAGTGGCGATGAGGATGGGATGGAACATTGGAGAATTCGGTGCATGAAGATTCCATGATTGATAGTTGCCTCTAACACCTGGAAAATATAAACCTATCTCAACTACCCTGTGCCGGTGGTGAGACAGCAACTGCCAACCATGGGTTCTTCATTCACCAAACCCGCCACACTTTCACCATTGCCTCCGAGCATTAAGAGAGCCTGTAGCTCATTTTGTTAAAATTTAAGGCCTGATGTACAAACCATTGGTTGCAAAATACTGGTCACAAATTGGAACCAGTTACTTGTGACCAGAGTGGAATTTTCCAAACTGAGCTAAGTACCAACAGGTCGGTTCACAAATTTCCAATTCCGAGTGGGTCGTAATTTAGCCCACTTCATGGAGATCCAATTAGATGCCATCACAGGGATGGTGGCCTGCTAGGGTCAGCAGACCACAGTGTCTGGAATCACATTTAAATAATATTTTCTTTTCATGCGCTTGTATTACACTGGAATACTGCCAACTCCCCAACAAACATTTATTTTAATTCACAAAGGGGATGAGGTACAGTGGGGACACCTTCCTTTTTTTGAGTGGATTACCTCCCCAACCCTGGAGTTGGTACATTTTCAATGATTTTGTGATTGGATTTTGGTTTGAAAACATAGATACATCTCATAAAGAATTATCTGGAAAGGAAGCCTACAAAACAGTGCTTCCTAATAGACTCTTTATGGAACCACAAACCCATTTTAGTAGTAAGCAATAATTTACCAACTCTAATAATGGGGCTTATACATGTTAAAATAGTTTTTACAGTTGTGAACCGTCTGAATTGCTGTTTGGGACATTAAATATGTTTTCCATATCTGGCTATTAGTGTGTAAATTGATATTTAAAAATTGTTTTTTGGAAGCTTTTTCTTCAGAGAGTGGGGACTTGGAACTGCTTTGACACATGCTTCAGTAAGAAAAGAAGCACATGACCTCAGAATTACTTTCCAGAGAAGGCCTCTGTACGTTACCATACACCGCAAGGTAATGTACTTTATTGGCACGACAAGTGTTGCCAAAGTAAACACTTTAAAACGTGATATGTTACAGCCTGTGCATTAGTGCACTCTTGTGCCCCAGAATCTCCTTTCTCATTAATTACAGCAGAAACATCAGCTCACCCTCCTTCTCTCTCTGTGCTCCCTGCTCTTACTTCCTGTGCCCCCCTCGCCAAGACCTGGATGGCTTCTACGGGCACTCATTCAGGGCAGCGCTTAATTTGAGCCGGTGCTTTCCAGTGCTCTGAACCGGCACTTATTTGTCAACACTGGCTCTTATGACAGTCTGCCACATGGTGGCGCTGTTTACATAACTTAGTGACCAGCTCACCAACAGTTATTTATTAATTCAATATACTTTAAATATGACTAATCCCTGTTACACAAGCCTGGAACAGCCTAAAAAGTGACACTTGTAGGGTGTTGTAACTGTCATTGGCAGCGCTGGCAGGGCAGTGGGTGGTTCAAACTGCAGAGGCCGCCTGATGAAGGCCCTGACACTTATTTACAAACTAAGCACTGGCTCAGGGAGTCTCCAAGGATGGATAGAGCTCTGTGTGCGCCCTGTATAGGCTCTTCTCTGGGTACCATCAGACGGAATGCCTACTGTGGGTGAGTTAGGGCATCCACAATTATCCTTCACTGCCTACGAAGGGCACAGGACAAAATGCACTCTGAACACAAGGCCAAATCACCTTGGTGCTCTCATCCCTGATTAACTGACTGGTAACCACGCTCACATCTGCATCAGCCTTTCATTGAGGCGGCTGACCCTGAGAGACAGCTGAGCCATCCAATGAGCGGAAGTGACAGCTGCCTGGGCGGGACAGAGCGGTCGCAGACAGGAGCATGGTCCAATGAGTGGGAAGGGTGGAAGGTGTCAGACTACAGTCACCGGCTCCTTCCGCCGTTTCTTGTTCTCTTGTCCTGGGCAAAATCTGTCCAATACCCATCGCCGAAATTACTCAAAATAGTGAAACTATAACAGGAAATGCTGAGACGGCATTTTGTGCTATTAGCAAAAAAATGTGTCCTCATGTCCTTTTTGGAAGCCAGGACGCATTTCATGCTAAAGAAAAACAGAAAATGATGCCCGATAGAAGCATCGGTTGTGCGAGTTAAGTTCACTGATGTCGCTCCCGCGCTCCTCCAATAGAATTGTTACCCAATAAAATCTCAATGAAGTGACGTTGCATAATGTCGTCATCTTGGCCTTTTTGTGTCAACATTGTAAAACGCCAGAACTTTGCCATTCCAATCCTGGGAAGGGATTTATTCCTCAACAGTAAGTTGTTCATCTTTTTCTGAGAGATCACCGAGTCAAGGAACTCCTTAGGTGGCTTCCCATAGCCGCGCAAGGGCGGGTGGACCTAGGGGTATAGTCGAGTATAGTGTCCGATGACCAAGCAGATTAGCAAAGGGACAGAAGAAAACAGGAGGGACAGCTAACTACCTGGTAGTCCTCGGGCTATGGAGTCACACGGTCGCTGGAATCTACCAAATCCAGCTCTTCAATTAGCCATTCAGAGCCAGGACTGGGAGGAGCGATAAAAACAAGCATTTGCAATGCAATGGGTCTTGCGTTTGCTCGAGTTAGAGCTATTAGCATTGTAAATTACTAACTGGACTTTTCTTGCAACACAAACTGAAAATAAAAAGTAAAACAGTTGACATAAGCAAGCGGATTCAAAGCGCCATGGCCACCGTGAAAGTGAAGGAGACATACAAAAGGAAAAAGAAGTTTGCTTGCAGTCAAAGTTATCGGCAAACATGAAATTATCCATGAGAAAGCACAAAAGGGTAGTAAGGGTGAAAGGCGCCGCACATCTGAGCAGTGAAACAATTGTATATGTGCACGTATTTAGAGTGAAAACAGGGTCTGGTGCAACCTGGCCCAGTGCCTTACTACCCGGTAGGCACAAATACGGGTATCCGAGTACCCATAGACAAACTTGAAATATTACAACGCTCCGATTACTTGGTGCCACATTCAACAACTTCCCAGGCTCCCGACCATAGGCTTATCAGGGCCTACCATTACTGCCCTTTTCTTACGGGTTCATTACCCTACCCAGGCTCATTACCACTAGGTCCATTCCTAAATAGCAACTATTGACTTTCTGGAGCCCAGCTAACTGATCACGGGGCCCCCTCGCTACCTACCTTTGTCACGTACCATTTGGCCAGATGGCCCAGCCTTGATGAATTCACTTGTGTGACGAAACACGTGTTGGCTGTATCTCGTTGATGACATTATGATCTCTAGCATCTACAATTAAAGACAACATCTGCAAAACAAGACCTTGGACTCCAGTCTACCTTTCACTTAATCAATATACTATCAGGGATAATTATCCCTGTCACACCATAGGACTATATACTCTGTGTGCTGTGGCCATCTTTTTCATGAAATTATCCATGTAACAGGGTCGGTCCCCAAGGTGGTAACAAAACCGCCCCGAGGAGGGAGAAACGTAAAGCAGTTACCAACGAAAAGAAAGGATTTTTGAAAGGCAAGCCCACGAACGAGTGATAGTGGTTAAAATCCTAGATACATGCCCACACGTCATCGAAGCACCGCTTGTGCGCTGCTATGCTCGACCTAACTAGTAGGGTAAGTAACCACCTGCAGGGAAAGTAGCATGGAGGGGGTCGAGCAATTCCTGTTAAGAACCACAAGAGGGAAAGGACCAAGTCATGGATGACGCTACACGTAGGACAGAGACCCAGTAGAAGAGGCCAGGTCAACCTACCCGGAACAAGTAGGGGACACCTAATCGCCCGAAAGGAAGCTGATGATTGCTTTGAGGGCACGCTCCGAGGTCTGGTTGAGAATGTGTCAGTCGCAGCCTCAGCAGCCTCAGAGTACCAGGCTACTACTCAGAAGGCTGGGTACACCTCTCGGGCTGATGTGGACAGCTGGCTCCAGAACCCGCCGGAGCTTGTGAACTCTGGCGGAGAAGGAGGTACCTCATGATGAAAGGGGGAGCTAATCCTGAATAAAGGATTAGGATGTGGCAACCTTCGGTACGGTCAATCAATCAGGAATTTGTAAATCAATCAGGAATTTGTAAAGTGCACTACTAACCCGTGAGGGTTTCCAGGCGCTGAGGATAGAGGGGGTAAGGGGGTTGGGGGGGAAGTGCTGCTACTGGTCGAACAGCCAGGTCTTGAGAAGTTTCCTGAAGGTAAGGAGGTCTTTGGTCTGGTGCAGGTGGGTGGAATCAATCAGTCAGGGACAATCGATCGGGGCAATCAGTGTTGACTATCATGGGCGGATTAACATCCCGTGGTTCTGGGGAAATCAGATAATCTCCTGGGCCTACATAAAACAGGAAAGTGGTCTTCTGTAATGAAACTGGTTCTAAAGTGCCTTCTGATTGGTTTGCAGCCGGGTCTGGCGGCTTAGGGAGTACTGGGTCCACTGTAAGGGCCTGGGTTTGACTTCATTGTCACAGGTTCAAATCCCAGCAGGTCCACTCAGCCTTTTTTCATCCTCCTGACATTGTTGGGTCTCGTGCATAGAAAGAGGGTTGCCTGTTAGAAAGGAGGGAGATGTCGTGGGTCGTGAAACCACCGACAGTGTGGCTGAGGGAGCACCAATAATTGGCATCAATAGCACAGCAGGGCGTCTGGTAGGCCGTCGGAGGGGGGAAAGTGCCACAGCTGGTGCCTTTGAGATGGCATAAAAAGAGGAGGTGCTCCAGTGTGTGTCCTTGGGACACCGGGGAGCGAGCAGATGGTCAACAAAGGGGGTCAGCAGAGGGCGGACACAGCACTTGCTGCCCGGGCCAGGCAGAAGGGCCCCCACACAAATCTCGACAGCGAAGTGGAGTCTAGGGGCGCATAGGTGCTAGATGCCTACAAGATGGGGGGCTATCGCTCAAGGCGCTGTCAGAGGGTGCTGTCATGGCAAAGGACTAAAATGAAACCTAGCATTAACAATATCAGTTATGCATGACGTTTGTGGTGGTCATTGATTTGTTGTTGATGATGCTTGATTTGTAAATAAACTGCAGCTGTTTTGCACCAACTGTGTCTATTGTGTGTACACGATGAGTGCTAGGTGCATATGGTAGCGGCCGGGGGCTTCGAGGAGCACTCGCCTGTCTGGGAGGGGTTACGTTCACCGATGCTGCTCCCGCGCTCCTGCAATAGAATTTTCACCCAAATAAAATCTTAATGAAGAGACGTGGCGTAATGGCGTCATCTTGGCCTTTTGTGTCACTTTTGTAAAGTGAAATGCTGGAAATTTGTAATTCCAGCCATGGGGAAGGATTTATTCCTGAACAGTAAGTGCCAGGGCGGAAAAGAAGTGTTTCAGAGTGAACAACCAGAACCATGTAGCCACAAACATGTAAGTTTGTGGTTTTACAGAAACGTTCAGAACAATCCCGGCAGGGAACTCCCGCCCCCCTCCAGGCAGTAGTGTAGGGTGCCCACCCCCCTTCCATGCACTGGTGCTGGGTGCCCGCCCCCTTCCATGCACTGGTGCCCGCCCCCTTCCATGCACTGGTGCTGGGCACCCGCACACTCCATGCACTAATGCTCGCCGCCTGCCCCCTTCCATGCAGTAGTGCTGGGTGCTCACCCCCTTCCATGTACTAGTGCTGGGCACCCGCACCTTCCATGCACTAGTGCTCGGCGCCCGCACCTTCCATGCACTAGTGCTGGGTCCCACCCCCCTTCCATGCACAGGTGCTAGGCGCCCGCCCCCTTCCATGCACTAGTGCTGGGTCCCACCCCCTCCATGCACAGGTGCTAGGCGCCCGCCCCCTTCCATGCACTGGTGCTGGGTGCCCACCCCCTTCCATGCACTGGTGCTGGGCACCCGCACATTCCATGCACTAATGCTCGGCGCCTGCCCCCTTCCATGCACTAGTACTGGGTGCCCACCACCTTCCATGTACTAGTGCTCGGCGCCCGCACCTTCCATGCACTAGTGCTGGGTCCCACCCCCTTCCATTCACTAGTACTGGGTGCTCACCCCCTTCCATGTACTAGTGCTGGGCGCCCGCACCTTCCATGCACTAGTACTGGGTGCCCACCACCTTCCATGTACTAGTGCTGGGCACCCGCACCTTCCATGCACTAGTGCTCGGCGCCCGCACCTTCCATGCACTAGTGCTGGGTCCCACCCCCCTTCCATGCACAGGTGCTAGGTGCCTGCCCCTTCCATTCACTAGTACTGGGTGCCCACCCCCTTCCATGCACTGCTGCTGGGCGCCCGCACCTTCCATGCACTAGTGCTGGGCGTCCAGCCCTTCCATGCACTAGTACAGGGAGCCCGCCCCCTTCCATTCACTACTGCTGAGCCCTGTCCCCTTCTATTCACTAGTGCTGGGATCTAGTGTGAAACTGGTTGCCCAGATTACTTAAAGCGCTGGTGGGGTCGTAGCCAATTTATTTGGAAAATGGTGGAATAAAATTTGTGATAGAACAACATTTCAGAAGGAAAACATTGGGCTTTCTCTGCAGTCCAGAGGGCACTGGAATATCAGTCTGTTGAACTAGAACCTAACTTTTCCCGAATATTAAACTCAGATATGTGCAGGGTCAGGAAGGATCTGGCACACTCCATGCTCTGGTCTGCTCAACCTATAAAAGTAAATGGATCCAGTAAAGCAGAGGTTGGACTGACCCCAACAGTACTGTGAACCCCCAATCCAAGACAGCACTGAATGTCTCAAAAAAGGCACACGGGACAATAAAATCTACTCATCAAATCCAAGGTTTGGAAATCCTCTGGGTAGAGAGGAAAAAATGTGAAAAACGACTTACAGCCTGATTTAAATCTTGGCAGAGGGAATTCTCTGTCACAAATGTGACGGATATCCCACAAATGTGAAGGATATCCCGTCTCCCATATTAAAATTTCCATAGGATGTAGTGGAAACGTAATACCGCGGACAGGATATCCATTATGCTTGTGGATGAGATAACCCCCCACCAAACTCCAAAGCAGGCCCTAAATCCCAGACGTCGCCATCTTGTTCTACAGTCCGCACTTCCTTGCTCCAGCAGTCACAGAAGTATGTTCTTAGACTCCGTGCCCCTCTCGTACTGGCGGGGTCCTTCTTTCAGCCTCCTGGCCAAAGCCCCCAACCTTCTGGTCTCTCAGAGACAGCGTGACACAGCTGTTCATGGGCATCAATTCATCAAAAATGCCAGAGGTAGTGGAAGTGACATCACACGCCATTTGTACTTTACTGTGACACACACACACGTGCTTACACATGCACACACATTCACACGCACCCACATAAACACACTCTCACTCGCAAGCACGCATACACATACATGTAAACGCTTAATTTTCAACTTTCATTAGCTGCCAGATAGGGTCATATTCTAGCAAATTGTACTTTATTTTTATCACACAAATAGTGGATAGTATTTATCACTACTTGTGTAGTATTTTTTTTTACAGAAAACCAAGAAAGTGGATCCCCAACTGATGTCCATTAGAACGGCTGCCCTAGGCACTGATTTTGCCACCTCTGGGGCCAGGGGTCGCGAAGACAGTGCCAGGGCTTGCAAGGGGTAAGCCAGTGGTCGCAGCTGGTCGTGTCCGTGTGGCTGTCGCTAACAAACCCACACACTTCCCGTCTGAGGAAAGCTGATGCTAACAAGCTTTGCCACAGAATCAATGATCCCTGGTAGGAGTCCCCTGGTAATTCCTGGCTTCGGCCCAGCCTGTCACCCTGAGATTGGCGTTCCCATGGGTCTCAGAATCCTGATGGGGCCAGTAACTCACCAGCCTCTTCGGTATTAAGTGGCCACTCATAATGAGGGCATAAGTACAAAGATATGTGCACACAGGAGTTACCCACTCATTCTCATGACATCTCAGGACATAAGCATGTGTACAGACAGGTTAAAGCAGGCCCTGAGAGTGAATCATTGGCATGAACGTTTGCAGACATTTTTCCAGGGGTGGCCACCCGTCGTGAGCCACCCGCCACAGTCTGCTGCGCCCCAGACTGTTTTTGGTGGGGCCCGTGGCTGTACTAGTGTTATGCTGCACTGTGGACCTGCACACCAAGCTGGACCCAAATCCGGGGGCGGGGTGGGCGGTGGTGGTGTATGTGTAATAGTGTGACCTCCCGTCTGTAAATTTCACGGACTGCCCGTAATTTCGCCCTCCCTTCCGTTGTCCGTGATGAAAGGCTTAACGGACAGCATTTGTCCGTAATTTTTGCCTTTTATCTAAAGGACAAAACTAATTAGGACAGATCAGTTTTCTCAGCTGGATTGAAAGGCAGGGAGACTCCTGTATTCTGAGAGAGAGAGGGGCAGACAGATAGGAAACAGACCTTCTTGCCAGGGTGTCTCCTTCCCTAAAGAAATGCAAATGTGCCCAACTGGTAAATCTGCAAATGCAAAGGGGCTTGAAAATATGTATTGACTTTAATCAAAGGAGTCACTTGAAGCTTTCTGATGGCAAAGATATTTTCTTTTAGAGAGGTACTGTAATGGTGTTTCAAGGTGAGCTGTGGAGTGTGTGGTTTTAATGGAGTGTTATAAAAAATGTTAGTACTTGGTATAAACTGTATATTATTCAAATCTGTATTTTAGAAGCACTTTTTTTTTAACCTAAACTTATTTGCACATTTTGTAGCATCCTATATTATGATGTAATTCTATTCATATAGCGCTTACTACCCCTGACAAGGCGTCAAATGCATTTTTAAATAAGGACTTACACATTTACAGTTATTTCAGGGACCTTAGTACTTCATAGTACTAACAAACATTGGCAAAGCCAATAGATCTCGTCTACGCAAGAGTTATTGGCTTCGCCAATGTGTTTTTGCCTTGTTATACATCAGAGTGGCTGCTGTTCAGCGTGGATAAAAGTTAGTGGCATAGAGGAGAGTGTCGTAGAGTGACATAGGTGCAGTGGCGTAGAGCACAGTGGTGCAGAGTTCAGTGCAGTAGGGTACAGTGCAGTTGTTTAGAGTGCATTGGCGTAGAGTACAGTGGTTTAGAGTGCAGTGGCATTGAGTGCCGTGGGGCAGAGCAGAGTGGCATAGAGTGCAGTGGAGTAGAGTGGCCTACAATAGAGTGGCAGACTGCAGTAGTGTAGAGTGGTACAGTGGCATTGAGTGCAGACTAGACTCGCGTGTCTTGGAGTGCAGTGGCGTAGAGTGGTGCAGAGTGGAGTAGTGAAGAGTATAGTGCTGTAGAGTGCAGTTGCATAGAGTGGAGTGATACAGAGTAGAGTGGCATAGAGTGCAGTGACGTAGAATGCAGTAGTACAGAGTAGACTGATGTAGAGTACAATGGTGTAGTGTGCACTGTTGCAGAGTAGAGTGTCAGTGCAGTGGTGTAGAGTGGTATAGAGAACAGTGGCGTAGAGTACAGTGGTGCAGAGTAAAGAGCAGTGGCATACAGTGCAGCTGTTTATAGTGCACTGGTGTAGTGTGCAGTGGCATAGAGTGGCATGGGGCAGAGTAGAGTGGCACAGAGTGCAGTGGAGTAGAGTGGCATACAACAGAGTGGCAGAGACTGCAGTAGTGTAGAGTGGTGCAGTGGCATTGAGTGCAGGGTAGACTCAAGTGGCATAGAGTGCAGTGGCGAAGAGTGGTGCAGAGTGTAGTAGTGTAGAGTGGTACAGAGCATAGTATAGTGCTGTAAAGTGCAGTGGCATAGAGTGGAGTTATGCAGAGTAGAGTGGTATAGAGTGCAATCTAATGGAGAGTATTGGTGCAGAATGCAGTAGTACGGAGTAGAGTGGTGTAGAGTAGAGTGGTGTAGAGTATAGTGGCGTCCAGTGCGGTGTTGCAGAGTCGAGTGTCAGCGTGCAGTGGCGTAGAGTGCACTGAAGTAGAGTGCATTGGTGTAGAGTGCACTGAAGTAGAGTGCAGTGGTTTAGAGTGCAGTGGGGCAGAGTGGCGTAGAGTGCAGTGGTGTAGAATAGGTTGTTTCAGAGTAGAGTGCAGTGGTATAGAGTGGAGAGGTGTAGGGTAGAGTGCAGTGTCACAGAGTGCAGTGGCGCAGAGTGCAGTGGCATAAAGTAGATTGTTTCGCAGTAGAGTGAAGTGGCTTGGAGTGGAGAGGTGCAGGGTAGAGTGGAGTTGCACAGAGTGGCATAGAGTGTGATGGCATAGAGTAAAGTAGTGTAGAGTGCCGTGGCATACAGTGCAGTGGTGCAGAGTAGATTAGAGTGACGTACAGTGTATTGATGTAGAGTGCAGGGGCATAGAGTTGAGTGTTTCAGAGTAAAATGCACTAGCATAGAGTGTATTAGCATAGAGTGTATTAGCTCAGAGTGCAATGGCACGCAGTGCAGTGTTGCAGGGTGGCATAGAGTGGAGTTGTGCTGACTAGATTGGTGTTGCCTAGACTGGAGTGGTATAGCGAGCAGAGGAGCAGAGCGCAGTTGTGTGGAGAGGCGTAAAGTGCATTGGCATAGAGTAGAGTGGTACAGAATAGAGTAGAGAGGTGTAGTGTGAAGTAGCATAGAGTGCAGTGGCAGAATGTGGAGTGGTTCAGAATGGAGAAGAGTGCAGTGTCCCGCAGTGGCATGGAGTGGTGTAAAATGGAGTGATGCAGAGTAGGGTGCAGTGGTGTGGAGTGGTGCAGAGTGGAGTGGAGTGGACTATACATGGTGTGGTAACACACTGCCATTACAGACAACACGTTTTTGGTTGAAATGACCATTATATTGCAAAGATATACCGTTTTTCAAATCAAACTATACTGTGCACAGACGATGATGTGAGGAAATTGCATCATCTAATGCAATGATTTGTTTTAATCTTATAAAGGTATTTGTTTCCAGCACAGTTCAGAATTAACAAAAATGTGCTTTATTTGTACTCCTAATTCTGATATATTCTGGTTTATTTAAATGTTGTCATGTGATAGAAAAAACTCTTTCCTAACCCCAGTATCCAGTAAGATTGTCACATAAATCCTCTCACTTTGGAGTCGGAGAAAGAAAAGTAAACACTAAGGCGGTCATTCTGACCGCGGCGGTCGCCACCCGCCAAGCGGTTCCCGCCGAAAGACCGCTCCGCGGTCAAAAGACTGCAGCAGAAGACCGCCGGCCGGCCCAGCGGGAAAGCCCCTTCAACAATGAAGCCGGCTCCAAATGGAGCCGGCGGAATTGCAGGGGTGCGATGGGTGCAGTGGCACCCGTCGCGATTTTCACTGTCTGCAAAGCAGACAGTGAAAATCTTTGTGGGGCCCCCAGGGGCCCCACGGCACCCGTTCACGCCATCCTGGTTCTGGTGGTGGACACCGCCAGAAACAGGCTGGCGGGAAGGGGGTCGGAATCCCCATGGCGGTGCTGCAAGCAGCGCCGCCATGGCGGATTCCCTGGGCCAGCGGGAAACCGCCGGGAAACCGCCGGCTCCCCTTTTCTGACCGCAGCTTTACCGCCGCGGTCAGAATCGCCCAAGAAGCACCGCCAGCCTGTTGGCGGTGCTTTCGCTGCCCTCCGCCATGGCGGTCATGGACAGCCAGGGTCAGAATGACCCCCTAAGTTCCCATCTAAGACAGAGCCTGACATTTGACCTTGTTCTTTGAATGCACAGCAAATGTGATGGGATAAGAACAAGATTTACAGACCTGTTTACAGAAAGGGAGCGCTTGGAAGGATAATGTAAATAAGGTTTGGGCAAGGGAAGGGACAAACTCAAGCTGCATAGCCTAAAACAAATAAAGCCAGCAAATTGAAAGCAACAAAATGTGAGTTAAAACCACAAGGCCAATGGCAAGTAACAGACGGAATGCATTCCCAAGGAAGCTCTATGAATGTACTTAAAGTGACAGCCGTGGGATACTTTGTGGGTAAAGTCCAGTATTTCAGTCCAGTCCGTATCTTGCAAAGGTTTGGTCACATCAATCACCCAGGTAGTATGACGAGAAGACCTGGAGTGGCCTCAGTGCTGAAGGAAAGGTCTGTACACCCATTCAATCAGTTTGCCACCAGTTCCTATGGTGTAGAGCTTCTGGCACACCTCTTGTAGGGTTAGTGCTAGGTGGCAGACATGAAATAGGGCATTTAATGATAATTTAAGGTGGTTGTAAGTAAGGAGTTTACTGGGGTGCAGATGGTAGTCTACCACAAGGGTTTGGAAATTTAGTAGCTCGCCGTCCAGAAACAAATCCCCCAATATCAAGACACCTGCAGCATGCCACTGATGGAGTTGCTCTGAGCACAGCCGTCCTGTGAGAGTGGGAAGGCTTAGCAAACGTAGTGCAGGAGCACATGGTTTCTTCGTGTCAGAGAGTTTACAGGTTCTAGCAAGGCAAGAGAAAGCTGTGCATGATAACCCCAGATGGTGATCCGTAGAATGGTCAGTAGGAAACAATGAGCAGTGCAGTAAGCCCTCCTTAAAAGTCTTTACCAATAATCCCCATCTCATGCAGGGGGGCGGGCAGAAAGCCAGCGAGCCACCCATCGGACCTGTGCAGCTATATAATAGCATTCTAAGTCCAGAAGACCTAATCCACCCGCAGTCACGGGTAGCTTTAGGGTGGAAAGAGCTCCCGACGGCGCCGCAGCGACCAAATCAGATGTGTGGGATGTCTAAAGAAGGGAAAGAAGGACGAGCAGGGGAAGGTTTGCAAAAGAATAATATCACCGGGGTAGCACACCATCTTCACTAGTGCCACGTGGCCCACTACAGAAAGCAGAAGAGAAGACCAAAAAGCAAACTGGGCTTGGAGGGACCTTGGCGCTCTGCCAAGATTTCCGTCCTGCAAGTCAGTGGGAGAATGGTAGATATCAATCAGTAGGTATCGAAAAGTATCTGGTTCCCAGTTCAATCTGAGATCTAATTGTATATAAAGGGGAAAACAGTGCCATATGTTAAAGAAACAATAATAACATTTTTTTTAAATTACATTTTGTTTCTGCAAATTACATCCAAAATATTTTGAAGATTCTATGTGTACTTGTCACTTAGTTTGGCTTTTGCTCAATTTCAAAACCATTTAAGACATGGACAAAGCGGGCAATTGCCTTGCACAACCTTGCAAGGGGTCTGGCCCCTGCCCACCCTTCAGAAGCACGAACAATGGACCATTGCACCAGAAGAGTTTGCCAAGGTGGATGGGTGTTGCTTCTTCAACCACTTGACAGTGCCTCTTCTGTTTCTCTTCTGTGTGCGGAGACGACTTCCCAGGTACCCAATACCTTCGAATAGTCTTGGTGGACCCATCCTGTCTGATTTTAGGAATTGTCCCACCTTGTTCTTCTCTTCCTTATTTATCCAGTTCTTAGCAACAACCCTTTGAATCACTTGCCGTGGATCTCCCATTTGATCTCAATTTCATCCTCCTCTTTTATTATCTTTGATTTGCAATCAGGGCTCCCATTTCTGAGATAAATGTAGCGTCCCAAACATACACTACAGTGCTGTGAGACTACAGACAAGCTGTGGGTACCTCACATCCTGAACTTAGGTGTGAGACTGTCGCCCACACCATCTGCCTTGCCTCATTCAATTTATTTTAGGTTGAAAGTCCATGGGCGGTTGGGGTAAGCCAGATATGTTTGTTCGATTTGTTTAAACGAGCATAAGGTTAATTACCTTAATGTTTCCCAAACTGTTTGCCAGGGGTTTTAAAATGTTCAGAAACATAATCAAAATGTTGCTGTTTCTTTCTCTTCAAGAAGGATTGGGTAGATTTGGGTAGGGGCGATGGCCTTGACACGGTGCTGAAGGGCATTAATTTACTACTGAAAAAGGACGCTGAATGTAGCATACCAGGAGGCAATCACAAAAAGACCACAGTGAATAAATAGTGCTATGTTAAAAAAGAGTAAATAAATGCACTGACAACATAGTGAGCATGGCCTCTCTTGGGCGTGTCTTTAAACTGAGGTTTGTTCTTGAATTTTTGTCCTGAATTTTAACCCTTTGTCCTGAATTTTTGTCCTGAACTTTGACCCTTTGTCCTGATTTTTTTACAGTCCTGTCCAGAATGTGCCTCATTGCCAGGTGGTCACCCTAGTATGTAATGACACTGACGTGTAAATGTGCAGGATGCTTACCGGGCCCTATATCAGCCTGGGACCACTCCAGCCCACTCAGGAAGAGCGTCGAGTCTGCATGAATGCTACAACAAAATACAGCCCAGGATCACACAATGCGGCCAGTCAGGGACGCTTGCACTAGAACCAAGGCTCCTGGTTTTCCATTCTTACCGATTTTTACAGATGTGTTTGCTGTCTATAGTTATTTTTAAAAGCAGTCCCCATGCTGTTCTTTATGTATTCCAAGCCAACAGCCGAGCAGCTAGACAGACTGGGGAGGTGTCCTTAAATTCATGCAGACGTTAACCTGTATTTGTATATAATGCTGATATTTACCTGTGGGTGTTGTATTTTGCTATAGTGACTGCTGAATTTGCTAAAACTCGACAGGCATCAAAGTATGAGAGCATATTTATCATTTGAATAACTGTGGAAATATACCATTTTCTCAATGTATTCTCAAAATATAAAATAAACATGGTTAAATACAGGCCTAAATGTTAAAACTAACTACCATAAAACTAGGAGCCCTAATTAGAAGCCCGCTTTGGCTTTATCAGTCGCTGGCTGTCAGCCACTGGGGCTGCAGGCACTCTAGCTCTTCGAGGCGCACTTCCGGCTGACACCCTGCTTGACTTCCGGGCAGGAGGCCATACTCCAGCAGGATCAGCTCCTAATTTTATCATTCTATGCAGGGCACATAGAGTACGATTAAAGTGAATACTAGTGAGACTTGTGTTTTCAGCGCATAGAAGATGCTGGCTCTTGTTACTGGGCGCTATGTACCCAGAAGTTGTTCTATTGCCAGGGCATCTCTCTTGGTGCCCCAGCATGCCTGGGCCGGTGCTTGGGTACTTTACAATGTGTATTAAGTATTTTTAAGACATTGTTAAGATCGGAATGCGGTGCAGCTTGTACCCGGGGCGGGGACAGGACACAATAAAGTTCACTTCTGCCTCCCTCGGTGACCTTTGACCCGCCCCCGCTTCCCTCCATTGATGAAAGACGTCACCACAGCTCCTTGAAGGGCGCAGACAGGTGAGAGCGCCCCGCCTTCACTCCCACTCACCCCAGGGCGTGTCTGGGCTACTCCCCGGGGGACAAACCCGCAGGAGGGGCAGATCCTAAGGAGGGCGAGGATGAAGGGTGGTGAGAGAATGGGCAGGTTCAGAGAGGGGAGTTATAGAACGGGGGGCTGTGGGTGCCGATGACAGGTGAGACCCTACTGCGCATGTCAGTGAAGTCCAGGTGTTCGTGTGACTCAGTCCCAGCTCGCCTTCAATACACTGTGTGATCTTGGAAGCATTAGCTGCTTCTTTCGAGGTGTTCTGTCTCCTTCGCGCATCTTTTTACAACATTAACTAGCCCTTCATGTTTGCCAGACCCAGAAGCAGGAAGATCTCACTGCATGCAGGGACATAAACCCGTCCCTTGTCAGATGTGATCTCAGGCTGTCTGTCGCTTAGGAGGTATGAGTACCTCACCCAGGACTGAGATGTTAGGCTCTCTGTGTCAGGTATGACTACCTCACCCAGAACTGAGAAGTTAGGCTGTCTGTGTCAGGCATGAGTACCTCACCCAGGACTGAGGTATTAGGCTGTCCTGTGTTAGGCGTGACTACCTCACCCAGGACTGAGATGTTAGGCTGTCCTGTGTCAGGCCTTAGTACATCACCCAGGACTGAGAAGTTAGGCTGTCTGTGTCAGGCATGAGTACATCACCCAGGACTGAGATGTTAGGCTGTCATGTGTCAGGCATTAGTACATCACCCATGACTGAGAAGTTAGGCTCTCTGTGTCAGGTATCAGTACCTCACCCAGGATTGAGGTATTAGGCTGTCCTGTGTTAGGCATGACTACCTCACCCAGGACTGAGAGGTTAGGCTGTGCTGTGTCAGGTATGAGTACCTCACCCAGGACTGAGGTGTTAGGCTGTCTTGTGTCAGGCATTAGTACATCGCCCAAGCCTGAGATGTTAGGCTGTCCCGTGTCAGGTATGAGTACCTCACCCAGGACTGAGGTGTTAGGCTGTCCTGTGTCAGGCATTAGTACATCGCCCAGGACCGAGGTGTTAGGCTGTCCTGTGTCAGGTATGAGTACCTCACCCAGGACTGAGGTGTTAGGCTGTCCTGTGTCAGGCATTAGTACATCGTCCAGGACTGAGAAGTTAGGCTCTCTGTGTCAGGTATGAGTACCTCAACCAGGACTCAAACAATCAAGGATTTCTAAAGCTCACTACTCACCCGGTAGGGTCTCAAGGCGCTCGGGGGGAGAGCTACTGGTCGTAGAGCCATGTCTTGAGGCGTTTCCTGAATGTCAAGAGGTCTTGGGTCTGGCGAAGGTGGAGCGGTAGGGAGTTCCAGGTCTTGGCGGCTAGGTGAGAGAAGGATCTTCCTCCGGCGGTGGTGCGATGGATGCGGGGGACGGAGGCGAAGGCGAGGCTGGCGGAGCGAAGGTTGCAGGTGGGGGTGTGGAAGGTGAGTCTGTCGTTGAGGTAGGCGGGACCTGTGTTGTGGAGGGCCTTGTGTGCGTGCATGAGGAGTTTGAAGGTGATCCTCTTTGATACTGGTAGCCAGTGTAGGTCTCTGAGGTGGGGGGAGATGTGGTTGTGGCGTGGGACGTCAAGATTGAGATGGGCGGATGCGTTCTGGATTCTTTGCAGCTTTGTTAGGAGTTTGGTTGTTATTCCTGCATAAAGGGCGTTTCCGTAGTCCAATCGGCTGCTGACCAGGGCGTGGGTGACAGTTTTCCTGGTTTCAACGAGGTATTAAGCTGTCCTGTGTCAGGTATGAGTACTTCACCCAGGACTGAGGTGTTAGGCTATGCTGTGTCAGGTATGAGTACCTCACCCAGGACTGAGATGTTAGGCTGTGCTGTGTCAGGTATGAGTACCTCACACAGGACTAAGGTGTTAGGCTGTCCTTTGTCAGGCATTAGTACATCACCCAGGACTGAGAAGTTAGTCTGTCTGTGTCAGGTATGAGTACCTCACCCAGGACTGAGAAGTTAGGCTGTCTGTATCAGGTATTAGTACCTCACCCAGGACTGAGGTGTTAGGCTGTCCTTTGTCAGGCATTAGTACATCGCCCAGGACTGAGAAGTTAGGCTCTCTGTTTCAGGTATGAGTACCTCACCCAGGACTGAGGTATTAGGCTGTCCTGTGCTAGGCATGACTACCTCACCCAGGACTGAGGAGTTAGGCTGTCTGTGTCAGGTATGAGTACATCACCCAGGACTAAGGTGTTAAGCTGTCCTGTTTCAGGTATGAGTACCTTACCCAGGACTGAAGTGTTAGGCTGTCCTGTTTCAGGTATGAGTACCTCACCCAGGAATGAGGTGTTAGGCTGTCCTGTGTCAGGTATGAGTAACTCACACACCTGAGAGATGACTTGATGTCACATATCACAGGTCAGTATCTCTTCCTCACAAGATTTGTATTGGTTTTATTTTGTTACTTTAATGCTTCTGTGTTTCTTCCATTACACATTCAGGACTACAAGTACCTAAATGCGAACAAGCATTAGGAAAGCCAATAGGTCTCACATATGCAAGAGCTACTGGTTTTGCCAATATGCTTTGCCATGTTGTACACCGGCATGTTTGCTGTTTAGGATGGCTAAAGGTTAGTGGCGTAAAGGAGAGTTGTGAAGTGGAGTGTGATAAAGTGGAGATCTGTGAAGCAGAGGGCAGTGTTACAAACCGGCATGGAGGGGCGTAGAGTGCCATTGAGTAGAGTGGACAGCGTGGAGTGGCCTAGTGTTGTGGAGTATGGTGGAGGGAGGAGAGTATCATAGAATGAAGGATGCTTAATGGTGTAGAGTGTCATAGAGTTGAGTGATGTGGAGTGGAGTGGAGTGCCATAGAGTGGAGTAGAGTGCCATAGATCGGAGTGAGGTAGAGCAGAGTGGAGTGGCCTAGAGGGTGTTGTGGAGAGTGGAGTAGAGTGTTGGAAAACAATGTCGAGTAGATCGTTGTAGAGTAGAGGGGCACAGAGTGGAGTAGAGTGTTGTAGAGTGGCATCGAGTAGATTGTTGTAGAGTAGAGGGGCACAGAGTGGAGTACAGTGTTGTAGAGTGGCATCGAGTAGATTGTTGTAGAGTAGAGGGGCACAGAGTGGAGTAGAGTGTTGTAGAGTGGCATTGAGTAGATTGTTGTAGAGTAGAGGGGCACAGAGTGGAGTAGAGTGTTGTAGAGTGTCATCGAGTAGATTGTTGTGGAGTAGAGGGGCATGGAGTGGAGCAGAGTGTTGTAGAGTGGCATAGAGTAGATTTTTGTAGAGTGGAGGGGCAGGAGTGGAGTGGAGTGTTGTAGAGTGGCATAGAGTTGATTGTTGTAGAGTACAGGAGCACAGAGTGAAGTAGAGTGTTGTAGAGTGGCATCGAGTAGATTGTTGTAGAGTACAGGGGCACAGAGTAGAGTAGAGTGTTGTAGAGTGGCATTGAGTAGATTGTTGTAGAGTAGAGGGGCACAGAGTGGAGTAGAGTGTTGTAGAGTGGCATCGAGTAGATTGTTGTAGAGTAGAGGGGCATGGAGTGGAGTAGAGAGTTGTAGAGTGGCATAGAGTTGATTGTTGTAGAGTACTGGGGCACAGAGTGGAGTAG
Organism: Pleurodeles waltl; assembly: GCF_031143425.1. Taxonomy (NCBI): domain Eukaryota; kingdom Metazoa; phylum Chordata; class Amphibia; order Caudata; family Salamandridae; genus Pleurodeles; species Pleurodeles waltl. Next base: position 1,067,349,791 of record NC_090449.1, on the reverse strand, counting down.
TGTGTTGTAGAGTGGCATATAGTAGATTGTTGTAGAGAAGATGGGCACAGAGTGGAGTAGAGTGTTGTAGAGTGGCATCGAGTAGATTTTTGTAGAGTAGAGGGCATGGTGTGGAGTGGGGTGTTAAAGAGTGGCATCAAGTAGATTGTTGTATGAGTAGAGGGCATGGAGTGGAGTGGGGTGTTATAGAGTGGCATCAAGTAGATTGTTGTAGAGTAGAGGGGCACAGAGTGGAGTAGAGTGTTGTAGAGTGGCATAGAGTAGATTGTTGTAGAGTAGAGGGGCACAGAGTGGAGTAGAGTGTTGTAGAGTGGCATAGAGTAGATTGTTGTAGAGTAGAGGGGCACAGAGTGGAGTAGAGTGTTGTAGAGTGGCATTGAGTAGATTGTTGTAGAGTAGAGGGGCATGGAGTGGAGTGTTGTAAAACTGTGTCGAGTAGCTTGTTGTAGAGTACAGGGGCACACAGTGGAGTAGAGTGTTGTAGAGTGGCATAGAGTAGATTGTTGGAGAGTAGAGGGGAGTGGAGTGTTGTAGAGTGGCATAGAGTAGATTGTTGTAGAGTAGATGGGAGTAGAGTGTTTTAGAGTGTCATCGAGTAGATTGTTGTAGAGTAGAGGGGCACAGAGTGGAGTAGAGTGTTGTAGAGTGGAATGGCATAGAGTGTCATAGTGTGTAGTGGCGTAGAGTGAAGTGGAGTAGAGTGTCATAGAATACCGTGGAGTAAAGTGGCATGGAGTGACGTAGAGGGAGTTGCATGGAGTGCCGCAGAGTGGATTAGTGGCATAGAGTGGAGTAGAGTGTTGTGGAGTGTCATAGAGTGAGTAGAGTTTAATAGGGTAGAACGTCATAAAGTGGATACCTCGGAGCATAGTGTCGTAGAGTGGAATGTTGCAGAGTGGCCTAGAAGGAACTGGTGTAAAGTACAGACAGATTGGTGTAGAGTGCAGTGCTATAGAATGCATTGGTTTTGAGTATAGGAGTGTAGAGCATATTAGCGTCCAGTGCAGTGTTAGGCTGTCCCATTGACGTAGAGTGGAGTGCCACAGCATAGAGAGCAATAGTGTAGAGTGCAGTGGCGCAGAGTGGAGTAGAATGGTGTAGAGTGCAGTGCTGTAGAGTAGATTGTTTCAGAGCAGAGAGAAGTGACATAAAGTGGAGTGGTGCAGGGTAGAGTGGAGTAGTTTAGGGTAGAGTGCAGTGGTGTAAAGTGCAGTGGCACAGAGTGACGTAGAATGGTGTAGAGTAGCGTAGAGTACAGTGGTGAAGTGTAGACTGTTTCAGAGCAGAGAGAAGAGACATAAAGTGAAGTGGTGCAGGGTAGAGTGGAGAGGTTTGGGGTAGAGTGCAGTGGTGTAAAGTGCAGTGGCACAGAGTGACGTAGAATGGTGTAGAGTGGCATAGAGTACAGTGGTGAAGTGTAGACTGTTTCAGAGCAGAGAGAAGTGACATAAAGTGGAGTGGTGCAGGGTAGAGTGGGGTGGTTCAGGGTAGAGTGCAGCGCTGTAAAGTGCAGTGGCACAGAGTGGCGTAGAATGGTGTAGAGTGGCGTAGAGTACAGTGGTGAAGTGTAGACTGTTTCAGAGCAGAGAGAAGCACCAGAAAGTGGAATGTGCAGGGTAGAGAAGAGGGGTTCAGAGATGTAAAGTGGTATAGAGTAGAATGGGGTAGAGTGTAGGGATGAAGAGTTAGTGATGAAGAGTAGATTAGAGTGACGTAGAGTGCACTGGCATAGAGAGTAGTAGCATAGAGTGCAATGTTACAGAGTAGAGTGGCATAGAGTGTAGTGTTAAAGAGTGGAGTGTTATAGAGTGGAGTGGTGCAGTGCAGTGTAGATTGCATTGGCCTGGAGTGGTACAGAATATAACGTAGTGCCGTAGAGTGCAATGTTGCAGAGTAGAGTGGCATAGAGTGGAGTGTTATAGAGTGGAGTAGTGTAGAGTAGAGTGGAGTGGTGCAGTGTAGAGTGCACTGGCCTGGAGTGGTACAGAATAGAACGTAGTGCCATAGAGTGCAATGTTACAGAGTAGAGTGGCACAGAGTGGAGTGTTATAGAGTGGAGTGGTGTAGAGTAGAGTGAATTGGTGCAGTGTAGAGTGCAGTGGCATAGAGTGCACTGGCCTGCAGTGGTACAGAATAGAATGTAGTGGCACAGAGTGCACTGTTACAGAGTAGAGTGGCATAGAGTGGAGTGTTATAGAGTGGAGTGGTGTAGAGCAGAGTGGAGTGGTGCAGTGTAGAGTGCACTGGCTGGAGTGGTACAGCATAGAACTTAGTGCCATGGAGTGGTACAGAATATAACGTAGTGCCGTAGAGTGCAATGTTGCAGAGTAGAGTGGCACAGAGTGGAGTGTTATAGAGTGGAGTGGTGTAGAGTAGAGTGAAGTGGTGCAGTGTAGAGTGCAGTGGCATAGAGTGCACTGGCCTGCAGTGGTACAGAATAGAATGTAGTGGCACAGAGTGCACTGTTACAGAGTAGAGTGGCATAGAGTGGAGTGTTATAATTTGAAGTGGTGTAGAGCACAGTGGAGTGGTGCAGTGTAGAGTGCTGTGGCATAGAGTAATTGCGTACAGTGCACTGGCCTGGAGTGGTACAGAATAAAATGTAGTGGCATAGAGTGCAGTTTTGCAGAGTAGAGTGGCATAGTGTGGAGTGTTGTAGAGTAGAGTGGAGTGGCCTGGCCTGGAATGGTGTAGAGTGCAGTGGTGAAGAGTACAGTAAAGTGGGGTATAGTACATTGGTATGGAGTAGAGTGGTGCAGAGTAGAGAAGAGAGGAGTAGGACATAGTGGTGTAGAGTGCGGTGCTGTTGAGTGCAGTGGTGCAGAGTAGATTAGAGCAGCACAGAGTAGACTGGCATAGAGTGCACTGGCACAGAGTGGAGTGGTACAGAGTAGAGTGTAGTGGTGTAGAGTGCATTAGTGTAGAGTGCAGTTGAGGGGTGCAGAGTAGAGTGCAATGGCATAGAGTGCAGTGGTGTAGTGTTCAGTGGCAGAGAGTGCAGTGCTGCAGAGTAGAGTATCAGAGTGCAGTGCTGTAGAATGGCATACAGTGCAGTGGCCTGGAATGCAGTGGCACAGTGTAGAGTGTCACAGAGTAGAGCATAGTGATGTAGAGTGCTGTGGTGCAGAGCAGATTGTTGAACAGTGCAGTGGTATAGAGTGCATTAGTTTTCAGTAACGTGGTGTAGAGAGCATTGCCATGCAGTAGTGGTTGCCATAAAGTGTAGTGGTTAGAGTAAATTGCAGTGGTACATAGTAGAGTGGTGCAGAGTAGAACCGAATGGCACAGAGTAGAATAGAGTGACACAGAGTGGGGTGGAGCAACATAGTTTGAAGTGGGCTAAGTGGAGTGTTGCAGAGTAGATTGTTTCAGAATAGAGTGAAGTGCCATGGTGTGCAGTAGTGTTGGGTGCAGTGGTGCAGAGTAGATTAGAGCAGCGTCGAGTGGACTGGCACAGAGTGCACTGGCACAGAGTGGGGTGATACAGAGTAGAGTGCATTGACATAGAGTGCAGTGTTGCAGAGTAGATTGGCATAAAGTGCACTGGCACAGAGTGGGGTGGTACAGAGTAGAGTGTGCAGTGTTGCAGAGTAGATTGGCATAGAGTGCACTGGCACAGAGTGGAGTGGTACGGAGTAGAGTGCATGGACATAGAGTGCAGTGTTGCAGAGTAGATTGGCATAGAGTGCACTGGCACAGAGTGGAGTGGTACGGAGTAGAGTGCATGGACATAGAGTGCAGTGTTGCAGACTAGATTGGCATAGAGTGCACTGGCACAGAGTGGAGTGGTACGGAGTAGAGTGCATGGACATAGAGTGCAGTGTTGCAGAGTAGATTGGCTTAGAGTGCACTGGCCCAGAGTGGGGTGGTACAGAGTAGAGTGCATGGACATAAAGCATGGTGTTGCAGAGTAGATTGGCATAGAGTGCACTGGCACAGAGTGGGGTGGTACAGAGTAGAGTGCATTGACATAGAGTGCAGTGTTGCAGAGTAGATTGGCATAGAGTGCACTGGCACAGAGTGGGGTGGTACAGAGTAGAGTGCATTGACATGGAGTGCAGTGTTGCAGAGTAGATTGGCATAGAGTGCACTGGCACAGAGTGGAGTGGTACAGAGTAGAGTGCATGGACATAGAGTGCAGTGTTGCAGAGTAGATTGGCATAGAATGGAGTATCGTAAACTGGACTTGTGCTGAGTAGAAGGGAGTGGCCTAGACTAGAGTGGTGTAATGTGCAGTGGTGAAGAGTGCAATGGTGCATAGTAGATGAGAGAGGGATTCAGTGCACTGGCATATGGTAGAGTAGTGCAGAGTAGAGCAGAGAGGCGTAGAGTGGAGCAGTGCTGAGTAGAGTACAGCAACGCAGTGTGGAGTGGCATAATGTGGAGTTGTGCAGAGTAAAGTGCAGTGGCTTGGAGTGGTGCAGAGTAAAGTGCAGTGGCATGGACTGGTGCAGAGTAAAGTCCAGTGGCATGGAGTGGGGCAGAGTAAAGTGCAGTGGCATGGAGTGGTGCAGAGTAGAGTGGAGTGGGGTATATTGGAGTCTGCATGGTGTGGTAGTGCACTGCATTATAGACAACACATCTTCAATTCAAATGGTCTTTATATTTGCACAGACTTTCAGTTTTACTGATAAAAGTATGTACCTCCCAAGCAATGACGTGTTGAAGTGGCATCACCCAGTGTATTGATTTTTTTATCATATTAAAATATTTCTTTCCACCACACTTCAGAATTATTAGAAAACATGCTTCATTTGTGCTTACCTAATTCTGATATATATTCTGAAGTATATGCACAGTAATTTACAGACAATTTTGTTGTGTGCTAGTAAAAAATAACATTGTACAGCCTGCCGTCCAGCACACCTCCAGAAGCCAGCATGATTGTTACATAAATCCTCTCACATTGAAGTCAGAGAAAGAACTCTAAGTCGCTTCGAAGACAGAGCCTGACATTTAAGCTTTGTCCTTGAATGCACAGCAAATGTAGCAAGATAAGAACAAGAATTAAAGGCCTGTTTACAGTAATCAATCACTGGTGGAAGGATACCTTAAATAGGGTATGGGCCACTAAAGGGACAAAGTCAAGCTGGACAGCCTAAAACAAATAAAGCCAGATAATAGAAAGCAAGCAAATGTGAGTTACAAAACACAAACCCAATGGTAAGCAGTGGGCGGGATACATTCCCAGGGAAGCTTTCTGAATGTTTCCAAGATGTCTATAGCAAACCAGACAGATGTGCTGTCTGGTAGGCTTCAACCTATTAAAATGGATGAGTTTTTCATACTGACAGAAGAGAATTAAGTACCTCTCTACACCTTATCATAATCTTGTCAGGATGCACTAAAATTGTGCACGGCATCTACTGGGAGTGATGCGCTCTTCTACCTCTCACTACCTCCAACAACAATCACAAACAATACTGTTAGAAATGGGGTCTTTGGTTGGCAGTCAGGTTACCCTCTGTCCAAGCAAGGACCCTCACTCTAGTCAGGGTAAGTAACACACAATCCAAATTATCCTGTGCCCACCCTCTGGTAGCTTGGTACTGAGCAGTCAGGCTTAACTTAGAAGGCAATTTGTAAACTATTTGTGCAATAAATCATACAATAACACCATATAGCACCACAAAAATACACCACACAGTGTTTAGAAAAATATATAATATGTATCTGGATAAATGCAGGTCAAAACGAGTAAAATGCAATAAGCATACGTTGAGATATCACTGAAAAGTGCTATCAAGTGTCTTAAGTCTTTTAAAAGTAAAAAAGTCACTTTCAAGCAGAAAGTACCTGGTTCGCGTGGAAAATCCCCGCAAAGAACCGCAGAGGAGGAGAAGCATGGAAACAAAGGGGTGTGGGTTGATTTCTCGGGCCGCACGCAGCGATGCGTCATTTAGTTTTCACGCAAGGATGGCTGTGCGTCGATTTCCAGCACTCAGTCGTGGATCCTCTTCGGGTTGCAGGGTTTTCAGACGTGTGGATTTCCTGCGCTGGCAGGATGAAGTCACAGGAGCGGCGTCGATCCAGTGGGCGTTGCGTCGAATTTTCTACTGCACGGCAGGCGCTGCGTCGATTCCTCTCTGGAAATCGGTCTGCGTCATTCCAGCTCGGCTGTGCGTCGATCCAGTGGACAGTGTGTTGAATTTCCGGCGCTGCGTCGATCCTCTCGTTGCAAAGTCGGACTTCGTCGTTCTGGTTCAGCGTGCAGTGAAATTTTCACCACGTTGCAGGCTGTGCATCGTTTCTGGCAGGCTGTGCGTCGAATTTCGCCGCACAAGGAGTCCTTCTTGAAGAGTTGAAGTCTTTTTGGTCCTGAAACTTCAGGGAACAGGAGGCAAGCTCTATCCAAGCCCCTGGAGAGCACTTCTTCACCTCAGCCAGAGAGCAGCAAGGCAGCAGGGCAACAGCAATGCAACAGTCCTTCACAGAAAGCAGTCAGGTGAGTCCTTTGGGCAGCCAGGCAGTTCTTCTTGGCAGGATGCAGGTTCTTGTTACAAGCTTTCTTCTCCAGGAAGTGCCTGTGAGGTAGAGTGTCTATCCCAAGAAGTGTCTGAGTTGGTAGGGGCAGAGGCCCTGTTTATATACCCAAATGTGCCTTTGAGGTGGGGGACACTTCAAAGAGTGGCTTAGAAGTGCACTAGGTCCCCTTTCAGTTCAATCCTGTCTGCCAGGGTCCCAGTAGGGTGTGTGGCAGTCCTTTGTGTGAGGGCAGGCCCTCCACCCTCCCAGCCCAGGAAGAGACATTCAAAATGCAGATGTATGCAGATGAGGCTGAGTATCCTGTGTTTGGGCTGTGTCTGAGTGAATGCACAAGGAGCTGTCAACTAAACCCAGCCAGACGTGGATTGTAAGGCACAGAAAGATTTAAGTGCAAAGAAATGCTCACTTTCTAAAAGTAGCATTTCTAAAATAGTAATATAAAATCCAACTTCACCAGTCAGTAGGATTTTGTATCACCATTCTGGCCATACTAAATATGACCTTCCTACTCCTTTCAGATCAGCAGCTACCACTCAAAACAATGTATGAGGGTAGTCCCAATGTTAGCCTATGAAGGGAGCAAGCCTCACAGCAGTGTAAAAACAAACGTAGGAGTTTAACACTACCAGGACATGTAAACTACATAGGTACATGTCCTGCCTTTTCCCTACACATCACCCTGACCTATGTGTTACCTAGGGCATACCTTAGGGGTGTCTTATGTGTAGAAAAGGGGGAGTTTTAGGCATGGCAAGTACTTTTAAATGTCAAGTCAAATTGACAGTGAAACTGCCCACACAGGCACTGCAGAGGCAGGCCTGAGACATGGTTAAGGGGCTACCTATGTGGGTGGCACAACCAAGGCTGCAGCCCACTAGTAGCATTTAATTTACAGGCCCTGGGCACATGTAGTGCACTTGACTAGGGACTTAGAAGTAAATTAAATAAGCCAATTGGGTATGAGCCAATGTCACCATGTTTTAAGGAGGGAGCATATGCACTTTAGCACTGGTTAGCAGTGGTAAAGTGCGCTGAGTCCTAAAGCCAGCAAAAATGAGGTCAGGAAAAGAGAAGGAGGAAGGCAAAAAGACTGGGGATGATCCTGCAGAAAGGCCATTTCCAACAAATACGATATGAGGGCGAATAGTAGAAAGGGGGGAATGGAAGTGGGATAAGACAGAAAACAGAAACACGAAACTCCACACTCTGTCTCGTCACATCTGCTAGTGTTTGATGTCTGTGGACGTAGCGGGTATCAAGGGGGCACAGTGGCTATCTAAAGGTAAAGCAATGTCTTCAGCAATTTGCAATGAATATTTGCACTTAAATGTAAAAGTGAATATTTATTCTTTAAAACATCCCTTTGTAATCCATACTATGAACTTTGATATGGAACTTGTATTGTGTAAAGCTAAATGTAGGAAAGTACCATCTTGCCTGGCATGTTACCCCCATTTTTCACTGTATATATGGTGTTTTAGTTGTATGTGTCACTGGGACCCTGGTAACCCAGGGCCCCAGTGCTCATAAGTGTGCCTGAATGTGTTACCTGTGTAGTGACTAACTGTCTCACTGAGGCTCTGCTAATCAGAACCTCAGTGGTTATGCTCTCTCATTTCTTTCCAAATTGTCACTAACAGGCTAGTGACCAATTTTACCAATTTACATTGGCTTACTGGAACACCCTTATAATTCCCTAGTATATGGTACTGAGGTACCCAGAGTATTGGGGTTCCAGGAGATCCCTATGGGCTGCAGCATTTCTTTTGCCACCCATAGGGAGCTCTGACAATTCTTACACAGGCCTGCCACTGCAGCCTGAGTGAAATAACGTCCACGTTATTTCACAGCCATTTTACACTGCACTTAAGTAACTTATAAGTCACCTATATGTCTAACCTTTACCTGGTAAAGGTTAGGTGCAAAGTTACTTAGTGTGAGGGCACCCTGGCACTAGCCAAGGTGCCCCCACATTGTTCAGGGCCAATTCCCCGGACTTTGTGAGTGCGGGGACACCATTACACGCGTGCACTACATATAGGTCACTACCTATATGTAGCTTCACAATGGTAACTCCGAATATGGCCATGTAACATGTCTATGATCATGGAATTGCCCCCTCTATACCATCCTGGCATAGTTGGCACAATCCCATGATCCCAGTGGTCTGTAGCACAGACCCTGGTACTGCCAAACTGCCCTTCCTGGGGTTTCACTGCAGCTGCTGCTGCTGCCAACCCCTCAGACAGGCATCTGCCCTCCTGGGGTCCAGCCAGGCCTGGCCCAGGATGGCAGAACAAAGGACTTCCTCTGAGAGAGGTTGTTACACCCTCTCCCTTTGGAAAATGGTGTGAAGGCAGGGGAGGAGTAGCCTCCCCCAGCCTCTGGAAATGCTTTCTTGGGCACAGATGTGCCCAATTCTGCATAAGCCAGTCTACACCGGTTCAGGGGACACCTTAGCCCTGCTCTGGCGCAAAACTGGACAAAGGAAAGGGGAGTGACCACTCCCCTGACCTGCACCTCCCCTGGGAGGTGTCCAGAGCTCCTCCAGTGTGCTCCAGACCTCTGCCATCTTGGAAACAGAAGTGCTGCTGGCACACTGGACTGCTCCGAGTGGCCAGTGCCACCAGGTGACGTCAGAGACTCCTTCTGATAGGCTCCTTCAGGTGTTAGTAGCCTATCCTCTCTCCTAGGTAGCCAAACCCTCTTTTCTGGCTATTTAGGGTCTCTGTCTCTGGGGAAACTTTAGATAACGAATGCAAGAGCTCATCCGAGTTCCTCTGCATCTCTCTCTTCACCTTCTGCCAAGGAATCGACTGCTGACCGCGCTGGAAGCCTGCAACACTGCAACAAAGTAGCAAAGACGACTACTGCAACTCTGTAACGCTGATCCTGCCGCCTTCTCGACTGTTTTCCTGGTGGTGCATGCTGTGGGGGTAGTCTGCCTCCTCTCTGCACTAGAAGCTCCAAAGAAATCTCCTGTGGGTCGACGGAATCGTCCCCCTGCAACCGCAGGCACCAAAAAGCTGCATTACCGGTCCCTTGGGTCTCCTCTCAGCACAACGAGGGAGGTCCCTCGAATCCAGCAACTCTGTCCAAGTGACTCCCACAGTCCAGTGACTCTTCAGTCCAAGTTTGGTGGAGGTAAGTCCTTGCCTCACCTCGCTAGACTGCATTGCTGAGAACCGCGACTTTTGCAGCTACTCCGGCCCCTGTGCACTTCCGGCGGAAATCCTTCGTGCACAGCCAAGCCTGGGTCCACGGCACTCTAACCTGCATTGCAGGACTTTCTAAGTTGGTCTCCGGCGACGTGGGACTCCTTTGTGTAACTTTGGGTGAGCACTGTTTCACGCATTCTTGTAGTGCCTGTTTCTGGCACTTTTCCGGGTGCTACCTGCTGCTAAGAGGGCTCCTTGTCTTGCTCGACGTCCCCTCTACCTCCTGGTCCAATTTGCGACCTCCTGGGCCACAGCAGCATCCAAAAACGCTAACCGCACGATTTGCAGCTAGCAAGGCTTGTTTGCGTTCTTTCGGTGGGAAAACACTTCTGCACGACTCTCCACGGCGAGAGGGATCCGTCCACCAAAGGGTAAGTCTCTAGCCCTTTTCGTTCCTGCAGAAACCTCAGCTTCTTCTGTCCAGTAGAAGCTTCTTTGCACCCACAGCTGGCATTTCCTGGGCATCTGCCCATCTCCGACTTGCTTGTGACTTTTGGACTTGGTCCCCTTGTTCCACAGGTACCCCAGATTGGAAATCCAGCGTTGTTGCATTGTTGGTTTGTGTCTTTCCTGCATTATTCCTCTAACACAACTTCTTTGTCCTTAGGGGAACTTTAGTGCACTTTGCACTCACTTTTCAGGGTCTTGGGGAGGGTTATTTTTCTAACTCTCACTATTTTCTAATAGTCCCAGCGACCCTCTACAAGGTCACATAGGTTTGGGGTCCATTTGTGGTTCGCATTCCACTTTTGGAGTATATGGTTTGTGTTGCCCCTATCCCTATGTTTCCCCATTGCATCCTATTGTAACTATACATTGTTTGCACTGTTTTCTAAGACTATACTGCATATTTTTGCTATTGTGTATATATATCTTGTGTATATTTCCTATCCTCTCACTGAGGGTACACTCTAAGATACTTTGGCATATTGTCATAAAAATAAAGTACCTTTATTTTTAGTATAACTGTGTATTGTGTTTTCTTATGATATTGTGCATATGACCCTAAGTGGTACTGTAGTAGCTTCACACGTCTCCTAGTTCAGCCTAAGCTGCTCTGCTAAGCTACCATTATCTATCAGCCTAAGCTGCTAGACACCCTATACACTAATAAGGGATAACTGGGCCTGGTGCAAGGTGCAAGTACCCCTTGGTACTCACTACAAGCCAGTCCAGCCTCCTACACTAAACATACTTGAAATGAGCATCCTATATATATGATCACCAACACTTCTCCCTATGTGTAGAATAACTACCTCAATCCTTGTCACTATGCACTTGCTGCAAAAATATGTTAGAAAATCTACTTGAGTCCTGTAGCACAGCAAAGCAGTTAATATTATTAATATTCCATTATTCCTAATCTTAGCAATTTTTGGTAATGTCCCAGAACCCTCAAACCTTATGCTATAACCTTCATACATTTAGGAAAGAGTTGAAGACACCTCTTTAAAGAACACTACATCACAAACCATCAACAGGCCACACCTCAACTCCCTCCTCAGTTACTCGTTGACCCTCTGCTTGTTTCTAACCATTTACAACCCTTTGCTGCCTTTTGGCTAGATTTGCTCTATAGAAATACCATATACATACATACATACATAATCCTTTCCTGAAATCCAATAACCCTACAATCCTAGAAGAGTTTATATTAAATGTTAAAATATGTCACAGTTTGTTTCCAACAAACAACACTGCTTTCTAAAAATACCTCAGTGCCATGGATCGCAGATGTGTTTCAATACAAATCTATAGGAAGAAACTGGTCTTTTTCACAAGAACTCCTAGAGCTGCGTTACAAGATCCCAACTGCAGCAAAATTGTATCACAATTAACTAGCAAAGATAATTTGAGCCACAAGGGAACGTGTACTCCATTATCCAAGATGAGTGCCATATCTCTAGACTACGAAAGAGGTCATGGCTTGCTGGGAAATGTAGGGCCAGATTTACAAGGCCCTGGCGCCTCCTTGCACCTCATTAGCGTCATTTTTTTACGCTAATGTGGCTCAACGAGGCAAAAATCGCCACGCTATATCTACAAGGTGGCACAATGCACGCACTACTCCACTTTGTGATCCCTTGCACCACATTATGGGTGTCATTACAACCTCGGCGGTCTTTTAACAAGACCGCTGAGGGACCGCCGTGCGGAAGACCGCCAGTAGTGGCGGTTTGCCGCTCGGCGTATTATGACTGTTGGCTGCTCTCCGTCCTTTTTACGACGGAGAGCCGCCAATAGCCATACTGGCGGGCGGCGGGGAAGTGGAGGTTGCTCCACCTCCACCGCCACGCCAACAGAACACCGCCCAGCGAATCACGTCCTGTGATTCGGCGCGGCGGTGTTCTGTTGGCGGTGTGGTGTCGGCGGAGCAGCCCCCATGGCTCCCGTCCCCTCCCGGAGGATCGACGGACAAGGTAAGTCGATCGTCCGTTAGGGGAGGGGGGCGGGAAGGTGTTGTGTGTTGTGTGGGTGCATGGGGGTGTGCGTCTGTGTATGTAGAGGGGGGGTGTGAGTGCGTGTATGCTTGCGGGTGTGTTGCGTGTGTTGGGAATGAGTGCGTGTATGTCTGTATGTATGTCTGTATGGATGTGTGCGTGTATGTCTGTATATGGGTGTGCGTGTCTGACTGAGTGTGTGGATGTAGACATGTATGTTGGTGTGTGTGCGTGTATGTGTGTTGGTGGTGCCTGCGTGCGTGTCGTGTGTGTGTGAGTTTTGTGATGTTGGGGGTTGGGGTGGGGAGGGGTGCCCTGCCACCTTTGTGGGGTAGCAGGGGTGGTGGCGGGTGTAGGGGAGGGAGTCGGGGTGGGGGTGGCGGGTGTGGGAGACCCCTCAAGAATTCCCTGGCACTGATAGGGCTTACCGCCATGGATTTCATGGCGGTTCCTACCGCTGGAAATCCACGGTGGTAAGCCGGGTCGAAATACGGGCGGCGGGTGGGCGGAACGGTGAAGCGGCGGATGACCATGGCGGTAACCGCCATGGTCATAATACAAAAAAAAAGACCGCCGCTTTAACACCGTCCGCCGGGGTTGTAATGACCCCCTATGTCTGCAACAGGCATAATGTATGCAAGGGGGGCGTTCCGGCATTAGGAGACTTGCAAAAATGGCACAAGAAAATCTACAAGATTTCCTTGCTTTATTTTTGGCGTAATTTTTAACACCTACTCAAAGCAGGGGTTAAAAGGATGAACCCATTAAAATCAGTGGGCCTCCTTGCACTTTGCTTCACTAGCGTCAACATTTTTCATGCTAGTGGACTAAAGCGCCACAATAGCATCAAAAATGTTGACGCTGTTGGCTTAAAATGCGCCATGGTGCACAGTATTGTAAACACGGCGCACCCATGGTGTCGTGGGGGTGGGGAGGCGCAAGCAATCTGGTGCATCAGTGCTGATGCGCCAGATCCTTGTAAATCTGGGCCGTAGTTCATTGTTGGGGCACTGTCGCATAGGGCCATATCTATGGCAAAAAGTTGCAGTGCAGCTCAGTAAGACATCCTGCTGCACTGCAGTGCACCCCTGGAAAGGGCAGAAATACGCCTTATTTAAGGCATACAGTATATTCCTGTCCTTTCCCCCTGCACTGACGCCTAATGGGCTGCCTAGTGCCAATGCAGGCCCCCTTGCACCACGTGGAAGGGCACCTGCATTGCATGCAGGGTTGATTTTGTGCAGAAGCACAGTCCTTAGAGGCATATTCCTCAATCAATCAATATTTGTAAAGCGCGGCTACTCACCTGCTGCGGGGTAGGCGGGGAGTGTCAACCGAAGAGCCATGTCTTGAGGTTCTTCCTGAAGATGGTGAGTAACAGGCTTTGTCTGAGGTGCAGGGGAAGCTTGTTCCAGCTCTTTGCTGCAGTGTAGGTGAAAGATCGTCCTCCAGCGGTGGATTGGCGGATGTGAGGGATGGTGGCCAGGGCCATCTAGGCAGAGAGGAGGGATTTGGCGGCGGTGTGAAAGGAGACGTGGTGGTTCAGGTAGGCTAGTCCTGCATTGTGTATGGCCTTGTACATGTGGGTGAGACGCTTGAAGGTGATTTGCTTCTCGACGGTAGCCAGTGGAGGGTCCTCAGGTGTTGGGAGATGGGTGGTCCAGAATGAGTCTGGCGGTAGCGTTCTGGATGAGTTGAAGTTTTTTCGATGTTCCTTGTTGAGGTGCCCGCATAGAGGGCATTGTTGTAGTCAAGCTTGCTAGTGTCTAAGGCGTGGGTGACTGTCCTCTGTCTATGTGTGCTGTAGAACGCATCACACATGGAAAGAGGAAGCACCGGGGAGGTTATTTCTCCCCGTTAACCCATCCCTGTGAGGCGCACAGTTTTGTACAAATCCTTGTGAATCTGGGATTGTATCAAAACCCATGGGTCTTGAGTGTGAACACCCAGTGCAACGTCCATGGAACACCTCCTTGACGTAGAGGAAAGCAGCGCAGTGCTTTGCGCTGCCTTGCCTTTCTCCATATATATGAGGCCATTCAAAGCCACACAGGGTGGCTTTGCGTCACCTCATAGATACGGTTGTGAGTCCTGCCCCACCAGAACAGCGGTGCAAGCCTCTTGTAAATGAGGCCCTAGATTTTAGCGTGCAAGCTCCACTGAGCAATTTTATAAATCTGTTGGAACCCACAGAGATGTGTTCTGCATTGTCCTTTCTGCAAACTCTAGCAACACAAGAGGATGATGGACGGAGTGCTGAACAATTCAAACACTCACGCCCAGTCACAGATCTGGGTTTAATCCATCATTCTTTTGCTCAACATGCCACCCCAGCTTGGACCCAGCCATATGCAAATCAGTCTTGACCCCACCACCCTCCACGCCCTCAACCCAGGGCGCTCCAGCACCTGCTTCCAAGCTAACCCGAAACGTACCCATGGACCTTTCGCATGTCACACCTGCAAACGTATCTTCCACCACGAAACTACCACGACCACCAGCCCACGCGCCATCAACCACCTCAAATGCATCCTGGTCAACGCCCGATCCGTCCACAAGCACGCCGTTGAACTCTGGGACCTCCTGGACTCCACAGCACCGGATGTCGCCTTCATCACGGAGACCTGGATGAACGCCTACTCGGCCCCAGACATCGCCATCCCCGAAGGCTACAAGATTTCCAGGAAAGACCGCACCAACCAAGTAGGAGGAGGAATCGCCATCGTCTTCAAAGACTCCATCAGCGTCACCACCTCCACCGAAGACACCCCCCTCGCCGCAGAACACCTGCACTTCCAGATTCGCACTGACCCCAGGACCACCCTCAGAGGATCACTCATCTACCGCCCCCCCGGACCGCGCGCCCTTTTCAGCGACTCCATCACCGACTTCATCTCCCCGCACGCCCTCGCCTCGCCAGACTACATCCTCCTCGGCGACCTCAACTTCCATCTAGAACAGAACAACGACCCAAACACCACCGCCCTGCTCGACAACCTCGCCAACCTCGGCCTCAAGCAACTGGTGAACACCCCCACCCACATCGCCGGACACATGCTTGACCCCATCTTCTCCGCCAGCAAACACGTTTCCTTCAGCCACGCCTCTGCTCTACACTGGACCGACCACAGCTGTGTCCACTTCACCTTCCGACGCGAGATCCGCCACCTCCGCACTCAACCCATCCCTCGTCGACAGTGGAACAAAATCCCCGAAGAACAGCTCTTCTCCACGCTCATCGACAACCAACCTACCTTCACCACCGACCCCAACGACGCAGCCCTCACGAACTGGATCACCAACTGCGCAGACAACCTTGCTCCCCTCAGACGCCCTCCAAGACAGGCCAACACCAAAAAACCTCTCTGGTTCTCTGACACCCTTAAGGAATCAAAGAAAACCTGTCGCGCCCTCGAGAAAGCCTGGCGTAAGGACCACACCGCTGACAACATGACCGCCCTCAAGAACGCTACCCGCGAACACCACCACCTAATCCGCGCAGCCAAAAGGAATTTCTTCACTGATAGGCTGGACAAAAACAGCCACAACAGCAGAGAACTCTTCAGCATCGTTAAAGAGTTCTCCAACCCCAACGCCAACGCCATCACGCCCTCACAAGACCTGTGCAACTCCCTCGCCACCTTCTTTCATCGCAAGATCACCGACCTCCACGACAGCTTCGGACACCAGACCCTGCCGATCAACTCTGAACCCACACCCCCAGCCATCACCCTCAACGCCTGGACCCACATCAACACTGAAGAGACCAAAACCACCATGAACTCTATCCACTCCAGCGCCCCCTCGGACCCCTGCCCGCAATTCATCTTCAATAAAGCCGACGACATCATCGCCCCGCACCTCCAGACCATCATCAACTCCTCTTTTTCATCTGCTACCTTCCCCGAAAGCTGGAAACACGCCGAAGTCAACGCCCTACTAAAGAAACCTACGGCTGACCCAAGCGACCTGAAGAACTTCCGCCCCATCTCGCTCCTCCCCTTCCCTGCCAAAGTAATAGAGAAGACCGTCAACAAACAGCTTACCAACTTCCTTGAAGACAACAACCTTCTCGACCCCTCACAATCCGGATTCCGAGTCAACCACAGCACTGAAACCGCCCTCATCTCAGTCACAGACGACATCAGAACCCTGATGGACAACGGTGAAACAGTCGCCCTCATCCTCCTCGACCTCTCGGCTGCCTTCGACACTGTCTGTCACCGCACCCTAATAACCCGCCTCCGCTCCACCGGGATCCAAGGCCAGGCCCTGGACTGGATCGCCTCCTTCCTCTCCAACCGCTCTCAAAGAGTCTACCTCCCACCTTTTCGCTCAGACCCCACCGAGATCATCTGCGGCGTCCCTCAAGGCTCCTCGCTCGGCCCGACATTCTTCAATGTTTACATGAGCCCCCTCGCCAACATCGTACGCAAGTACAGCATCATCATAACCTCCTACGCCGACGACACTCAACTTATACTCTCCCTCACCAAGGACCCCACCAGCGCAAAGACAAACCTGCAAGATGGTATGAAGGACGTTGCAGATTGGATGAGGCTCAGCCGTCTGAAACTGAACTCAGACAAAACGGAAGTCCTCATCCTCGGCAACACCCCGACCGCATGGGACGACTCCTGGTGGCCCACGGCCCTTGGCACTGCACCGACCCCCTCAGACTACGCCCGATACCTCGGCTTCGTCTTGGACCCTCTTCTCACCATGACCAAACAAGTCAACGCCGTGTCCTCCTCCTGCTTCCTCACCCTCCGCATGCTCCGCAAGATCTTCCGCTGGATCCCCGCCGATCACAAGCCGCCTGGACTACGGTAACACCCTCTATGCTGGGACCACAGCAAAACTCCAAAAACGTCTGCAACGTATTCAAAACGCCTCCGCCCGCCTCATCCTCGACATACCCTGCAACAGCCACATCTCTGCCCACCTGAGACACCTGCATTGGCTCCCAGTCAGCAAAAGGATCACCTTCCGACTTCTCACCCACGCACACAAAGCCCTCCACAACAAGGGACCAGAATACCTCAACCGACGCCTCAGCTTCTACGCCCCCACCCGTCTCCTCCGGTCCACCAGCCTCGCTCTCGCCGCCGTCCCACGCATCCGCCGCTCCACAGCGGGTGGGAGGTCCTTCTCCTACCTGGCGGCCAAGACTTGGAACACCCTCCCCACCAGCCTCAGGACCACCCAGGACCACTCCGTATTCCAGAGACTCCTCAAGACCTGGCTATTCGAGCAGCAGTAACCCCCCTCACCCTAGCGCCTTGAGACTCGCACGGGTGAGTAGCGCGTTTTATAAATGTTTAATGATTTGATTTGATTTGATTTGATAGTAGTTCCACACTGTGTGGAGCTAAAAAAAATCTCCTTTTTGGTCTGTTATCACGAGCAACAGAATAACAGGTTGAAATTGGACAATAATAATTTTGTTAGTCTCCATTCCTAGTAAGCACACATTACAGTAGGGCTGACAACAGCCCTTCTCATTCACTCTAATGCACAAAACAGGATTATGTTAACATGCAGCAAACCATCATCACCAAAACATATAAAAAAACATTCAATAGATGTCAAGATACCATTAGGAACATGAATCCTACCCCATACACGTGTCATCCATGGCCTTCGGTCGTATCTCTGTGGTGAACCAAATATTAGGCTTTCAAGTAATTTAGAAAAAAACCTGCGAGAACAAAAAACATTGCATAGGAAAACAATCTGCAATGTGAAATCAATCCAGCATTTTCCATGAGCGGGTGGAGCGTGGCGTGAGAAGCGATGGGAGTTGCAGTGAGCTTCACGCACTTCCATCCTTCCTTTAAACCTGTAATAGCCTGCAGGAACAAAGGCCCTGATTTAGAGTTTCGCGGAGGGGGGTTACTCCATTAAACACCTGATGGTTATCCCGTGTGCCGTTTCCGATCCCATGATTTCCTATGGAGATCGTAATATGGCGGATGGGATATCTATCACATTTGTGACGGAGTATTCCATCCTCCGAGATCTAAATCAGGCCCTTAGCAATGCCCCTCACAGAACACAGTGGCTTCTTTCCATCTGTGAACCTGCTCGGCATGGAACAAAGTCGCAAAGTGTGAGACCCACTTCTATAAGGTATTTCCAGACAGGGGATGTGGAACCACTGTCTTGGTTTTCTAGATTTGGCCTGGTTTCTTTTCATAGTTCATTTTTTTCTCTGCGGTGCAAAGTGATGGCTCATCACAGCAGGTACTGACGATGCTGACTTCAAGCAGGAGCATCCCCAGACTGAGGCCTATAATTGTGCAGAACTGCACCTGCATGTCATCAGTCTTTCAGGATGGACCATTCAATGGAAAACAAAGGAATCGGGCTCTCCCCAGAAGTCACTCTTTCACTAGCAAGTGTCTCTACTGCTGAAGTAACACTAGCAACTGTCTCTACAGCTGAAGTAACACTTTCACTAGCTACTGTCCCTACTGCTGAAGTAACACTAGCAACTGTCTCTACCGCTCAAGTAACACTTTCACAAGCAACTGTCTCTACTGCTGAAGTAACACTATCACTAGCTACTGTCCCTACTGCTGAAGTAACACTTTCACTGGCTACTGTCCCTACTGCTGAAGTAACACTTTCACTAGCAGCTGCCTCTGCTGCTGAACTAACACTATCACTAGCAACTGTCTCTACTGCTGAAGTAACACTATCACTAGCAACTGTCTCTACCGCTGAAGTAACACTTTCACTAGCTACTGTCCCTACTGCTGAAGTAACACTTTCACTAGCTACTGTCTCTACTGCTGAAGTAACACACTAGCAACTGTCTCTACTGCTGAAGTAACACTAGCAACTGTCTCTACTGCTGAGGTAACTCTTTCACTAGCTACTGTCTCTACTGCTGAAGTAACACTTTCACAAGCAACTGTCTCTACTGCTGAAGTAACACTTTCACCAGCAACTGTCTCTACCGCTGAAGTAACACTTTCACTAGCTACTGTCTCTACTGCTGAAGTAACACACTAGCAACTGTCTCTACTGCTGAAGTAACACTAGCAACTGTCTCTACTGCTGAAGTAACACTTTCACTAGCAGCTGTCTCTACTGCTGAAGTAACACTATCACTAGCCACTGTCTCCACTGCTGAAGTAACACTATCACTAGCCACTGTCTCTACTGCTGAAGTAACACTTTCACTAGCTACTGTCCCTACTGCTGAAGTAACACTTTCACTAGCTACTGTCCCTACTGCTGAAGTACTAGCCACTGTCTCTACTGCTGAAGTAACTCTTTTACTAGCAACTGTCTCTACTGCTGAAGTAACTCTTTCACTAGCAAGTGTCTCTACTGCTGAAGTAACACTTTCACTAGCTACTGTCCCTACTGCTGAAGTACTAGCCACTGTCTCTACTGCTGAAGTAACTCTTTTACTAGCAACTGTCTCTACTGCTGAAGTAACTCTTTCACTAGCAAGTGTCTCTACTGCTGAAGTAACACTTTCACAAGCAACTGTCTCTACTGCTGAAGTAACACAATCACTAGCTACTGTCCCTACTGCTGAAGTAACACTTTCACTAGCTACTGTCCCTACTGCTGAAGTACTAGCCACTGTCTCTACTGCTGAAGTAACACTTTCACTAGCCACTGTCTCTACTGCTGAAGTAACACTTTCACTAGCCACTGTCTCTACCGCTGAAGTAACACTTTCACTAGCTACTGTCTCTACTCCTGAAGTAACACTTTCACTAGCTACTGTCTCTACTCCTGAAGTAACACTTTCACTAGCTACTGTCTATACTGCTGAAGTAACACTTTCACTAGCTACTGTCTCTACTCCTGAAGTAACACTTTCACTAGCTACTGTCTCTGCTGCTGAAGTAACACTTTCACTAGCTACTGTCTCTACTGCTGAAGTAACACTATCACTAGCTACTGTCTCTGCTGCTGAAGTAACACTATCACTAGCAACTGTCTCTACTGCTGAAGTAACACTTTCACTAGCTACTGTCTCTGCTGCTGAAGTAACACTTTCACTAGCTACTGTCTCTGCTCCTGAAGTAACACTTTCACTAGCTACTGTCTCTGCTGCTGAAGTAACACCTTCACTAGCTACTGTCACTACTGCTGAAGTAACACTATCACTAGCTACTGTCTCTACTGCTGAAGTAACACTTTCACTAGCAACTGTCTCTACTGCTGAAGTAACACTATCACTAGCTACTGTCTCTACTGCTGAAGTAACACCTTCACTAGCAACTGTATCTACTGCTGAAGTAACACTATCACTAGCTACTGTCCCTACTGCTGAAGTAACACCTTCACTAGCTACTGTCACTACTGCTGAAGTAACACTATCACTAGCTACTGTCCCTGCTGCTGAAGTAACACTTTCACTAGCTACTGTCTCTACTGCTGAAGTAACACTATCACTAGCTACTGTCTCTGCTGCTGAAGTAACACTTTCACTAGCTACTGTCTCTGCCGCTGAAGTAACACTTTCACTAGCTACTGTCTCTACCGCTGAAGTAACTCTTTCACTAGCTACTGTCCCTACTGCCGAAGTAACACTTTCACTAGCTACTGTCTCTACCGCTGAAGTAACACTTTCACTAGCTACTGCCTCTGCCGCTGAAGTAACACTATCACTAGCTACTGTCTCTGCTGCTGAAGTAACACTTTCACTATCTACTGTCTCTACTGCTGAAGTAACACTTTCACTAGCTACTGTCTCTACTGCTGAAGTAACACTATCACTAGCTACTGTCTCTGCTGCTGAAGTAACACTTTCACTAGCTACTGTCTCTACCGCTGAAGTAACACTTTCACTAGCAACTGTCTCTACCGCTGAAGTAACTCTTTCACTAGCTACTGTCCCTACTGCTGAAGTAACACTTTCACTAGCTACTGTCTCTACTGCTGAAGTAACACTATCACTAGCTACTGTCTCTGCTGCTGAAGTAACACTTTCACTAGCTACTGTCTCTACCGCTGAAGTAACTCTTTCACTAGCTACTGTCCCTACTGCTGAAGTAACACTTTCACTAGCTACTGTCCCTACTGCTGAAGTAAAACTTTCACTAGCAACTGTCTCTACCGCTGAAGTAACACTTTCACTAGCTACTGTCTCTACCGCTGAAGTAACACTTTCACTAGCTAGTGTCTCTACCGCTGAAGTAACTCTTTCACTAGCTACTGTCTCTACTGCTGAAGTAACACTATCACTAGCAGCTGCCTCTGCTGCTGAACTAACACTATCACTAGCTACTGTCTCTACTGCTGAAGTAACACTTTCACTAGCCACTGTCTCTAATGCTGAAGTAACACCTTCACTAGCTACTGTCACTACTGCTGAAGTAACACTTTCACTAGCTACTGTCTCTACTGCTGAAGTAACACTTTCACTAGCTACTGTCTCTACTGCTGAAGTAACCCTATCACTAGCTACTGTCTCTACTGCTGAAGTAACACTTTCACTAGCTACTGTCTCTACTGCTGAAGTAACACTATCACTAGCTACTGTCACTACTGCTGTAGTAACACTTTCACTAGCTACTGTCCCTACTGCTGAAGTAACACTATCACTAGCTACTGTCTCTACTGCTGAAGTAACACTTTCACTAGCTACTGTCTCTACTGCTGAAGTAACACTTTCACTAGCTACTGTCACTACTGCTGAAGTAACACTATCACTAGCTACTGTCCCTACTGCTGAAGTAACACTATCACTAGCTACTGTCTCTACCGCTGAAGTAACTCTTTCACTAGCTACTGTCTCTACTGCTGAAGTAACACTATCACTAGCTACTTGTAGGAGGCTGGACTGGCTTGTAGTGAGTACCAAGGGGTACTTGCACCTTGCACCAGGCCCAGTTATCCCTTATTAGTGTATAGGGTGTCTAGCAGCTTAGGCTGATAGATAATGGTAGCTTAGCAGAGCAGCTTAGGCTTAACTAGGAGACGTGTGAAGCTACTACAGTACCACTTAGTGTCATATGCACAATATCATAAGAAAACACAATACACAGTTATACTAAAAATAAAGGTACTTTATTTTTATGACAATATGCCAAAGTATCTTAGAGTGTACCCTCAGTGAGAGGATAGGAAATATACACAAGATATATATACACAATACCAGAAATATGCAGTATAGTCTTAGAAAACAGTGCAAACAATCTATAGTTACAATAGGATGCAATGGGGAAACATAGGGATAGGGGCAACACAAACCATATACTCCAAAAGTGGAATGCGAACCACGAATGGACCCCAAACCTAAGTGACCTTGTAGAGGGTCGCTGGGACTATTAGAGAATAGTGAGAGTTAGAAAAATAACCCTCCCCAAGACCCTGAAAAGTGAGTGCAAAGTGCACTAAAGTTCCCCTAAGGACAAAGAAGTTGTGTTAGAGGAATAATGCAGGAAAGACACAAACCAACGATGCAACAACTGTGGATTTCCAATCTGGGGTACCTGTGGAACAAGGGGACCAAGTCCAAAAGTCACAAGCAAGTCGGAGATGGGCAGATGCCCACGAAATGCCAGCTGCGGGTGCAAAGAAGCTTCTACTGGACAGAAGAAGCTGCGGTTTCTGCAGGAACGCAAAGGGCTAGAGACTTCCCCTTTGGAGGACCGATCCCTCTTGCCTTGTAGAGTCGTTCAGAAGAATTTTCCTGCCGAAAAAATGCCAACAAGCCTTGCTAGCTGCAAATCGTGCGGTGAGCGTTTTTGGATGCTCCTGTGGCCCAGGAGAGACCAGGAGGTCGCAAATTGGACCAGGAGGTAGAGGGGACGTCGAGCAAGACAAGGAGCCCTCTTAGCAGCAGGTAGCACCCGGAGAAGTGCCAGAAACAGGCACTACGAGGATGCGTGAAATGGTGCTCACCAGACATCACACAAAGAAGTGCCACGTCGCCGGAGAACAACTTAGGAGGTTGTGCAATACAGGTTAGAGTGCCGTGGACCCAGGCTGGACTGTGCACAAAGGATTTCTGCCGGAAGTGCACGGAGGCCGGAGTAGCTGCAAAAGTCGCGGTTCCCAGCAATGCAGTCTAGCGAGGTGAGGCAAGGACTTACCTCCACCAAACTTGGACTGAAGAGTCACTGGACTGTGGGGGCCACTTGGACAGAGTTGCTGGATTCGAGGGACCTCGCTCGTAGTGCTGAGAGGAGACCCAAGGGACCGGTAATGCAGCTTTTTGGTGCCTGCGGTTGCAGGGGGAAGATTCCGTCGACCCACGGGAGATTTCTTCGGAGCTTCTAGTGCAGAGAGGAGGCAGACTACCCCCACAGCATGCACCACCAGGAAAACAGTCGAGAAGGCGGCAGGATCAGCGTTACAGAGTTGCAGTAGTCGTCTTTGCTACTATGTTGCAGGTTTGCAGGCTTCCAGCGCGGTCAGCAGTCGATTCCTTGGCAGAAGGTGAAGAGAGAGATGCAGAGGAACTCGGATGAGCTCTTGCATTCGTTATCTAAAGTTTCCCCAGAGACAGAGACCCTAAATAGCCAGAAAAGAGGGTTTGGCTACTTAGGAGAGAGGATAGGCTAGCAACACCTGAAGGAGCCTATCAGAAGGAGTCTCTGACGTCACCTGGTGGCACTGGCCACTCAGAGCAGTCCAGTGTGCCAGCAGCACCTCTGTTTCCAAGATGGCAGAGGTCTGGAGCACACTGGAGGAGCTCTGGACACCTCCCAGGGGAGGTGCAGGTCAGGGGAGTGGTCACTCCCCTTTCCTTTGTCCAGTTTCGCGCCAGAGCAGGGCTAAGGGGTCCCCTGAACCGGTGTAGACTGGCTTATGCAGAATTGGGCACATCTGTGCCCAAGAAAGCATTTCCAGAGGCTGGGGGAGGCTACTCCTCCCCTGCCTTCACACCATTTTCCAAAGGGAGAGGGTGTCACACCCTCTCTCAGAGGAAGTTCTTTGTTCTGCCATCCTGGGCCAGGCCTGGCTGGACCCCAGGAGGGCAGATGCCTGTCTGAGGGGTTGGCAGCAGCAGCAGCTGCAGTGAAACCCCAGGAAGGGCAGTTTGGCAGTACCAGGGTCTGTGCTACAGACCACTGGGATCATGGGATTGTGCCAACTATGCCAGGATGGCATAGAGGGGGCAATTCCATGATCATAGACATGTTACATGGCCATATTCGGAGTTACCATTGTGAAGCTACATATAGGTAGTGACCTATATGTAGTGCACGCGTGTAATGGTGTCCCCGCACTCACAAAGTCCGGGGAATTGGCCCTGAACAATGTGGGGGCACCTTGGCTAGTGCCAGGGTGCCCTCACACTAAGTAACTTTGCACCTAACCTTTACCAGGTAAAGGTTAGACATATAGGTGACGTATAAGTTACTTAAGTGCAGTGTAAAATGGCTGTGAAATAACGTGGACGTTATTTCACTCAGGCTGCAGTGGCAGGCTTGTGTAAGAATTGTCAGAGCTCCCTATGGGTGGCAAAAGAAATGCTGCAGCCCATAGGGATCTCCTGGAACCCCAATACCCTGGGTACCTCAGTACCATATACTAGGGAATTATAAGGGTGTTCCAGTAAGCCAATGTAAATTGGTAAAAATGGTCACTAGCCTGTTAGTGACAATTTGGAAAGAAATGAGAGAGCATAACCACTGAGGTTCTGATTAGCAGAGCCTCAGTGAGACAGTTAGTCACTACACAGGTAACACATTCAGGCACACTTATGAGCACTGGGGCCCTGGGTTACCAGGGTCCCAGTGACACATACAACTACAACAACATATATACAGTGAAAAATGGGGGTAACATGCCAGGCAAGATGGTACTTTCCTACACAACCCCCCCCAAACGAAGGACAATAAGACTAGCCATGACCTGATGAGTCTTCATTGTCTAAGTGGAAATATCTAGAGAGTCCATCTGCATTGGAGTGGCTACTCCCAGGTCTATGTTCCACTGTATAGTCCATTCCCTGTAGGGATATGGACCACCTCAACAATTTAGGATTTTCACCTTTCATTTGTTTTAGCCAAAGTAGAGGTTTGTGGTCTGTCTGAACAATGAAGTGAGTGCCAAACAGGTATGGCCTCAACTCCTTCAGAGCCCAGACCACAGCAAAGGCCTCCCTCTCTATGGCAGACCAACGCTTTTCTCTAGGGGTCAACCTCCTACTAATAAAAGCAACAGGTTCATCCTGGCCCTCAGAATTAAGTTGTGATAGGACTGCCCCTACTCCTAATTCAGATGCATCAGTTTGGACATAGAATTTGTTAGAGTAACAAGGGCTTTTCAGGACAGGTGCAGAGCACATGGCCTGCTTCAGCTCCTCAAAAACTTTCTGACAGTTTGCTGTCCATAATACCTTTTTAGGCATTTTCTTGGATGTGAGGTCATTAAGAGGGGCTGCAATGGAGCCAAAGTTCTTAATGAACCTCCTGTAATACCCAGTGAGGCCTAGGAAGGCTCTCACCTGAGTCTGAGTGGTAGGGGGAACCCAATAAATAATTGTTTGGATTTTCCCCTGAAGTGGTGCAATCTGTTCCCCACCAACAAGGTGTCCCAGATAAACCACCTTACCCTGCCCTATCTGGCACTTTGAAGCCTTGATAGTGAGGCCTGCCTTTTGCAGGGCTTCCAAAACATTCCATAGGTGGACCAGGTGATCATCCCAGCTGGAGCTAAATACAGCTATATCGTCCAAATATGCTGCACTGAAAGCTTCCAGCCCTTGCAGGACTGTATTCACCAACCTCTGAAAAGTGGCAGGTGCATTTTTCAAACCAAAAGGCATTACAGTAAACTGGTAATGGCCTCCAATGGTAGAAAATGCAGTCTTAGGTTTAGCATCTTCTGACAATTTGATCTGCCAATACCCTGCAGTCAAATCAAAAGTGCTTAGATACTTGGCAGATGCCAGTGTATCTATGAGCTCATCTGCCCTGGGTATAGGGTGAGCATCAGTTTTGGTTACCAAGTTGAGACCTCTATAGTCTACACAAAACCGCATTTCCTTCTTTCCATTTTTTCAATGGGGTTTTGGTACAAGTACCACAGGAGAAGCCCATGGACTTTCAGAGTGCTCAACCACTCCTAGTTCTAACATTTTCTGCACCTCTTGCTTTATGCAGTCCCTGACATGGTCAGGCTGCCTATAGATCTTACTTTTGACAGGTAAACTGTCTCCAGTATCTATAGTGTGCTCACACCAAGAAGTGGTACCTGGCACAGTAGAGAAGAGTTCAGAGAATTGATCTAGGAGATTTATGCAATGGTCTTTCTGCTCAGCAGTAAGACAATCAGCCAAAACTACACCTTCCACAAGAGCATCTTGTTCTGTGGAAGAGAAGAGATCAGGTAGAGGATCACTGTCTTCTTCCTGTCCCTCATCAGTTGCCATGAGCAGGGTGAGATCAGCCCTGTCATAGTAGGCTTTCAGGCGGTTGACATGGAGCACCCTAAGGGGACTCCTGGCAGTGCCTAAGTCAACTAAATAGGTGACTTCTCCCTTCTTTTCAACAATTGTGTGGGGTCCACTCCATTTATCTTGGAGTGCTCTTGGGGCCACAGGCTCCAAGACCCACACTTTCTGCCCTGGTTGGTACTGAACCAAAACAGCCTTCTGATCATGCCATTGCTTCTGGAGCTCTTGGCTGGCCTGAAGGTTTTTGCTGGCCTTTTTCATGTACTCAGCCATCCTTGATCTGAGGCCAAGTACATAATCCACAATATCCTGCTTAGGAGCTTTTAAAGGTTGTTCCCAACCCTCCTTTACAAGTGTGAGTGGACCCCTAACAGGGTGTCCAAAAAGAAGTTCAAAGGGGCTGAAGCCCACTCCTTTCTGGGGTACCTCCCTGTAGGCAAAAAGGAGGCATGGTAGAAGGATATCCCATCTCCTGCGGAGTTTTTCAGGGAGACCCATAATCATGCCTTTGAGAGTTTTATTAAATCTCTCCACCAGTCCATTTGTTTGTGGATGATAGGGTGTAGTGAACTTGTAAGTTACACCACACTCCTTCCACATGGCCTTTAGGTATGCAGACATGAAATTGCTTCCCCTGTCTGATACTACTTCCTTTGGGAAGCCCACCCTAGAAAATATTCCCAGGAGGGCCTTTGCCACTGCAGGTGCTGTAGTGGTCCTTAAAGGAATTGCTTCAGGGTATCTTGTGGCATGGTCCACTACCACCAAGATAAATCTATTGCCTGAAGCAGTAGGAGGGTCAAGGGGGCCAACTATGTCAACCCCTACCCTTTCAAAGGGAACCCCAACCACAGGCAGTGGAATAAGGGGTGCCTTTGGAGTGCCACCTGTCTTGCCACTGGCTTGACAGGTTTCACAGGACTTACAAAAATATTTTGTGTCCTCAGACATTCTAGGCCAATGAAACAAGGGAACAAGTCTGTCCCAAGTTTTCATTTGTCCCAGATGCCCAGCTAGGGGAATGTCGTGGGCAAGAGTTAGGAGGAACTTTCTGTACTCCTGAGGAATCACTAATCTCCTGGCAGCTCCAGGTTTAGGATCCCTATGCTCAGTGTACAAGAGGTTGTCCTCCCAGTAAACTCTGTGAGAGTCACTGACATCCCCATTAGCCTGTTTGACAGCTTGCTGTCTTAGACCCTCTAATGTGGGACAGGTTTGCTGTGCCACACTCAGCTCCTCCCTGGCAGGACCCCTTCACCCAAAAGCTCAGCAGTGTCTGCTTCCAGCTCCTCTGGTGTAGGTTCTGCACAGGGCGGGAATTCTTCTTCCTCAGAAGTTGAATCCACTGTAGAGGGAGGGATAGTAGGAAGTGGTTTGCTTCTACTAGCCCTAGCTTTAGGGAGCACTTGGTCCATTGTTCCAGGATCCAAGCTTCCCTGTCCTTTTTGCTTTTTGGCCTGAGCCCTTGTCAAAGCAAAAATATGCCCTGGGATGCCCAGCATTGCTGCATGGGCCTCCAACTCCACATCTGACCAAGCTGATGTCTCCAAATCATTCCCTAATAGACAGTCTACAGGTAAATCTGAAGCTACCACAACTTTCTTTGGACCAGTAACCCCCCCCCAGTTGAGATTAACAACAGCCATGGGGTGGCTAAGTGTGTTGTTGTGAGCATCAGTTACTTGGTACTGGTGACCAAGTAGGTGTTGTTCAGGGTGGACCAGTTTCTCTATGACCATAGTCACACTGGCTCCAGTGTCCCTGTAGGCCTGAACCTCAACACCATTTATTAGGGGTAGCTGCTTGTACTTATCATATTAAGGGGACAAGCAACTAAGGTGGCTAAATCAATAGCCCCCTCAGAGACTAACACAGCCTCTGTGGCCTCCCTAACAAGGCCAACCCCAACTAAGTTACCAATAGTGAGCCCAGCTACTCCCTTGGATTGGCTATTAGTAGGTTTGCTCCCACCACCACTGCTATTAGTAGGGACACTAGGTGTAGCAGTAGGGGTTGTAGTGGTAGGAGGCTTGGTGCTTTTCTTTGGACAACTGGGATCTGTTGTCCAATGGCCTTTTATTTTACATAAATAGCACCATGGTTTCTTTTCCTTGTTTTGATTAAAGGAGGATTTGGGCCCGCCACCCCCACCAGAGTGTTTTTGTGGGCCTGATGAAGACTCATTTTTAGATTTGTCCCCACCCTTGTCAGAAGACTTACCATCCTTCTTTTTGTTGCCATCTTTGTCACCCCCTGTATGAACTTTTCTGTTCACCCTTGTTCTGACCCATTTGTCTGCCTTCTTTCCCAATTCTTGGGGAGAGGTCAGATCAGAGTCCACCAAGTACTGGTGCAACAAGTCAGACACACAATTATTAAGAATATGCTCTCTCAGGATCAAGTTATACAGGCTGTCATAATCAGTAACTTTACTGCCATGTAACCACCCCTCCAAGGCCTTCACTGAATGGTCAATGAAATCAACCCAGTCTTGTGAAGACTCCTTTTTGGTCTCTCTGAACTTTATCCTGTATTGTTCAGTGGTTAAGCCATAACCATCCAGGAGTGCATTCTTAAGAACTTTGTAATCATTAGCTTCATTTTCTTTTACAGTAAGGAGCCTATCCCTACCTTTTCCACTAAATGATAGCCATAGGATAGCAGCTCACTGCCTTTGAGGGACATCCTGTACAGCACAGGCCCTCTCAAGTGCAGCAAACCACTTGTTAATGTCACCCCCCTCCTTATAAGGGGGAACTATCTTATGCAGATTCCTGGAATCATGCTCTTTTGCAGGATGACTATGGGGAATACTGCTGCTGCCACCATGGGTTTCTAAACCCAGTTTCTGTCTCTCCTTCTCTACTTCTAAAGTCTGTCTATCCAAATCCAGCTGTTGCTTCTTGAGCTTCAGTCTGGTTTGTTCCACTCTTAATCTATTGAGCTCCCTTTCTAACAATCTGTCATCAGGGTGGGTGGGAGGGACATGCCTTGAAACAGAAGTATGGTGAGAATGGACAGAAGGGGACCTGTCCCTTACAGAGGGCACCCTAACAGCTTGGCTCACAGAAACATCAGTACCACTGTGGTGAGAATAAATGCTTTTGCTATGATGTGAGACAACACTATTTGTATGGTGTGACCCAACATCATTACCAACTATGCTAGACTGTCTAGTAATCGGCAGGCTAGGAAGTTTCTTTCCTGAATCTTTTCCTGGGGGAGTCCCTGGATCAGATTGGGAACCATTAGCTACTTTTTCAACAGATGGGGCACTTCTTGCCTTATCTTGTTCTCTAAGCATGTTAAGTAACAATTTCAAGGAAGGATTCTTCCCTACACTCAAACCTCTCTCTATGCAGAGACTCCTTGCTCCTTTCCAGCTAAGGTGATCATATGCAAGTTTGGACAGATCAACATTTTGGACTGTGCCAGACATTTTTAGAGAGAGTTAAAGTGATAGCAAAAGATAAAAAGTTTGTCAGAGCTTTTAGAAAGACAGAGAAAAAAACTTTTAAAACTTTTTAGAACTTTTTAGAAAGTTAGAAGTACTTTTCAGCACTTAGAAAAGAGTGAAAAGAGGAAATGCAAAACTTTTTGGCTATGTGTATATACACTGACCTTGTTTTGTATATTTTTCTCTTATGAAAAGTACAATGACAAGAGTGGTAAGTAGTCTCAAAGCACTTATCCCACCGCTGCACAACCAATGTAGGAGGCTGGACTGGCTTGTAGTGAGTACCAAGGGGTACTTGCACCTTGCACCAGGCCCAGTTATCCCTTATTAGTGTATAGGGTGTCTAGCAGCTTAGGCTGATAGATAATGGTAGCTTAGCAGAGCAGCTTAGGCTGAACTAGGAGACGTGTGAAGCTACTACAGTACCACTTAGTGTCATATGCACAATATCATAAGAAAACACAATACACAGTTATACTAAAAATAAAGGTACTTTATTTTTATGACAATATGCCAAAGTATCTTAGAGTGTACCCTCAGTGAGAGTATAGGAAATATACACAAGATATATATACACAATAGCAAAAATATGCAGTATAGTCTTAGAAAACAGTGCAAACAATGTATAGTTACAATAGGATGCAATGGGGAAACATAGGGATAGGGGCAACACAAACCATATACTCCAAAAGTGGAATGCGAACCACGAATGGACCCCAAACCTATGTGACCTTGTAGAGGGTCGCTGGGACTATTAGAGAATAGTGAGAGTTAGAAAAATAACCCTCCCCAAGACCCTGAAAAGTGAGTGCAAAGTGCACTAAAGTTCCCCTAAGGACAAAGAAGTCGTGTTAGAGGAATAATGCAGGAAAGACACAAACCAACGATGCAACAACTGTGGATTTCCAATCTGGGGTACCTGTGGAACAAGGGGACCAAGTCCAAAAGTCACAAGCAAGTCGGAGATGGGCAGATGCCCAGGAAATGCCAGCTGTGGGTGCAAAGAAGCTTCTACTGGACAGAAGAAGCTGCGGTTTCTGCAGGAACGCAAAGGGCTAGAGACTTCCCCTTTGGAGGACTGATCCCTCTCGCCTTGTAGAGTCGTGCAAAAGTATTTTCCCGCCGAAAGAACGCCAATAAGCCTTGCTAGCTGCAAATTGTGCGGTTAGTGTTTTTGGATGCTGCTGTAACCCAGGAAGGACCAGGAGGTCGCAAATTGGACCAGGAGGTAGAGGGGACGTCGAGCAAGACAAGGAGTCCTCTTAGCAGCAGGTAGCACCCAGGGAAGTGCCAGAAACAGACACTACAAGGATGCGTGAAACGGTGCTCACCCGAAGTCGCACAAAGAAGTCCCACGTCGCCGGAGAACAACTTAGGAGGTCGTGCCATGCAGGTTAGAGTGCCGTGGACCAAGGCTGGACTGTGTACAAAGGATTTCCACCGGAAGTGCACGGAGGCCAGAGTAGCTGCAAAAGTCGCGGTTCCCAGCAATGCAGTCTAGCGAGGTGAGGCAAGGACTTACCTCCACCAAACTTGGACTGAAGAGTCACTGGACTGTGGGGGTCACTTGGACAGAGTTGCTGGATTCGAGGGACCTGGCTCGTCGTGCTGAGAGGAGAACCAAGGGACCGGTAATGCAGCTTTTTGGTGCCTGCGGTTGCAGGGGGAAGATTCCGTCGACCCACGGGAGATTTCTTCGGAGCTTCTAGTGCAGAGAGGAGGCAGACTATCCCCACAGCATGCACCACCAGGAAAACAGTCGAGAAGGCGGCAGGATCAGCGTTACAGAGTTGCAGTAGTCGTCTTTGCTACTATGTTGCAGGTTTGCAGGCTTCCAGCGCGGTCAGCAGTCGATTCCTTGGCAGAAGGTGAAGAGAGAGATGCAGAGGAACTCGGATGAGCTCTTGCATTCGTTATCTAAAGTTTCCCCAGAGACAGAGACCCTAAATAGCCAGAAAAGAGGGTTTGGCTACTTAGGAGAGAGGATAGGCTAGCAACACCTGAAGGAGCCTATCAGAAGGAGTCTCTGACGTCACCTGGTGGCACTGGCCACTCAGAGCAGTCCAGTGTGCCAGCAGCACCTCTGTTTCCAAGATGGCAGAGGTCTGGAGCACACTGGAGGAGCTCTGGACACCTCCCAGGGGAGGTGCAGGTCAGGGGAGTGGTCACTCCCCTTTCCTTTGTCCAGTTTCGCGCCAGAGCAGGGCTAAGGGGTCCCCTGAACCGGTGTAGACTGGCTTATGCAGAATTGGGCACATCTGTGCCCAAGAAAGCATTTCCAGAGGCTGGGGGAGGCTACTCCTCCCCTGCCTTCACACCATTTTCCAAAGGGAGAGGGTGTCACACCCTCTCTCAGAGGAAGTTCTTTGTTCTGCCATCCTGGGCCAGGCCTGGCTGGACCCCAGGAGGGCAGATGCCTGTCTGAGGGGTTGGCAGCAGCAGCAGCAGCAGCTGCAGTGAAACCCCAGGAAGGGCAGTTTGGCAGTACCAGGGTCTGTGCTACAGACCACTGGGATCATGGGATTGTGCCAACTATGCCAGGATGGCATAGAGGGGGCAATTCCATGATCATAGACATGTTACATGGCCATATTCGGAGTTACCATTGTGAAGCTACATATAGGTAGTGACCTATATGTAGTGCACGCGTGTAATGGTGTCCCCGCATTCACAAAGTCCGAGGAATTGGCCCTGAACAATGTGGGGGCACCTTGGCTAGTGCCAGGGTGCCCTCACACTAAGTAACTTTGCACCTAACCTTTACCAGGTAAAGGTTAGACATATAGGTGCCTTATAAGTTACTTAAGTGCAGTGTAAAATGGCTGTGAAATAACGTGGACGTTATTTCACTCAGGCTGCAGTGGCAGGCCTGTGTAAGAATTGTCAGAGCTCCCTATGGGTGGCAAAAGAAATGCTGCAGCCCATAGGGATCTCCTGGAACCCCAATACCCTGGGTACCTCAGTACCATATACTAGGGAATTATAAGGGTGTTCCAGTAAGCCAATGTAAATTGGTAAAAATGGTCACTAGCCTGTTAGTGACAATTTGGAAAGAAATGAGAGAGCATAACCACTGAGGTTCTGATTAGCAGAGCCTCAGTGAGACAGTTAGTCACTACACAGGTAACACATTCAGGCACACTTATGAGCACTGGGGCCCTGGGTTACCAGGGTCCCAGTGACACATACAACTAAAACAACATATATACAGTGAAAAATGGGGGTAACATGCCAGGCAAGATGGTACTTTCCTACACTACTGTCTCTACTGCTGAAGTAACACTTTCACTAGCTACTGTCTCTACTGCTGAAGTAACACTTTCACTAGCTACTGTCTCTACCGCTGAATTTACTCTTTCACTAGCTACTGTCTCTACCGCTGAAGTAACTCTTTCACTAGCTACTGTCTCTACTGCTGAAGTAACACTATCACTAGCTACTGTCTCTGCTGCTGAAGTAACACTATCACTAGCTACTGTCTCTACTGCTGAAGTAACACTTTCACTAGCTACTGTCACTACTGCTGAAGTAACACTTTCACTAGCTACTGTCCCTACTGCTGAAGTAACACTTTCACTAGCAACTGTCTCTACCGCTGAAGTAACACTTTCACTAGCTACTGTCTCTACCGCTGAAGTAACTCTTTCACTAGCTACTGTCTCTACTGCTGAAGTAACACTTTCACTAGCAACTGTCTCTACCGCTGAAGTAACACTTTCACTAGCTACTGTCTCTACCGCTGAAGTAACTCTTTCACTAGCTACTGTCTCTACTGCTGAAGTAACACTTTCACTAGCTACTGTCCCTACTGCTGAAGTAACACTTTCACTAGCAACTGTCTCTACCGCTGAAGTAACACTTTCACTAGCTACTGTCTCTACCGCTGAAGTAACTCTTTCACTAGCTACTGTCTCTACTGCTGAAGTAACACTATCACTAGCAGCTGCCTCTGCTGCTGAACTAACACTATCACTAGCTACTGTCCCTACTGCTGAAGTAACACTTTCACTAGCTACTGTCTCTACCGCTGAAGTAACACTTTCACTAGCTACTGTCCCTACTGCTGAAGTAACACTTTCACTAGCAACTGTCTCTACCGCTGAAGTAACACTTTCACTAGCTACTGTCTCTACCGCTGAAGTAACTCTTTCACTAGCTACTGTCTCTACTGCTGAAGTAACACTTTCACTAGCTACTGTCCCTACTGCTGAAGTAACACTTTCACTAGCAACTGTCTCTACCGCTGAAGTAACACTTTCACTAGCTACTGTCTCTACCGCTGAAGTAACTCTTTCACTAGCTACTGTCTCTACTGCTGAAGTAACACTATCACTAGCTACTGTCCCTACTGCTGAAGTAACACTTTCACTAGCTACTGTCTCTACTGCTGAAGTAACACTTTCACTAGCTACTGTCCCTACTGCTGAAGTAACACTATCACTAGCTACTGTCACTACTGCTGAAGTAACACTATCACTAGCAACTGTCTCTACCGCTGAAGTAACACTTTCACTAGCTACTGTCCCTACTTCTGAAGTAACACTTTTACTAGCTACTGTCTCTACTGCTGAAGTAACACTTTCACTAGCTACTGTCCCTACTGCTGAAGTAACACTATCACTAGCTACTGTCACTACTGCTGAAGTAACACTATCACTAGCAACTGTCTCTACCGCTGAAGTAACACTTTCACTAGCTACTGTCCCTACTGCTGAAGTAACACTTTTACTAGCTACTGTCTCTACTGCTGAAGTAACACTATCACTAGCAACTGTCTCTACCGCTGAAGTAACACTTTCACTAGCTACTGTCCCTACTGCTGAAGTACTAGCCACTGTCTCTACTGCTGAAGTAACTCTTTTACTAGCAACTGTCTCTACTGCTGAAGTAACTCTTTCACTAGCAAGTGTCTCTACTGCTGAAGTAACACTTTCACAAGCAACTGTC
The DNA here is from genome assembly GCF_031143425.1 of Pleurodeles waltl. Lineage (NCBI taxonomy): Eukaryota > Metazoa > Chordata > Amphibia > Caudata > Salamandridae > Pleurodeles > Pleurodeles waltl. The sequence goes on along the minus strand of NC_090449.1, from coordinate 1,067,314,859 downwards.
TCTACTGCTGAAGTAACACTTTCACTAGCTACTGTCTCTACTGCTGAAGTACTAGCCACTGTCTCTACTGCTGAAGTAACACTTTCACTAGCCACTGTCTCTACTGCTGAATAACACTTTCACTAGCTACTGTCTCTACTCCTGAAGTAACACTTTCACTAGCTACTGTCTCTACTCCTGAAGTAACACTATCACTAGCTACTGTCTCTACTGCTGAAGTAACACTATCACTAGCTACTGTCTCTACTGCTGAAGTAACACTTTCACTAGCTACTGTCTCTACTGCTGAAGTAACACTATCACTAGCTACTGTCTCTACTGCTGAAGTAACACTTTCACTAGCAACTGTCTCTACTGCTGAAGTAACACTATCACTAGCTACTGTCTCTACTGCTGAAGTAACACTTTCACTAGCTACTGTCCCTACTGCTGAAGTAACACTTTCACTAGCTACTGTCTCTGCTGCTGAAGTAACACTTTCACTAGCTACTGTCTCTGCTGCTGAAGTAACACTTCCACTAGCTACTGTCTCTACTGCTGAAGTAACACTTTCACTAGCTACTGTCCCTACTGCTGAAGTAACACTTTCACTAGCTACTGTCTCTGCTGCTGAAGTAACACTTTCACTAGCTACTGTCTCTACTGCTGAAGTAACACTTTCACTAGCTACTGTCTCTACTGCTGAAGTAACACTTTCACTAGCCACTGTCTCTACTGCTGCAGACCAATTCCCCGACTTTAACAAAACAGCAGTGATTAGGAAGGGCCAGTCAGCAAACCCTTGCTAAAAACATCAAATAGAATTTATAAAGTCAGTCCTGTTTCCATCTCTCCACACCTCTACAGTATGTCCAGAGTTACATCCTCCTCCACAGGAAAGCAGACAACACACTTCCACTGTCTGGGGCCGTTTCACGACCTCCATCTTGTGCCATGCCAGCCCAGGGGAAAACCAAAATGGATCCCACTGGTAACAGCATGCGTACACACTCGCAAACAATCTAGAGTCTGCGACCACACATGGCACATGCATAGACACCCAACATTCTCACAGGGATGTCAGCGCAGGGTCTGGTCGTGACACTTGAGTGGAACTCAAAAGGGCCATAGACCTCAAACTCATATCTCGGAACACATAAAAGGGCGTTTTCAGCTACTGATCTCTAAAAACATGGATGCTGCCACTACCACTTACTCTGAACATGGACAGGGGCTCAGGCGGTAATCTAATCCCAAACCGGAATATACTTTTATTGGCCTTTGATGATCCCTCTGCCAGGCACTTGGACTCAATGTCAATTTCGGGCCTCGGCTAGTCATGCATGTGCGAGATTTCACGTGTCCTGAGGCCAAAATAAAGTCAGGATACCAGCTTCACACGCAGCCGAGTACACGTCGCTTACCTTGGAGGTGGCTATTCCTGTCCCACCAAGAATACAATTAGTACATTTTAGGGGAGTTATCGCTGATGTTATGGCAACATTTCCTTAATGGTATGAATGTTATTTCACGAGTCATAAGGAACTCAAGATCTATGTTGATATCTTTTTATGACAATATTTTTTCCTCCTGCCTTTTCTGAGGAGCTTCTCAGTCATATTATAAAAAGTGGCAGGACTGGAAAATGAAAGGAACAGAAAGGTAGCAGTGAAGAAAGTTGTTTTATTCATTTTGAAACCTACTTGGAGCAATGACAGCTTGCATTCAATATAATTATTTAAGCTGCTTTTAAAACCTTTGGCTTATCAGCCCATTCCATAGGAAACCTTTTGTTTAAAAAGCACGGGTTAGCTCAATTTTTTCAAATGTTTTTCGAGGGATATTGCTGCAAATAATCTTGGAAAGTTTCAGCCCGATTCAGCCTACCCTGAGTTATGAGAACATTTTTGGGGTCATAAGTGAGGCAATTTGCAAGCACAGATCTAAAGCAGCGTCTTCAATAAAGTAAGAGCCAGTTACTGCAGAGCTGGGGCGCAACTGAATCTTAGCCGGGAATGGTGCCTCAGCAAGCATTCCAAGAAGGATGAAGACATTTAGTTGATAGTAAAGTATAAGAAAAATATAATAAGGCCCATTGCAACAAAGCTGAATAAGCAAGATCAACCATATGTAACATACAAAGAAACTAAATGCAAACAATGATAAATAAATTACTATATGTAAAACTGGTTAAATAATAAGACATTCATCATGTCTGAACCTGGAATAATACAGACTATGATATGTATATATGAACCTGGCAACCAATAGTTGAATGATAATTATTCTCTAAACCTCTCAGGACGCCTTATGAAATGTCTTGTACATCGTACCCATGTCAAGGAGTTTTCTCCTTGGTTCCCACTGAATCTTTAGGCACCAGGGAACTCATCTTCTCTGATCTTCTATTTAGCAGAAGTCTCAGAATATGCCTTGACAGTCTGGTTGAATCTGCTGTTCAACAGTTCCAGTCTAGAAAGGTTCCACCACCAGTCATTCTCACAGAATTACCTCTACCTATTAAACCTGGACTGGTTCACAGAACTTAAACAACCCCTTCTTCACCTCCACAAGGTTTTTAACTCGCATCCAGTCTCCTTTGGAAGTTTGAAGTTTAAATTAAAAATGAATCTCAACCTAAATTATAAATATATGTTCATTAGTATTAAAAGTGGTTTATAGAATTATTTTGAAGTAATTTGATTACATTACAAAATAATACTACATTGATTTATAAATTCAAAAAATGGTGTTAAAAATGCTATAATTAAATACTAAATGTTTGTTTTCTTTTTAGATTTTTTAACCTTTAAATTACATTTATTTATATTTATTTTAAATCATGTACTTGTTTCCTATAGGTTTTTATTTAAAATCCCTATTTCCATTATTCTCTATCGGAGAGTGTTGCAGTAGCAGTGGTTTGCCATGTGTGTTGCTGAGCTTACACCTATCTCTTTTTTGGCAATAGGATCTTCTACTCATAAATTTAGCTCCTCAACCTTTTTCAGGGGATGGCAAAATGTAAGCCTACACTTTTGAGTCTTTACGCTCATCTTTTGAGAATAGCCAAAACTAGTAAAGTTACTAGAAAGTTTAAGCATAAAGTATAAATTACACATGTAAATTACTAACAAGTGTAAGTTACCTTTGTGAATAACTCTATATATCTCTAACTGCCTTCATGTCATCCACCCTATTGCCATACATCCACTGAACACATTCACTCAAAATCTTGTTGAACCATTTGACTTTGACATTACTCTGAGGGTGATAGAGAAGTATTGTTAGTTGCTTAACCCCCAACTTTTACAAAAATAGCTTCAGCTCAGCTGTAAAGAGATGCACCCCATTCTCAGTGAGAACTTCTTCTAGAACCCCTTTCTTTGCTAACAGGGTGTGGCAGAAAGATATCACACTCTCTTTGGTTGGCTCAGAAACACATTTAGATTCCAACCACCTTAATAACAAGTCAGTCAGAACAACGAAGTACCATAGATGCACAGGTAGTATCTGAAAATGGTCACAGGAAGTCCACACCTATTTTCTGCCATACTCTAGCACACTGCACTGCCTTCTTAACAGCGCCTTGAGACCCTCATGGGTGAGTAGTGAGCTTTACAAATTCCTGATTGATTGATAGATCTTTTGTAACCAAAGACCTTTCACTGTTGCAAAACCTAACACACTTCTACACCCACTCTTCTACTTTGCAATCCAGATGAGGTCACCAGAAATCACTGAAGTCACTTCTTTCTTTCCTCTTGGTGAAGTTAATCCCTCAAGTGTCTCATCTTTTGAGAATAGCCAAAACTAGTAAAGTTACTAGAAAGTTTAAGCGTAAAGTGTAAATTACACATGTAAATCACTAACAAGTGTAAGTTACCTTTGTGAATAGCTCTATATATCTCTATCTGCCTTCATGTCATCCACCTTATTGCCATACATCCACTGAACACATTCACTCAAAATCTTGTTGAACCGTTTGACTTTGACATTAATCTGAGGGTGATACAGAGGTGTTGTTAGTTGCTTAACACCCCACTTTTACAAAAATAGCTTCAGCTCAGCTGTAAAGTGATGCACCCCATTCTCAGTGAGAACTTCTTCTAGAACCCCTTTCTTTGCAAACAGAGTGTGGCAGAAAGATATCACACTCTCTTTGGCTGGCTCAGAAACACATTTAGCTTCCATTTACCTTAATAACAAGTCAGTCAGAACAATGAAGTACCAAAGATGCACAGGTAGTATCTGAAAATGGTCACAGGAAGTTCACATCTATTTTCTGCCATACTCTAGCACACTACACTGCCTTCTTAACAGCGCCTTGAGACCCTCACGGGTGAGTAGTGCGCTTTACAAATTCCTGATTGATTGATTGATTGAGCTTCTGTAACCAAAGACCTTTCACTGTTGCAACACCTAACACACTCCTACATCCACTCTTCTACTTCGCAATCCAGACAAGGTCACCAGAAATCACTGAAGTCACTTCTCTCTTTCCTCTTGGTGAAAGTTAATCCCTCAAGTGTCTCAGATATACAGCTTCCAACCTTTCCCCTGAAAACAATTGGAGGCATTGACTTGACTCCATGAATCAACAAACCACATTTTAAAGGCAATTCACCAGCTATTTTAAAATATGGCTGCTAATTGAAAAGCAGTTTATTTTCATATGAGCACCCACTAATGGCATATTAACTTACATCTTCTAAAACTACATCTTTGCACATTTCACAACTCCACACATCCTTGTCTCTGTACACCACAGAATTGTCAGCACTGGCAATAAAGTATTCTTTCACTCCACTCTCCCAATCACACTCCTCATTTTCTTTCACCATCAAAGGCATCCTTGATAATCGATGGACCCTGATATTTTACCCATTAGGGACATACTTCTCCTTCAATGAGCACTCAAGAAGCTTAGCAGACATAGTGGCTGGTCTCACAATTAATTCTTTGATCTTTAATTCTGTCAAGATGATGACAAGATATTCATGGTTTGGTTTCGAAATCAGTGATATTCCCCATAAATGGGCCTTAAGCTTCTCCACACCCCTCAGGACAGAAAGTTCTTGATGCAAATGAACCGTGTCTTCCTGTTCAGCTTTCAATTGTGTCATAACAGCATCGAAACTGTACATAGCGGTATCAACTGTAGCACAACTCAGCCATCCAGCCACGTAACGTTATAGGGTAGGAGCACTTAAATGGCTTTCCTTATTTGTAGAAAATATGTCTGACATAGAGCAGACCACTTAAACTCTGAATCTCTTTTCAATAGCCATTCAGTAACTGAAAACATCTCTATATAATGCATTGCTAAATATAGTATACATTTGTTATTATGACCCATAATTAAATTAATGATGGTATTTTTGGATAAAAAATGTGATAAGAAGAAATTGTATGCAATTCATGAAAGATACATTTGGATTTACTAGGTATGCAACAAACTTTACATGAAAATAAAAATAATAAGTCTGAGGTCATTGACAAGTATCAAGGGGTGCCATGTCAGAATGTAGACATTTAGGGGCTAATTTGAGAGTCCCTAGCGCCTCCTTGCGCCACATTAGTGTGATTTATTTTACGCTAATGTGGTCCAACGAGGCCAAAATCGCCGTGCCATATTTACAAAATAGCACAATGCATACATTGCGCCACTATGTAAATGTTTTTGCTACATTATGCCTGGGCCAGTCAATGTATGCAAAGGGGGCGTTCCCCTGTTAGGGGGGCCAAAGAAATGGCGTAAACAAATCTGACAGATTTCTTTGTGTTATTTATTTCTGGCACTTTTAATGCCTGCTCAGAGCAGGTATTAAAAGGAGGCTTCCATTGGTTACAATGGGCCTCCGGGTGCTTTGCAGGACTAGCGTCAACATTTTTTACGCTAATCCTGCAAAGCACCATACTAGCTTCAAAAATGTCACATTTTAAATACAGCGCACACATGGTGGCATTAGGGGGGCGCTAATGGGTGCAAGAAAAGTGCCGCTGCACTGTGTGCAGCACCACTTTTCTTAAATATGCCCCTCAATATGTTATGCTTTACATATCTGGTGTTATGTTTTATACAGTTTGAGCTAATCACTGATAGTTTCCTGGTCCTCATCTTTATTATCATTTATATGAGCACTTTCTAGTCTTTTATTTGCTTCTTGGCACATTCCACTGCGACTATTATTTTCTGGAGACCACTAACGGGTGAGGTGAGGTTCCTCGTGTCCCTTGCGAGCTGCTTTGCTTTCTTCTTTGTTCAGCACTTTGGTGAAGGAAAAAGCTCTTTTACAGCTCCTGTGATAAAAGTCTTCTTGTGTTTCTAAGCACTCTGAAGCACACAGCACACACTTGATGGTCTGAGGGTGGTAGTCATGACACACTACATAGATTTCTAGACGATGCCAAAGAGAGCCCATGGACAGTCTCTCAACTGGGTATCGGGCACAACATTCCTGCATCCTACCACTACTATAACCGGCTGCCACCAATCTTTAGTAGTGTCATGGCTGGACCATGGGGCCTTAGCCACCTGTGTTACCAAGACGTACTCCCATCACATAACACAGACCCTCACTCTTTTACGGAACAGGACACTGATATCATGCGGGTCCCTCGTCAGTGGACTTGGAACACCCTTCTCCTGCACAAGACGACAGTAACATGAAAAGCAGGTTGTTTCAGCACCTAGGACTTTTGACTCTAAAGGAAGGGCTTGTTCACTTTACTTAATGCAGTTTCAGGCAGGTGCTAACTACCTAACTGGGGAAAAGAGGAGCGCCCCAATTTCCTTGCTTGCCTTATGGACCATGCCAATCATGACACTGAAAGGAGGTTCCAAGTTGAGTAATGCCTGCTCGATGATGCATCGGTGCCACTATGATGATCCCTCTAGAAGCCATCTCAAAGCCATGGCACCTTTCATGCCAGTTCTCATGCTCCTGCGGAACTCAAGGTCAAAAAGCAATCCTTGGGCAAGGATTGGGGCTGTACCCAGAACCAAAGGCGACATCTATCACTGGGAGCTGACTGGATTGCCAGTCACCGCTGTTCTAAGCTTTGACTTTCAAAGAGCGGCATGGAAGGACAATCAAGGCTTAGGGCCTGATTATGACCTTGGCGGAGGGGATTACTCCATCCCAAACGTAACAGATTTCCCACCCGCCGTATTACAAGTTCCATTATATTCAATGGAACTTGCAAAACGGCGGACGGGGTATCCGTCACTTTTGGGACAGAGAAATCCCCTCTGCCAAGGTCGTAATCAGGCCCTTACTCTTCAATGTTTGTTGTGGGGTAGAATGGTAGTTCTAATTAGTTCCAATATGAACTCAGGTCCATCAGTCCTCTGGTATCATCCCCACACTTTTAAGGGAGACCCTTTCTCTGCACAGGCATGTAGAGCTCCTTCAAAGTCAAAAGGTGAACTCTTAGCTGACCTAAAAGGGGCAGCTTATATCTATAGACAGTGGCGGCTGGGCACCTACCAACTGGCCACTCCGCTACCCCCAAGCATTTGGAGGGAACCATTCTTTGAAAAGTTCACCTTTCCAGTGGGTGCTGCACAGTTCCATGTCAACCAGCTACAAAGATGCATTGCAATAATAATTTCCTGGGGGACAACAACCACCTCATAATGTCCTCTTGGTTTGTAGACTGGACGCAGAGAATCTCCTGGATGACCCACAGCTCTTGCTGGGTTAATGCTTCTTGTACCGATCAGGACAGAAGATGCAGGGAATGGGTGACAGACTCATTAGCGCAGGGGGGAGATCGATCTGCACATAACCCTTAGTCATATCAAATGTGCTCATAAATACTGTAGCACTGAGCTTGTCCTCAAGCTCATCTACCCGGAGAACCCTAAGAACTGATTACAATTGGATAAGCATTAGGCTTGCTATTCTTATTGAGATCACAGTTATCCACAGAAAGCTGCATGCGGTGGTACCCTCCTGTGGTACCAGCATCAGTGGTACCAGCATCAGTGGGACCAGCATCAGTGGGACTTCAATATTTCACTAGAATGTTCAAGGCCAGCACCTTGGCCACTTCTGCCTTTGCAGTCTTGGTCCTTTCCTTTTCTTCAATCTTGTCCATTTGTCTCTTTGCAGAAAGACTGTCTCCAATGTCAATTAGCAGCATACCTCCTTTGGCCACCCAGTGGTCCAAAATGACAGCATTAGGCCTGGGTCCAATGTTAACAATTATGAGAAGTGCCTTAGAAATTCTTTGCACACCAGTCAGATTTGGAGAGAAGTTGAATGCCTCCACTTAGCAAGTATTTGGATGTCCATGCAATAGTGGTGGGACTTCAACCTGTTTATGTGTGTCGCCTTGTGGAGCTCATGGTTAGCATGATTAGCACCCAAACCAACTAAAATGACTTCCGTGTCATCAGAACAGTGAAGGGTCCAATCTATTTGCTTTCACATCCCTAGAACTTACCAGCTTCTAAGGTGAGTGAAGCACTGACAGGACAACTGTACAGCAGTTCAAATATGTTTTTTTTTTGTTTTAAATATTTTTATTGGTTTTATGTTTCAAGTATGCAATACAAACTTCGATTATCAGTAGCAGGATCACTTAAAGCATTATACAGTGTTTAAACCATTTAACAACAACCACAAACCCCCCCCCCCCATTGAACACATCTCAGAATCCTACAAATCCTACAGTATCATTTCTTGCTGCAATTGCCTGAAGCTTGACGTGTGTGAACTATCTTTGGGGGTGTACGCGCGTGTCCAGCGTGGACCAAGTGCTGCCGGGCCTGTATATTTTGCCTTCTGCCAGGCTAGTGGGCGTGGGAGGCCCCAAGAGTGATACCACGCCCTGTGCATTGTTGGTGATCCTACATTAGAAAGCTGATGGGGCATGAATACAGGAGGAAGGGGGAGAGGGAGATATTGGAGCCGTTGTGGCTGGCTACCCTGCGGGCTGCGCCTCTATTATGGGAGACGTGGGGAGATTTATATTGTGTGTGTTGCAGGTGTGTATTCACTGATTCATGGGGGCATATCATCGTTTTTGGCTTCAAGTTTAGATACCAGGGTGTCCCAGGTGGAACAACCTGTGTGATACCGCCCCTCGCGCGTCAGTTTCTTTAGTACCTGGTATTCGGTGCGGGCCCACCGCAGTATTAGGATGTACCAAGATTTACGATCAGGAGCACTGGAGGCTTTCCAATGCATCGCTATCAATCTCTTATACATTAAACAGGCAAGGTCAACGAATTTGTGCAAGTGTTTTTGTTTTTTAGGTCTCTCCCATAATCCCAGTAAACAAGACCCTGGGTCTGCTATCTGCTCAAGCCCGTTAACTCGGAGATCTCCCGTTCCACCTCCAACCAGGCTGTTTGTATGTTGGGGCAGTCCCATACCATGTGGTAGAAGGATGCTGACGCTGCTTTGCATCTGGGGCATACTGGCTCAGAGCCAGGGAACATTTGCTTTAACCTGGCTGGGGATAAGTATGTTTGGTGCGTGTAATTAAATTGAGTGTACCTGAATCTTGGATTTCTTGAGACGCCCCGGGCGTGATACAAGGCTTTTGGCCAGTCCACCTGTGGGATCGGGGCCGGAAGTACAGCGTTCCATCTCTCCCGGGCTTTCTCCGCTTGTGGCTCAGGAGGTTTGTTTAGGATTTTGTACAGATTGGATACTATTTTTACTTGGTCATTGTATTGTAAAAGATGGTGTATCACGGGGGAGACCGCTGGTTCCGAGGTGCCTGCCCCCCACATCTTTTTTATTGCGTGGCATATGGCGAGGTATGTCAGGAACTGGCCGGGGCTTATCTCCGTGAGGGCCTGAAGAGCCTCAAACGACATAAGCTTGCCATCCTCGAAGCAGTCGCCCACTGTCTGTATTCCCACCTCCATCCATGCCCGCGGCGCCCACATTGCAGCTGTAAGCCCCCCCATTAGGTAGTCCAATGGTATGTGTGGGGAATAGGGGAGCGTGTCCGCTCCACTTTGCACAAATTTAGCCCAGCACGTGTGTGCCACCGCGAGCAGTGGGCTGATGTGTTCCGACTTAGGGTGTTTAGATGTCAACCATCCTATCAAGGGGGTCCCCTTCAGCCAGGACACCAAGCCCGTAGATTCTGCCTGCGCTGGCTTGTGGATCCAATTTTGGACCCATTGCAGCTGTGCAGCTGCATAATAACGTTCGAAGTTGGGGGCTCCCAGCCCGCCCGCGTCTACCGGCCGTTGTAGCGTGGCTAGGGCCACACGTGCTCTGCCTCCTCCCCAAATGAGCTGCAGCAGCGCTGTGTTTAAGTTTCGGAAAAAGCTTTTGGGAATGGTTATCGGTAGGGCCGCAAAATAGTATAGGAGTCTGGGTAGGATCAACATGTTTGCGATCGCCACCTTGCCAGGCGGCGAGAGCGGGAGTTTGTTCCAGAACTGCAGTGAGCCTTTTATGGAGGTCAGCGCCCTCCCCAGGTTTCCATCTCTCAAGTCTTCTGTGTTGTGGTATATGTTTATCCTGAGGTATTTGAACGTTTCCGGGCACCACTTTAGACGCCCTATCTGAGGAGCATCCTGATTCGTGGGTGACCGCCCTGCCAGAGGAAACGCGCACGACTTTTCCCAATTTACCACTAGGCCTGACAGGTCTCCAAACTCAGCCAGTAAGGATATCACCGAGGGAACGAGTGCACGGCCATTTCGGATATATATTAAGGCATCGTCTGCGTATAGCGAGATCGTGTGATAGAGCCCGTTCCTGTTTATTCCCCATTCGTGTTCCATAAGGCGTAATCTTGCCGCTAGAGGTTCCATTGCCATAGCAAACAGTAACGGGGATAAGGGGCAGCCCTGCCTCGTACCCCGGAAAATCGAAAAGCTGTCGGAAATCACCCCACCCGTCTTCACCCTTGCGCTTGGGCTGGAGTACAATGTCCGGACCCAGCGGATATAGTTGGGACCTAATCCCATGCGGGCCATTGTAGCCAAGAGGTAATCCCACTCGAGCGTATCAAAGGCTTTTTCGATATCTAATGAAAGCACTATTTCCTCTTGTGTGTCACAGGGAGTATCCCCCATTATGCCCAGTAGTCTGCGAATATTTAGAAAGGTGTTGCGCCTCGGAATGTAGCCATTTTGGTCTATATGTATCAGTGAGTGCATGAGGGGGGCTAATCTGTTGGCTAGTATTTTGCCTAGTATTTTACAGTCTACGTTTAGAAGTGATAGTGGTCTATAGGATTTGACATCAGTGGGATCACGACCTTTTTTAGGGAGTACCACTATCATAGCTTCTCTTTGGGATGCGGGCAGGCATTCATTAGTCCACGCTTCTACAAACACCCTTAAAAGATGAGGTTTCAGGCAAGCTAGATGGGCTTTGTAATATTCCGATGGAAGGCCATCTGCGCCAGGCGCTTTATTTCTAGGCAGCTGTGCAAGGGCTAATTCTATTTCATCCATTGTCATGGGGGCTTCTATTTTTTCTCTGTCTATTTGTGATAATTGCAGCAGTAGGGAGTCAGCGAGAAAGGCCTCAAGTTGTGGAGTAGTGCATGAGGTGCGTTTGGTGTATAAGTTTGAATAGTATTTCCTAAACGCCTCGTTTATCTCTGCCTGCGTGGTGGCCATAGCTTGAGCACCCACACGTATGGCCCCTATTGGAGATTGCTGTCTGTCCTCGCGGAGCAGCCAAGCTAACAATCTGCTTGATCTGTCCCCTTCTGTTTGCAGCCTCATTAAGTGATAGTTATAGTCATGGCAACGGAGTTTGCTATCGGCGTCATTATATTTTGAGCGCCTCTCTTTTAGGACAGTATGAGGGACTTCTCCTAGTGCTACCGCTATTTCTGCTGCTCTGAGTTCCTTCTCTAGTTTGCCGATCTCCGCCTGCAAGGAGCGTCTCACTCCCCACGTGGAGGATATGCATACTCCGCGTACTACCACTTTATGGGCGTCCCACTCTGTCGCACGCGTTGTTGCAGACATGGCATTAATATTCCAGTATCGGCTTATAGATTCTTTCAATGTTTCGGCGAATGCCTGGTCCTGAAGTGCTTTCGCTTGGAACCGCCAGGTGGGAATCGCCTGACGTGATCTACCCCAGTTCAGTGTTATTCTCAGTGGTGCGTGATCTGACAGAGTTTTTGCTAAATATTCCGACTCGCTGACCAGTGTCCCTATATCTCGGGTGCCCCATATTATATCTATTCTGGTGTGGGTGTTGTGTGGTGCTGAGTAGAATGAATATTCCCTTTGCTTTGGGTGACCTAGTCGCCATATGTCGTGTAGACTCATTACGCTTGCCCAGTCTTGTAGGGGGCCTGTGGGTTTCCTATTTACTGGTGAGCTCGCTTGGGTACGGGATCTATCCAATATTGCAGATGGTGTGCTGTTGAAGTCGCCGCCCCAGAGGGCCAGGGCCATGGGGTGAGACAATAATGTTGGAGTGAGGGTGCTGAGAAATCCCGTAGTACTACTGTTTGGAGCGCATATGCCAACCACTGCTATTTGCCTGCCATCTAGTCTGCCCTCCACTACTACGTACCTTCCGCCTTGGTCTATTTTATGTGCTGTTAATAAGAATGGGACTCCCGCCGCTATCCAGACCAGCACCCCTCTGGCATAGGCCGAGTACGTTGTGCCTATCAGTAGGCCTCCCCATTTCGTGCGCAGGTCGCGTAAGTCCCCTTCTAGCATATGTGTCTCTTGTAATATGGCAATGTGCACTCCTAGTCGCTTTAGCCGTGCATATACTCTGGTCCGCTTGCTCAGTGCCCCCAGTCCCCTAACATTCCATGTCACTATGATATACTGGTTTTTATTGTTAATCCCGGGAGGCATCCTACGTAGTTTGGGGGATAAGTCTCTGCGCTTAAGATCTGAGCTTTGGTGTTGGCCCACCTGGCCACTACCCTTCTACAGCTGCTATTTATTAGATATAGCAAGTGCAGCTGCTTATTTTGTGTTTTGAGTGATTCCGATACATGCATTACTGCTAAACTACAATCCCCAACTCCCCACGATAGAACCCCATTGCTACCTACAACTAGCATAAAACTACTAAACCTAAACACACATAAACTAACACATATCCGGTTGGATTTGCATATTGGGATTCTCATAACTTCCAGATGTGGCTCTTACAAGGGGCACACATCTTTCTGCAGACTTAGTCTGCTTATAACATTAGGCGCCCCCCGGGACGTAAGACCGCTCTCCCCAACGCCGCCCGCAGTCTATCCCCGCGCAACCCCTATAACTTAGCTTTGCTATTATATCAAAGATACACAATGCCTGGGGAACGTTCACTCCGGTCTACAGCAGAGCCTCAGAGTCTCTGGAGGTCTTCGAACTTCGAGCATTTTTGTAGCCAACGGGCCAGCGGAGTAGGCATATGCGACTTAAAGTTCGTCTGCGGACCTGGGGGTGACCCTTGGCCCGTCCAACTCTCCGGTTAATGTAGATGTGGAACTGGCCGTGTCGGATTCCGAGCCCTGCTCTGGAGGTGTCCTGACAGTTGCAAGGTTGCTTTGCATGTGTAGAGGCGTCTCTTACAGCACTCTTGCTCTTTCTTCTGCCGCCTGCCAGTCATTGGGCTGGCCCCTAGCGCGTCTCTTGGATCGCTTCCTTGAAGCAGAAGTTTGCCATTCCGCCTCTTCCCGCGGGCGAGCTAGGCCCTTGGCATGCAGCCATGTCCAAGCATCTTCAGGATTGGTGAATATATGGATGCGGTCCTCCGCCACTACCCTTAGTTTCACCGGGAAGAGCAAGGCATATTTTATGTTGTGTTCTCGCAAGCGTTGTTTGATTTTAACGTAGGAGTTGCGTTGGTTCTGCACCTCCTGAGTGTAGTCTGGGTATGCGTTAATAGTCGAGTCTTCGTACTTGAAAGGGCCTTTATTGCGAAATTGTTGAAGTATTGCATCCCGGTCTCTTTGATTCAGGAATCTGGCGATCAGCGATCTGGCTGGCTGACCGGGAGCCGGGGGTCTGCCCGGAATTCTATATGCCCTTTCCACGGAGAAGAACTTGGATGGAACCCCATTTAACACATTCTTGATTAGCCACTGCTCCAGGGGGATTTCCGATTCTGTTTGCCGCATGCTTTCTGGGAAACCCAAAAATCGTACGTTATTGCGGCGCGCCCTGCTCTCCATTTCTTCCAATCTCCTCCAGAGCACTTTCAGTTCCGCGTCCATGCGCTGAATCTGTTTTTGGTTACCTTGGGCCATTGGGGTTAATTCGGATATTTCGTCCTCAGTTGTTTTCACTCGCTCAGCTAAATTCCGATGGTCTACGCGCAGGAGATTTAAGTCTTGTGCAACTGCGTCGATTCTGTGTTCTAGCGATGATTTAGGCCCTCATTCTGACCTTGGCGGGCGGCGGAGGCCGCCCGCCAAAGTCCCGCCGTCAGGTTACCGTTCCGCGGTCGAAAGACCGCGGCGGTAATTCTGACTTTCCCGCTGGGCTGGCGGGCGGTCGCCTTCAGGCCGCCCGCCAGCCCAGCGGGAAAGAGGCTTCCACGATGAAGCCGGCTCGGAATCGAGCCGGCGGAGTGGAAGCTGTGCGACGGGTGCAGTTGCACCCGTCGCGTATTTCACTGTCTGCGCAGCAGACAGTGAAATACATTTAGGGGCCCTCTTACGGGGGCCCCTGCAATGCCCATGCCAGTGGCATGGGCACTGCAGGGGCCCCCAGGGGCCCCGCGACCCCCCCCTACCGCCATCCGGATCCCGGCGGTCGGACCGCCGGGATCTGGATGGCGGTAGGGGGGATCGGAATCCCCTCGGCGGCGCAGCAAGCTGCGCCGCCTTGGAGGATTCAATGGGGCGGCGGTACACTGGCGGGAGACCGCCAGTGTTGCCGGTCCGACCGCGGCTTTACCGCCGCGGTCGGAATCCCCATTGGAGCACCGCCGGCCTGTCGGCGGTGCTCCCGCGGTCCTCCGCCCTGGCGGTCTTTGACCGCCAGGGTCAGAATGACCGCCTTAGTGTCCATAATCGCCTGTAATACTTTCTCAAACTGAGCAGAGTGCAATATGAGGGTGTTTTCCAGTGACTGTAGGGACGGGCTGGGCTGCTGGTCTATAGGTGTTGATCCATGGGTGCTACGGTCCTGGTTCTTAGCTGACTTGGCTCTGCCGGCCATTTTGGCTGACCCTGGATTACCTTGCGTGCAATTGTTTCACACTGTTGGGCGCTTTCGATTAACTACTTAGCCTTTTGTTTTGTGTCCCCAATATGGTGTGAGCGTTGGCGCTGGGAGTGTGAGAGTATCCGACAGGAGCGAGAAAGAGATATTTCTGTTGTTGCGTGAGCGGTGTCTGTAGCGGCGTGGTCAGTGGTAGACGCCACTGCCGCCGAGCCCCACAGGGCAGCGCAACCCGGTAAGCTCGACAAGGGGAGTCGATGCCCGGGATCACGGGCAGCCACTGCGCTGGCGAGTTAGATGCTTGCTGTTCATGTACAGTCCGTGGGGCCCAGGCGCGCACCGGCCGACGGCGCCATGCGAGCTACTTAGGCAGAGTCTGCAGAGGTCTGCGGCACGCACTGGGCATAAGCCCTCCGGCGCTGCTTGCCTCCACTATAAGGGACACAGGACTGTTGTGGGGGCCGTCAATTCAGGGGGGTAGGGGGGTGCCCAGAGGTTCAATAATGTCCCGGCCACGTAGATGAAGCTACCCCCTCCAGCTCACCCCCCCTTACCGCAATACACTGTCCTGTAGATGTGCTCCTTCGCTTCCCTGCAATCCTCCAGCCGTTGTGTTTTTTCTTTTTTTTTTTTCTTTTTTTTTTATTAATCCAGGGCAGGAGTGCCCTTACTGCCCAACGAGATGAGCCCCTCCTGGGCTGCCGCAGCGATTCCTTAAATGGCGCCTCGATGACCTGTTGCCCTGATCCCACAGCTCCTGCTCCCATCCCGCGCCGACCGACCGCCGCGCCACGAGGGCTCAAGGCGCCGCCCCCGGGTCCCGGCCAGCAATGTACCGGGCCCGGTCGGTGGCCCGAAGTCAATAGACGCGACCGCGGTGCTCCGGCACCCGCGATCGCACCAGAAGCAGGCCGGCGCCGGCTGCGCAAAATGAAGGCGCGGGTAGAGCCGCCGTAGCAACTCCACCCGATCGCCTTGTTCAGGGCGGGTCCTTCCTGGCCGGTCTCCGGCTCCGAACTCCTGACGGGCCCGAGCCCGGCCCCCAGCGAGAGCGCCGGACCGTCCCGGGCTGACCCCCGCCTCGAGCGCGGCCGCGAGGTCCCGACGGGCGCCTTTCAGGATGGTTTCGGTGAAGCCCGGGACGGAGCGCTCAGTTCAAGCGACCGTCCCGGACGCCATTTTAGCTCCTCCCCTAGTTCAAATATGTTAACACCCACACCTTTCTTTTGCACTTCCCATTGGACAAAGGGTAAGCATGACAGGACGATGCCTTACCTCCTCATTATTGATTGCTCCCAAGCACCCATCATGACTTTGAAAGTCTTATTGAACCTTTCAATTAGTCTATTGGTTTGTGGATGGTAAGAACTAGAAAACATCTTAATTTACACCAACGTCATCCTTCTTGGCCTGCATGTAAGCGGTTATGATATTTATCTCAAGGTCAGAATTCACAGCCCAAGAGAATACAACTATCAAAAACATGATAGTGGCTGTTTTGAATACCACTAATGTTGCTCAAAGGAATTGCTTACTGCCATGTTGGAACATCACCCATTACCATTAATGCATACATATTCCTAGATGTTGTAGGAGGGTCCAGGATACAGTTAATGTCAAACCCTAGCCTCCTCAAAGGTGCGCCTATCAGTGTAAGTGGCTGTAGAGATACCTTTATCTGTCCTCCAGACTTATGACTTATCCCAGCAGTAGGCAACATGCTGCAAAAGAAGTCCTGTTTTCTACTCCCACTGCAGTTATCAGAAATGGGAGAAAATCTTCTTGTTGGTCTTTTTCACCCATGGTATTCCAATAAAGAAACATTGTAGACCAGTTCAGTTAAGAGGTTCTGGTGAGCCTCTGGGACTACCATCCTTTCACTTTTTCCAGGTTCTGGATCTGAGGGCTCACTGTTGAGTAGCCCTGTAAGCAGGCGTGAACTGATCATCTTCCTGTCATTGGTCTTGTGAAAGGGCTTAGAGATGCAGCTTGTCCAGAGCACATAGCTTTGACAGAGCTACCAGCATCAAACAACTCTTGATATTCTGCAATTCCCAGTAACCAAGAGTGGGCAGCTCTAACTCCATCTCAAGAAAGGTAGGCTGTGCAGACTTCTGCATGGTTAAACCTCCAGTGCCATGGCCTGCTCCTAATACATACCTGAGAGGAAACAGCCTCTGAGAAGTCTCTTCCCTCTAGTCTGCTCCAATGACCACCTGTGCTCTCATGGTCACAGCCTTTAGCATCCAAAGACATTGCAAGCAGGCAGTGCCTACTGATGACTTCCTTGGGCTAGCTTAGGCTCATTTCTTATCTTCAGCCCAACATTGATGGTTTGTTACATTAAACATTCACCAGTTCCAGTTACTACACAACAATAACCTCCAGTGATCACCTTAGATGGATGCATTGCACAAGTGCCAATCAGTCTGACTTGCACAGGTGCCCCACATGCTAGTCAGCTTGATGCCATCTACCCACACAGGATCTGGATAGTCCTGACTATTGGGAGGGATTTGAGGTTTGGCACCTCAGTTGGCGTCCTAGTGGCCCTCTTCAGAGGGGTTGCTGGGACAGCTCACCTCTAAGTTGAACAGTTACTTAGACACCTTTGGTGCTGGAGTTTGAGTAAACAGAAGCACTTGATGTGGCCGTGTCCACATAATTTGTATACCCACCCCTGGGTTTGGTCTGGGTCTCCTCTCACCTACCTGCACCTTTCCACACTTGTGACTATTCTGAAAGGGTCCATTTCCTTTGGGGTTTTCCTTTGCAGAGTGAGCCTGACGTTAGTGTGGGCATTCTTCAAGCTTTGGGCTTGCAGTGAGGTTATTTTCACTTTCACCACCTCACTGTCTTACCCTTCTGCTCTACCTGGTTCACTACCCACTTGTCAGTGAGTTACAAGTTCTTGGGATCCATGAGCTGTGACTGTGCCAAATACTGGCACAGCTCTCGTGGGCCAACACCCAAAGGTTACTCAGGGCAGGTTAAACAGCACCTCAAGGACTTCGTGCTCTTTCACTTCACAAGTACACTACAGCTCCTATGAGTGCCTTGAATTAATGTCTCCCAGGTCGGCCCCGGCTGTGACAGAGGGCTGGCTGGGACAATAGTTAACACTACACATAACTATGAAGTAGAGGCCTTTCTTTCTCAGTGCAATACTAAGAAATGCCACAAGATGGCACTAAACTCCTTTATAATGAAAGCAGCAGTGTGACTCAATTCAATTGAGACATGCACTCTATCTGAGTGTTTGCCACCCCCACCCTTCTTGCCCTATTTTTAGGGTCGAGCCTGCGTTGCATGCGAGCGCGCATGCGTTTCGCAGCGAGATGCTTTAGTGTTTAGAAAAGGGCTCAGAGCCCTGTTGACGTCACGTCAGTGTTTTTCATTGGTTCGTGGGCTTGCCTATTAAAATCTGCTTGCTTTCATTAGTCGAAGGCATGCATACGTCATGCCTTTTCCGGTGGCTAGCCCTCCTCGAGCGCGTCAACCAAGTACAGAAAACATGCGAGGCTCGCTGTTTTCTGTCCGGCTCGTGGACTACTTTTTCCTCTAATTTACGAGCGCGATCTCGCTTGGCAGAAGTCGAGCGCTTTACATAGTTAATTGCACTTTTTCGGGTTATGTACATAAATGCACTTTTGCCGATAGGTGAAAAGTCGGGTTAGGAGTTTACAACGCGATCAGCTCTAACATGCGCAAACGCGAGACCCGTTGCATTGCCAATGCTTGTTCTCTTCTGCTTACAGGACTGGCCCCCCTTGCCTCACCCCCACTGCAGCTATTCGCCCTCTGAGCCTGCTCTGCTCTTTAATACTCCGTTCAGTGCAGTTGGCGAAGGCCTGTTGGCACTAAGAAGCAAGGTGACGCAGGAGCAACGCAATCCATAAATCAGAATTTCCAAGCAATGCTAAGCCGCCTTCAGTGGCCCTGCCTTGCCTAGTACAGCTGGAGTAGAACAAGACAGGGGCTATTCACAAAGGTAATTTATGCTTCTGAGTGATTTACATGTGTAATTTACTCTCACACGCTCGTCTCCAATGATGTGTCTGCAGAACGCCTAGCACAGACCCGACCAAATGTTTCAGCGCAATAAATAATCCTCAAAATACACTCAGAAATGGCTTTAATTATCGGTCCGGCAGGTCACTCATATCGATTGCGAGTGCCCCGCCTGCTGGCCCGTCACTTTTTATTCCCCTCGGATTAGGGGACCATAGGGCAGGGTCACTACAGTACCCCCCAGGAGTGCACAAGAAACAACCCCTGTTCCTACAGTGTTCTGTGGTAGCGCTTGTGCCCGTTATGTCAAGGGTGCGATTCTACAGCGCCCAGAGCTGCCGACTTTAGAGCTGGGGAACAGGCCTCGAGTCTCAGCGTCGGCTCACCACCCTGTGATTCTGGGCAAATCTCTTAATCTCTCTGTGCCTACCAAAAATGAATGCGTCCAATACTGGTGCCCACGAAAAGCGTTTCGGGTCGAGTTCGCGCTATATAAAACAGACAAAAAAAGTTAAACCACATTAATATATTGACGCTTTATTGCCAAGAGTTCTTTAATACATTTCTGATCTGTAGTCCTTGCCCAGACGTCTAATGAAATTCCACGCCTTTGCATGGCATCTGAGCGTCAGCTTGGTCAGCCCACCTGTAATATTTTATTTATTTAAGTGTGAGGTGTCTTAATACTGCCGCAGAGTTACTGTTTCTGTCTCAACAGGGATACGAATGGGTAAAGTACTCCGACAACTTGATTTAATTATAGCGCTTTATAGACATTGTAAACGGAGGGTATTGCTGGTACCCTGTTTATTGACCAAGGAAGTGTAACCTCACCTTGACCGGATTCGAACCTATGTCCTAAACCACAGCACGTGTCAGCAGTGAGTGTTAATTTACTAAGCTGCCTGGCCGGCAGTGGGCGGTTTTTCTAGTTAGCCTCGTATCAGATGAAAAAATGTAAATCAATGCATTGTCGGTATTTAAAATGAGTGAAATATTGGGTACTCGGCTAACAAAGGTTATCTGGAAGTGTACACCCAGTAAACGGAAATGTAAACCAGTCTTTCTATAAACCCGAACACCGGAGTTTACCAAATGTCCATCAGGTGGCAGGAGAGGATAAGCGAATTTCACCGATCCGCTCGCGCAGCAGAATGTTTACCAGTTACAAACCGACTTTCATTTGATTTGAATTTTCTGTTTATTTGTGGTGGTTTTATATCGCGCAGACGTGTCCGAAGTGGGTTAGGGCAGTGTATAATCGGAGAAACGCAGCCCTGACAAATACCACGCATCAGGGGTTAGACTAACGCATTTTAATGCTGGTGTCCGCATCACCGCATTAAAATGCATTGGTCACGCATATATAGCTCCCTGACATGCTTTTGTGGGGTGGGCTGCAAGCAAACAGCTTGATATGCAGCATTTAATCTCTGCACTGTTGCTCTGCCTGTAAGGCATTTTACCCTACCGGCCTGAAATACTCGCTGTTATGGCGAGATGGCACACGGGGATCTTTGGCGCATATTTACAAGAAAGTGGCACATCAGTCCTGATGCGCCACTTTTCTTGCGTCACCCTGTGGCCCCCTAATGACGCCATGTCTGTGCCATATTTACAATACGGCGCAGCATGGCGCACATTAGGAGAATAGAACCAACAATTTTGGCGCTTCGCAGGATTAGCACAAAAAATTATGGCGGTAAACTAATCCTGCAAAGTGAAGGGAGCCCCATTGAAAACAACGGCAGCGTCACTTTAACACCTGCCTAAGGCAGGCGTTAAAAATAATGCTAAAAATGGCGCAGCAAAAGCTTGTAAATTTCACTGCACCATTTTTACTAGCCCCCTGCGTGGGAACGCTCCCCCTTGCCTGGCGCAGGCATAATGTGGCGCAAGGGGTTACAAAGTGGCACAATGCATGCCTTGCACCACTTTGTAAACGTGGCCCGGCAAAATGTTTTGCTTAACGCCACATTAGCATTAAAAAAATACGCTCGTGTGGCGCAGGGGGGCGCAAGGGACTTGTAAATAAGCCCCGTTGTAGCTTTCTGATGCGCAAAAACAGATTGCGCTCCTCTCCCTTCACGCCCAGCCTCTCTGAGGCATGTGCGGCTGCTGGATCTTTCAGCACAGGCTAATTGTGAGTTGGTGCGCAAAGGGGGTGTACAGGCGAGGGCGGCCGCTGAGTGAGCACAGAGTGATGCGATGTGCGTTATTCACACATAGTATTCAAATATTTAGCGCCTCTGCCCCCTGCCAGCCAGACACACTGCTTTAATCCAAGCTGTGTTTCGATTTATTAGATTTTCTGATACCCGAGAGGAGGAAGAGTTCTTTGTGAATTCAGTAGCAATTTTAATGATTGAGAACGAGGATTAAGTTCAAGTAACTTTTTTATGTAACATTGGGAGCACTTCATTTCTGGCATCAGGAGACAGTCATCAAATTGTCACTCATTGTTGTTGAAATGTCACTTATAATTGCACTGAAATTATGAAAACGTCACACATGGCAATCTGAAACCTTGGCAGCAGTGAGACGCCATAATACGCATTGCAACACTCTCAGCTGAGAGGCCAATCATCAGTTCAGCAGAGGGGGGTGAATTAATGTCACACTCTGGCAACACTGGACCTGATCAGCTGGAATATATGGCCAGTAAATATGCTTTGGGACCAGTGCTTTAAATGGGCCGGTACTCGCCGGTACTGAGTACTGGCACTTTTCAACAGTCTTCCCTTGAATACTGGAGCTTTTCATTAGTCATGGAGAGTACCGCTACTGACAGGAGCCTAGCAGCATGCAGTTTTTAGTGCCTCCCGGGCTGTGAGTGAATCATAGCTCACCCGATTGGCTGGCTGCGGTGTGTGGTTGGCGGCAGAGCTTGTGCTGGAGTGTCTTCACTTGCTTGTGTGATTGAACAGTGTGTGCACACTAATCGTGTCTTGTATCGCCTCCCTGCACAGAGCCGCCCATTCCCATTGCCTGATTTTGATGTGCAGGCAGTGCTTAATTTGTAAATAAAAAGGTACCTGTGCCCAAAGCCCTCCTCTTAAACACGCGGCTGCTGCAATTAAATGTGGGAACACGGAATACTGAGGCAGCGTAATCCTGGGCCTCTTCAATCCGTATAACACCAATCCCTGCCCCTTCAGCTCACTCTTGCAGCTTTCTCATTTCTCCCTTTGTGACGCTTTCGTTTTTCCCTTCCTCTGTCTTTCCCATATGTCTCTTTTGCTCGCAGCAAATGCTTGAGGCAGAAGAATAAGCCCCGGCCCTCAAAAATAAGTGCCGGTGCTCAGCACCGGAAACAACAAGCACAAATTAAGCACTGTGTGCAGGCTGGTATATGTACAATCTGTCTGCCCATCCTGGTCGGTTCCAGTGCACCTTGGAGCAGGCCGGTTGTATGCCCGGCCACTGGGCGCTCTTCAGCAGCCACAGGAGTTCTGGCTTGGGCTCCGACCAACACTAACCTGCATTGTGCTTCATCTGGCCGCACAGTATATCTGCTAAAACGTGGATGTCAGGGGGCACATCAGTGCATCTCCAAGGCCAATGAGGAGCCACACACAGCAGCAGGGGCGGGACTTCTATGACTGTCCCAGCATCTGGTTGGGCTGTGCCTCCAGTCTATCAAGAAGCTGGGAGAGGGGCTGAGGAGGGTCTTCCTCTGATTCCAGGCTTTGCTGCTCTCTCTGGCTTCTCGTTGGGAGTCATGGATTTCAGGTTCTGATGCCCAGGGCCAGATTTCTGCTTTGCAGCTTTCATGGAGCCTCTGAGTTTCCGTCTAACATGCAAGGTAAGTAAAAAAAAGTTGTTCCTTTATGCATGTGTGTGTGTGTGTGAGGGTGTTTGTGAGTGATCTACGTTGACTGAGATTGAGTTAGAGTGTGTTTGAATGTATTTGAGAGTGCCAATCAGAGTGAAAGTGAGGGGGAGTCTGAGTTTTGAGAGGTTGCATGAATAAAGTGAAAGTGAGTGGGTATCTGAGTTTGAGAGTGTGTGAACAAGTTAGAGTGAGAGGGTGGGTGAAGGAGTGTGAGTGCATTATAAGGAGTGAGCGATTGGAGCTTGTGAGGGGGCGTGGAAGGGCATTCGGTGTGTTGCTACCAATGGTGTTGTAAGTGCAGTTGCCCCAGGGCCCAGAGTCAGTGAGCATGAAAGTGTGTGCATGTGTGCTGGTAAGTGAGAATGCGAATCAGCGAGTATGTCTGCTTGTGTGTAAGTAACTGGGAGTGAGTGGGAGTTACAGTGAAAGAAGAGGAAGAGAGTGAATACAAGAGGGAATGAGTATGAGTGAGGGAGTATGAATGAGAGTGTGTTTGTTTGCCTTTTACTGACTGTGAGCATGCCTCTGGCCATGACATACTCAATATAATTCTGAGCTCATAGCAGCACCCAAGGTAACATAATGCTGGCATATCAGAAATACATCTTGCCATAAGAATGGGCACCCATGACCAAATGCAGGCCCTGACATACTAGAAGTACTTTTTGGTATGACCCCTATGGAAAAATGCTGGAGCTTGCATACATGAGAACATCCTTGGCCTCCTTACCACCATGGCAAAATGCTTTCGCTGGGACTGTTGAAGTAATTCTTGGCATAAGGGAGGGCACCCATGGCAAAATGCAGACCCTGAAATACTGGAAGAAATACTTGATATAAAGGGACACCTATGGCCAAACCCTGGTGCAGGCACTGGAGGCAATTCTTTGCCTTAGAGATGGCAGCCGTGGCATATTGGGGCCGAGGGGTGAGTTGGAGGAAGCAAACCATGATAAAATGTTGTCTCTGAAATACTTGATGTAATTTTTAGGATACAGGCCATACATGGTATATAGGTAATACCAGTGGCAAAATTCTGGTACTTGAGTATTGCATGTAAATATTGGCACGGGGGTACCCATAACATATGGGCAACTCTCAAGCAAATGTTAGAAAAGGACAGGCTGAACTACTGGCAAGTACCACAACATACCACTTTTAAAGATCCAACCACCACTGGTGTGAAGAACTGGAGTCAGGGGCTCAGAATTCAAGTTGTACAGCCAGAGTCCGATCGATCTATGGGGAGTTCTTTTGTTAATGCTGTTTGACCCAAGACACTTTCAGCGGGTCCGGTAGAAAGGGGTGCCTCGGTGTAGGACTTTGGGAGCGACAGGGCCCATCTTGTAGAGCCTTCTTCAGAGTGGGTGATCTGATCAAATATTTTGCTTCCGCTGATAAAGAGAGCTTCTGGGTGCAACACTGCTCTCACCCGAGGCCTGTTAATAGGAAGTTGTCATGACCAGGCCTTCACGGTATAAGAAATTGAACTGTGGTCTTGTTCTGGTGGAAAGTAACCACTGTCTAGTCGCACTTGAGACCGAGCATTCTTAGCCATAAAACTGATAGGAAGTTCAGCAGTGCTTAATTTGTGCTTGTTGTTTCCGGTGCTGAGCAGCAGCACTTATTTTGGATGGTCGGCGCTTATTTATCTGCCTCAAGCATTTACTGCGAGCAAAAGACACCCACAGGAAAGACGGAGGAAGAGAAAAACGAAAAAGCGTCATAAAGGGAGAAAGCAGAAAGCCAAGAGTGAGCTGAAGGGGCAGGGAGAGGCTGTAAATGGATTGAAGAGGCCCGAGATGGCTTCAGGATTACGCTGCCTCAGTATTCCGTGTTCCCACATTTAATTGCAGCAGCCTCGTGTTTAAGAGGAGGGCTATGAGCACCTGCACGTTTTTATTTACAAATTAACCACTGAAGTTCAGTCTTTCATCAAAATTAAAGCCTGGGTATTTTCAGGACTACACTCAAATATGGTGTGTAGTTGCACCGGTATGTTGACATGTCTGAGAACATGTCTTGATGGTTGTGGGGTTTTTTCCCACCATCTAATTTGTTAAGCAGTATTTTTGCCTACCTGCCCAGTTACTCTACATTTTTTAGATTTATACTCAGCTGTTCTTAGTACTTCTGCTTTTGTTTGTTTTACAGATCCTGCGTGGTGGCTTGGTCCACAGATGGATTATGGGCTTGCATTCTCCATTGTTGGTTTCCTCACCTTGTGTTTTGATTCAAATGTGTATTTTTAATGTACCACCATGGTTATGGAAAACTTAATAAAAAAGTAAAACACTAAAAGCAAAAAAGAAATGTTTGAAAAGTGAGATGCTCAAATGTTAATGGGTTTATTTAGAGATGGTGGCTTGTCATCCAGTTGGAACAGAGCGATCTGTGGACCTTCGGGCCGGTGTGAAACATCACTAGGAGAGGAGATAAAGTTCTGTATCACCAGATGTGTTGTGAACACAAGCTCCCTGACTTGTTAAACATAGCTCTGAGTGTTCCTAGTTAAAGATTAAAGAGGTTTGGAGCCAGAAGTGCAACCTTGTGGTGCTCCTTGTGGCAAGTCCACAAGGCTAGAAAAGGAACTTTGATTTTCTAAGATTGATTACTCAGAAAAGATACAGACCAGTTAAGAACATCTCTATCAATGTCCATACAATCTCAGAGGAGTAATTAATGTATTGAAGGCGGCAGATGACTGAAGGAGAGTAGGAAGACATGAGTTGCCACTTTCAAGAATGCGAAGTAAGTAACAACCCGGAGTACTGCATCCCGGTGGCGCAACCAATTGACATTCTTCTAAAAGTTCAAGGAAGCCTTGAGATAGGGCACATGTTGTTAAGATGGCCACCATCTGCAGAGGGTCTGTACAGCTTGGGAGAGATTGGGCCACTTCTCAAGCAATGCAGGAAAACACCTTGCATAAGAGATGCAGACACTTGATCTTTCAAATAAACCAAGAGTTGATAAACCAGAGCTTTGGTGATATTCTATGGAACCTGAACCTGAACCTGACACAAAGGTTTGATGGTTTCTCCTTAGCAATGGTTTTCAGCAGTTTACTATTTGGAATCCCTTTAAAGTGCAGCCAGTTGGCCCTGCATTGCTGTTGACATTCAGATATTTCCGAATGTCTGATCCTGACTGATTGCTCCTACATGCATAGGCAAGAAGGAGTGATCAGATAGTATGACTTACACCGTGGGGTATGCGTTGGAAAACAACTTGCATGATAAACGAGGGAGAAATTCATGCATTCAAAGGGCGAAGATGCTGGAGACATGTTAAAGCAGGTCTTCAGTCTCACTTTCAATTGGATCAGCGACTGATCATGGCGAAATGCCCAGTTTCTAAAGGTGGGGAGCTGTCAGGGACAAACACCCATCACCCCTGTTTTTTGCATTTCATTTTTGTGATTTGGGCGTGTTCCTCAGCTGATCACATTTTGTGAGCCAGTGTATGACACATTGTTTCCTGCAGGTTTCTGGTAGCAACACTTCCCCTTCATAGGTGAGTTTGGGAGAGAGTCTTTAAGGTGATTCTGACCTTGACCAGGAGCCAACGTAGGCCTTTGAGGAGTTGGTGCTATTGAGTCATGTTTTTGGTTTATCATCAATCTCCCTGAAGGATTGTGAACCCTCCGAAGCCCTCTGCTATTGTACCATGGTCGTCCGAGGACAGAGGGTTCCAGTGGCTGTGTCTTGGACCGACCAGGGACCATTAGGTGATAATGGCGAGGGATGAAATAGACAGCCTTGCCTGGGATATTGATATGGCAGAATGATGTTTTGACAACTACTTCCACCTGTGAATTGAACCTGAGGTCTGCACCCCATAGCAAGCTTAGGTTACCTACTATAATGGTATAGCCCACTGCCGAAGGCATTACTGGTTGTTAAAGGCCCTGAACTTGAGTTATAGGCCCGAGCCATACGCAACAGCCTATAACAAGGGAGAGGGCCTTTAACAACCTGTATATCCCGAGGCAGAAGGGCTATAAGTCTATTAGAACATTCCATCCATCGAGGGTAGGATATCCCGAACTAAAAAGAAAACACTATAAGACAAACATTGGACTGTTGGAGTAGAAGGCCTGTTGCAGCCATCATAAGCCATCGGCCTCTTCATTGTTTTTAATGGATCTCAGTTTTCTTATTCAGATTTAATGGGAACTTGTTCTTCAAAGGATGTCTGCACCTCAGCCACGTTGGACCTCCCAGCAGCCTCTCGTGGTTTGATGCATCCAGTCTGTGTTACTCCAGATCTTCAGGGAGAGTTGATGCCCCGGGCTCACTTTAACCATTATCCATGTGTGTGTGTATAAGGCAGTGATGGATTACAAAAGTGGCCTGAAAACCCTCATCTGTTGAGTTTATGCTATAGGAATACACCATTCTGCTTTTAGGTCTAACACGGAGAGCATTATCAAACTTCCCAGATCTCCGAGGTGGCCTTTCTATGTACTGGGTGTACATATCCTATGTATTAGCTGTATATATTTTATATATGGGCTGTGGATATGCTATATATTGGCTGTATATTTCTATATATGAACTGTATATATTCTCTATATGAACGGTATATATTCTCAATATGGGCTGTATATATTCTATATATGGGCTATATATAGTCTCTGTATATATTCTATGTATTGACTGTACATATTCTATATATAAGCTGTATATATTCTAAATATGGGCTGCATATAATCTGTATATGGGCTGTGTATATTCTATGTATTGGCTGTACATATTCTATAAATGAGCTGTATATATTCTATATATTGGGTTACTCATTCTATATATGAGCTGTATATAATCTAAATATGGGCTGTATATATTCTATGTATTGGCTGTACATATTCTGTAAATGAGCTGTATATATTCTATATATTGGGTCACTCATTCTATATATGAGCTGTATATGATCTATATAAGAGCTGTATATATTCCATGTATTGGCTGTACATATTCTATAAATGAGCTGTATATATTCTATATATTGGGTCACTCATTCTATATATGAGCTGTATATAATCTAAATATGGGCTGTATATATTCTATGTATTGGCTGTACATATTCTGTAAATGAGCTATATATATTCTATATATTGGGTCACTCATTCTTTGTATGAGCTGTATATGATCTATATAAGAGCTGTATATATTCCATGTATTGGCTGTACATATTCTATAAATGAGCTGTATATATTCTATATATTGGGTCACTCATTCTATATATGAGCTGTATATAATCTATATATGAGCTGTATATATTCTATGTATTGGCTGTACATATTCTGTATAATGGTTGTATACATTCAATTAGCTGTATCACAGACCCCTCCAGTTGTCCGGCATGCCGTGGCGAGCCAGCGACTGCGGTACAGGGAGTGTAGGTGGCTGGCCAGAGATTTTACATCGTGTTTCGTACACTTGCTGGATCCTACCTTGCCTGGTAGACACATCCTTCATCGCCTTTCAGGTAAGAGACACACCCACTGTTTCTGACCACATTGGCTACAACTCTTCTTTCGGTGACTGTGTCCCCCCCCCCCCCAATATTATATTGTTCTCCTCAGTAGTGAATACTTCCCAAGTGTTTCCTCCAAGCTGTTGGATGCCCTCTCCTTGATCCATCACCTGCAGCTTCTTCTGTAAGATGTCGTCACTCCAGACCTCCACTGCATCCCTCCTTCTGGAAATCACAAGCCCCCTTCACTCTCACGGTTGGATCGTTGGGCTTCCCATACTGCACTGCGGTGCTCAGCTTTTAACTTTTCAATTTCACTCAGCACTGCTGGGCTTTTCGGTCCCATTCTTAATGTTTTATTTACTCCCCTCTCCACCCCCTAGAGTGCCCCTTGTACCATTTGCTGAATGCAGCCAATGTGTGATCTGGTGATTCTTGGAATTTTGGGGTCTGTGTTGGGTGAAGTTTGGCAGCTGATACAGATGGAGGGAGACCTGGCAGGACCTGCCTGCTGCGACTGGCTCCTATGGGCCTGGCACGGGTCAAAGGGCTTCCCTTCCACTCCAGACTCTTGGGTGTGAGGACACTGCCACCCTCTGACAGCAGAAGCCATCTTATTGTGGCTCTCACACAGGGCTGATGCCACACATCTGCAGTCCTCTGATATTAGTTGATGCAACACCTGGAAATCTGTACCCAGTGCTTAATTTGTATTAAAATAAGTGCCAAGGTCCTCGCCGGGAGTTCACTGCAGCTGGCACCACCCTTTGCCCCTGCCAGCGTTGTCAATGACCATACCAGCACAACTACTAACCCTCACACTCCTACAAGTGTGACAACTCAGACTATTCCAAGCCCCCAAAGCGATAAGAATGGCTTGGGTAGCAGGTAGTCATCATTTTTTAATGTAAACTGAATTATTAAACAACTGTTGTCGTGCTCATCTCTAAGTTAGACAAAGAGTGCCACCATGTGGCAGACTGTTATAAGTAGTGGTGTTGAAAGTTTAGAAGCTGGTGCCAAGCACCTGAAACCACTGGCTCAAATTAAGCACTGTCTGTACCCCTCCTCCCGTTCCAGACATTGGTTACCTCTAGTTGACTCACAAGCCAGTTTCTATCATCCGAACTGTCTGCACTCCTCAATAGCCTGGACATTGCCTTCTTTCGAGTCCATTGACGCACTCTGATATTCCCTCACTGAATAGTGAAGGGAGGGGCTGTGGGTGCAACATATATAATTTAATGCCCCAACATATATAATTTAACATAATTGACCCCCCAACCCTGGTTTGTTGTTAAAATCCCTGCTCCTTTGACATACTCAGTCCTCATTTTCTTTACTCCTTAAGGGTTCTCTCCTTCTCCTGAACTTCATTAAAGTTTACCAGCTGCCACTTGCATCTTTTGAGCCCTAGTGTTCATGACGTAAAACGCGGCTTACTGCTCAGTGCCTGTCCTTACCCCTCTCATTCGATATTCTGAGTAAAGCACCCTCTGTTCGTCTTTCTTCTGGATTTGGTAGTAGAGACTTTGGGGGTCATTCTGACCCCGGCGGCCGGGGTCGGCGGTAGCACCGCCAATAGGCTGGCGGTGCTCCGCCGGGCATTCTGACCGCGGCGGTACAGCCGCGGCCAGAAGCGGAAAGTCGGCGGTACCGCCGACTTTCTGCTGCCCATGGGAATCCGCCATGGCGGCGCAGCAGACACTGAAATTCGCGACAGGTGCTACTGCACCCGTCGCACATCCTCCACTCCGCCGGCTCCATTCGGAGCCGGCATCCTCATGGAGGGGTGTTTCCCACTGGGCTGGCGGGCGGCCTTTTGGCGGTCGCCCGCCAGCCCAGTGGGAAACCCAGAATACCCGCGGCGGTCTTTTGACCGCGCAGCGGTATTCTGGCGGTTCCCTCCAGGCGGGCGGCTCCCGCCGCCCGCCGGGGTCAGAATGACCCCCTTTATCAACAGTATCCGCCAAGACGTGATGTTGTTACCTTAACACCATTCCTGGTGCTTTAACCCTGTGGGGTTTATCTGAGTTTGAAATAAAAAGATGAATACGAGCTTGGTACCCTTAAAAGGGCTTCCCTTGAGGCGTTCTTGCATCCCTGTCAAGCGCTAGGATACGGGAGCCGCTTCCTTGCTCTCTTTGAGACGATGGAGGATACGTATGTGTTCTTGGGTGGTGCGGAGAGTAGTTGATTACCAATATTTTTCCTGCTGTGGTAAAGAAGTGATTCACAGGGGCTGCATTTTCTGTGTCCTACTGTCTGGTCTTTGTGGAGTTGAATATACAACATCTACTCCCCCACAGCTCACAGTATGGGAGGAGCAAGTCTTGGCATTACCGCATCCTGAGGGACTCGCTGGAGTAGCCGGAGGACTGGAGACTGGTGAGTCAACATTTACTACTTATCACCCCCCATACCTGCATACCATCACACCCCCTCACTCCCATCACTCCACTCCATCCCACACACTGCACCTACACATCTGACTAACCCCAATGCCAACCCCTGCATGCTATCCCAATGCATAGACAGCCCTCCCAGCCCTGCATGGACACCCATCACCCAAGCATGCACAGCATAGGGGAACTAACAATCCCACAATACTTAACCATACACAATCAAAGATGGCAGGGCAACAGCAACGATAGAGGGGAAGCTAGGGATGTGCAATATGTCACAGGCATGAAGCATAATACATCACTTACATCCCCACAGGTGCCCCAGCCAATCCCAGCGGCGAGGAGGTGCCAAGACTATCCAGTCCCCCAACAGAAGATGCCCACAGTGATGACAGTAACTCTGGACTTCTAGATCTGGATGAACTACCTGGCCCATCAGGGACCACTGGTCAGTCGGTCACCCAAGCCCACTCCCAGTCAGCCACAGAGCCTCCCCCATGAGTATCCAACACCACAGCACCCACCCAACGTCCCCACACCTCTGTCCCTAGGACACTTCAATCAGCAGTGTGCCCACCTTACAGGGACGCCAGTCCACACCTCACCCCAAAGACAATCAGGGACCTGGGCCCAGTGGCAGTATATTCAGGGGACAGAGGCACAGGGCAACAGGGACACTGGCAGGACCGCTGTGCGCCAGGGGGAGGACAGGACCAGGGAACCGACTCTCCAGGAGGCTCTCACCAAGATCCTGGGGGCCTACCAACAATCCCAGGACACGATGGGGAAGATCCTTACCAACATGCAGGGGAACAAGCGGCTGCAGCAGGAACACCATCAAGAGATCAGGGAGGACTTGCAGGCTCTCAACACCACCATCATCTCCATAGCAGGGGTGCTGGCAGACATGGCCAACATCATGAGGGAACATACAGCACAGCATCGGGCCCCTACCACTAGCCAGTCTATTGACCAGCCCTCCACTTCCGCTGCAGCTAGTGGGCAGGAGGCCCCGCCACAGGACTCACAGGCCACCAGCACCCCTCCCCCTGCAGAAGGTGAACCACCCCGCTAATGTTCCCTGCAACCCAGACAGAAGCCAGAGACACTTGCCAAGACCAAGACCACCGCCAGGAAATGAGACTCTCCTGATTGTCCCCCTTGTGTCCCACCCTGTCACCTTGTCCACTTTGAACTGCCTTTGCTCCCCTTCCTATGGCCCCTTGGACACTGGACCTGTGCTACAAACAGATTGGAACAATACCCTGGACTTTCCTCTACCATCACCCCATTCCATTGCACCTTTCAGTCAATTATTTGCACTGCAATAAACACCCTGGAACACAACTTGAGTGACACCATTTTTATGTGATGAAAATGTGCATATATAGGAACAGTCGCATCTAGTGCAAATGATCTGAACACTGTGAAAACATACAAATAATGACCTGCAGCTGTCTGCAGTAAACACATCAGGATACTGTTGTCATAGCAGCAACATCTGCAAAAGGACAAGCCATAGGTAAGTTGAGATGCAAAGGAAGTGAATGCCTTCATGCTACGGCCACACAGAAAACTGTCAGAGTAAAGGTCAGTTGCACTGTCTCACCTGTGTGTCACTGGAAGTATTGTCGTATAACTGATGTTCTGTTCTTCTCATCCTCATCCTCTGCCTCCTCATCCTCACTGTCCTCAGGGTCTGCTGCTGCTACAGTATCATCTCCAGGCCCCTCCTCCTGCAGAAAAGGCACATGTCGTCTGAGGGCCAGGTTGTGCAACGTGCAGCATGCCTCTACTATCTGGCAGACCTTCCCGGGTGAGTAGCACAGGGATCCACCTGTCAGATGGAGGCACCTGAAACTGGCCTTCAGGAGGCCGAAGGTCCTCTCGAATACTCTCCTGCTTCACCCATGTGCATCATTATAACGGTTCTCAGCCCCTGTCCTGGCATTCCCCACAGGGGTCAGGAGCCACAATAGGTTTGGGTAGCCAGAGTCACGTGAAAGTATTGAGGGACAAACATTAGCCTTACACAATGCTATTGAGATAACACTTGAAGGCATACACTGACACACAGTGGGTAGGGACTCTGGTTCACCTATTAGCCACACCCTGTGCCTCTGTAGTTGGGCCATCACATTTGGGATGCTGCTATTCCTCAGAACGAAGGCGTCATGCACCGACCCAGGATACTTGGCAGTGATGTGGGAGATGTACTGGTCCGCCAGGCACACCATTTGCACATTGAGTGAGTGGAAACTCTTCTGATTCCTGAGCACCTGTTCATTCTGGCGGGGGGGAGGTAGTAAACGCAATATGTGTACCATCAATCACCCCAATAATATTGGGTATATGTCCCATTGCATAGAATCCCGCTTTCACAGTGGCTAAATCTTCCACCTGAGGGAAAGAAATGTAGCTGCACATGTGTTTCACCAAGGCAGACAATACCCTTGCCAGCACGATTGAGAACATTGGCTGTGACATTCCTGCTGCCAAGCCCACTGTCACTTGGAAAGAACCAGATACCAGGAAATGGAGCACTGATAGCACTTGCACAAGGGGGGGGATCCCAGTGGGATGACGGAGAGCTGATATCAGGTCAGGCTCCAATCGGGCACACAGCGCTGTGATTGTGGCCCTGTCCAGTCTATAGGTGAGTATAATGTGCCTGTCCTCCAGTGTAGCCAAGTCCACACAGGGTCTGTTCACAGGGGTTTGTCTCCTCCTCCTATTCATCCGCAGTGGTAGGTATCTAAGGGACACAAGAGTGAGAACGCTGTCAGAATTTGAACAATGGGACCACCACCTCAGTCTGCATACACCATTAATGTGATGGGACAGTGGGAATGGCTATGTATGTGCAATTTTCGGCAATGACGCAGTTATGGATAGTCTGAATGTTGTCCACCACCATGAAATGGCAACCGCCTGTCCTGTATCTACGGCCAGGTGGAAGTGAGGTAACTCCGCTGACGTTGGGCATCGTGGCAGAAGGCAGTCTTGCACCACCATGCAATTCCTCATTGACTAATATGGGGCTCTATGGAGTACAGTGGCCAATGGGGATCGGTGCCGGCGGTGACCGTGTACACTGCCGCGGACATGACTGCCATTTTCTGTCTATAACCTCACTTGATTCCTGACTTTCCACAGGACAACACCTACACTGCGTGTGCTGCTGTGACCTGTGTCTGGAACCTACTATGGCCAGTGTGACCGGGGAAAGGGCCCCTGCCTTCACTTCGATGGAGTTGGAGCGCTTGGTGGATGGGGTCCTGTCCCAGTATGGACAGCTGTATGGGCCTCCAGACCAACAGGTGAGTACACTTTGGGCACCATGCATGTGGGAGGGATGCATGGAGATGTGTGTGCTGGCATCGTGTCATATGTGGGGTGGTATGTCTGGTGGTAGTGTACATGGTGTGCGCCAGGCAATGTGTGCGCAAAAGGATTTGGAAACAGGATTTGTGGGCTGTATGTGTGACAGGCTGGAATGTATGTGTAATGCTGTCCTGCTGTCTGTATTACCTCTGCAGGTCAGCACCCATCAAAAGAAGGGATTGTGGCGTGCCATCGCCAAGGATATGCGGACCTTGGGGGTCTACCGCAGGCAGAGCACCCACTGCTGGAAATGGTGGGAGGACCTGAGACACTGGGCACGAAAGACCACGAAGGCCCAGCTAGGGATTGCCTCCAAACGAGGAAGAGGCACCCATTGGAACCTGACCCCCCTGATGGCCCGCATACTGGTGGTGGCCTACCTCGCTTGATGGGCGCTTGAGGGCATCACAGCAGCCGCAAGGGGGTGAGTACAGTGGGCATTACTACAATAATTGGTAGGTGGCATGGGATCCGAGTGGTGGGTGTGAGTTAATGGGTGCCCCTTAATGCCAGGACAGACATTGCAGCATGATCCAGCTCAAGGGTAATGGGTGTATGGCAAATGCAGGTAAGTTAGCTTGGTTGCATTACATGTCGGTCAGGGCTTTGTGGGTCCCAGGAGGGGTGCAGTTGGCGGTGTTTGGCCCTCATCTTGCTGTAGCATCTAGCCAATTGAATGCCAGTGCAATGCATAGTGCTCAATCCTGATCCCTATGTGTGACGGTGCTGTGTACGCCAACTGTGATGTTGGTGTTGTAATTGACCCAGTGTTCCCTTTCTCTCTCTCCCCCCTTTTTTCTTCTGTCATCCTGTCCATGTGTGCATTAGCATCATCTGGCAGAGGAGGAGGGGCACCGGCAACAGAGGGAGCTACATCCCGCAGGACCCAGGAGGCAGAGTCCACCGATGCCGAGGGAACCAGTGATATGGAGGGCGAGGGGAGCACCACGGTAGAGACAGGAGGTGACAACACTGACTCTGATTCCTCCTCCGATGGAAGCTCCCTGGTGGTGGCGGACATCTTTGTGACCACCCCAGCTGCAGGTACAGCCGCCACTCCCTGTACCAGCACTGCCCTCCCAGTAGTCCCTCAGCGAGTTGCCCATGCCAGCTCACCCAGGAGGGTGGGCATCTCCTTCGCCCCAGGCACCTCAGGCCCTGCCCCAGTGAGCCCTGCTGCCCTGAGTGCAGAGGCTATTGACCTCCTGAGATCCATCTCTGTTGGGCAGTCAACCATTGTGAATGCCATCCAGGGGCTGGCATCCCAGATGCAGCAATGCAATGCATTCCTGGAGGGCATCCACAGTGGATTGGCGGGCCAACAGAGATCGATTCAGGCTCTGGCCTCCTCCCTGATGGCAGCCATTGTCCCTGTTCCTACCGTCCCCCCTCCAACTACCACTTCCCAGTCTCCTCAACTCCAACCCATCCCCTGCACACATACAGACGAGCATGCACACAAGACATCACACAAGAGTGGCTCAGTCAAACACAGGCACCACACTTCAGTCCACAAGTACTTAGGCAAACAACAGACAGTTGCACACACAACCACATCCACTGCCTCCGCTGTCTCCCCCTCCTCCACCTTCCTCACAGTCACGTCCACACTCACACCTGCATGCACTGCATCAACATCCACCACCAGCATCACCACACCAAGCAGCACACACACCTCACTAGCAGACACCTCCACAACATCCATCCACGTGTCCCCTGTGTCTTCTCCCACCCTGTCTGTCCCCCACCTCCTGAAGGACACAAACGTAGGCACTCAGACACCCAACAGCCATCCACCTCACATCAGCACACTGCCCATGGACCTGCATCCAAATCCAGCAGACATACACCTCCAATAACCACTCCCTCAACCTCCACTCCCATCCCTCCTCCCTCATCCCGCCCCACCGTCCCTAAGAAGCTTTTCCTTGCCCAGCTTGACCTCTTCTCTCCCCTTCCCCTCCCACGTAAGAGCAGAGTCCCAGCGACCCAGCCCAGCACCTCAGCCAAACAGTCCACGGGGATAGTGGAGGCACCTCCTAGTCCTGGAGGCAAGACAGTGAAGGATCCCACTCCACCAGCCAGGAAAGGAAAGGATCCCACCCTATCACTCAAGAGAGGGAAGGATCCCACTCCACCAGCCAGGATAGGGAAGGATCCCACTCCACCAGCCAGGACATTGAAGGATCCCACTCCACCATCCAGGAAAGGGAAGGATCCCACTCCACCAGCCAGGACATTGAAGGATCCCACTCCACCAGCCAGGAAAGGGAAGGATCCCACTCCACCAGCCAGGACAGTGAAGGATCCCACTCCACCAGCCAGGAAAGGGAAGGATCCCACTCCACCAGCCAGGAAAGGGAAGGATCCCACTCCACCAGCCAGGACAGTGAAGGATCCCACTCCACCAGCCAGGAAAGGGAAGGATCCCACGCCACCAGTAATGAGAAGGAAGGATCCCACTCCACCAGCCAGGAGGGATAAGGTTTCCACTCAACCACCAATGACTGAAAAGGTTCCCACTCAACAAACAATGACAGCAGCGGTTCCAACTTAACCACCAGTGACCGAAGAGGTTCCCACTCAGCCACCAATGACAGAAGAGGTTCTCGCTCAACCACCAATGACAGAAAAGGTTCCCACTCAACCACCAATGACAGAAAAGGTTCCCACTCAACCACCAATGACAGCAACGGGTCCCACTCAACCACCAATGACAGGCAAGAAGCCCTCACCTCCAGCTGGGACAGAGCAGCCCTCACCTCCAGCAGAGGCTGCCCAGGAGACATCTCCCCCAGCAGAGACAATGCAGCCCTCACCTCCAGCAGAGGGCATGTAGGCCACTCTCCAGGGACTGTTGTACAAGGAGCCCTCTCCCGAAGCAGTGGGCAATTGCCCCACCTCAGAGACTGTGACCTTGCACTCTCCAGCATTGGGAAATGGGCATGGAGCCCCCTCTAGAAGCAGTGGGCAAGTTCCTGACTTCAGCTGAGGTGCCCCCCGCCCACCATCCCCCTGAGGTGCCTGTCCACTTCCGAGATGGGGCCCCTGCACAATTTTTAGCCGAGTTAGTCAGGATCAAGTTGGGGTTTGGACTTTGCCTGGTGGCCATGTGGGCCTTATGTACTTTGGACTGGCCACTGGCCCTTTCTGGACAATTGTTCATGTATCTTTGTTCTAAAATTGGTTCATATGGTGGCTGTTGCCTTAACATTACAATTTCAGTACTGCCGACCTGTAGTCCTTGTATTATTATGCCCTGTGTCCTGTGCCATTGGTTTACGCCTGCAGCTGGTTGTGTGTATGGTGTGTGTGTCTGGTGTGTGTCGTGCGTGTGTGTGTCACTCTTCTTTTCCTCCCTCCCTCCCTTGTGTGCTAAGCGGCTGTACTCACCGTTGTCGTCGTCTTCGTCGGCGTTGGTGTTCCAGGTGTAGCATGGCGTAGAAGAGCATCCGAAAGACTTGCAGTTCCGGTTCCCTGGCGACGTTGATCTTCTCTATGTTTCTGTTGGTGAGTCTTTGGTCTTCTGTGATGTGTTTCCGCCAGGCTTTTGCTGGCGTTGATACCACCCCGGAAATCATGGCGGTTTACAGTGTCATAATATGGTGGGCGGTACCTTGTCTTCCACCTGGCTGTTGATGGCTACGATCAGTGGTGTTAACGCCCTGGCAGATAGTGTGGTACATTGGCTGTCTAAGGGAGTTATCATTGCCATGGTCTTAATTTGACGGTAATTACCGCCAGCCTGTTGGCGGTATTACCGCCACTTTAACAGTAACTGCCAATGTCATAATGAGCACCTTAATGTTGTCTCTCTTTCTAGCCACACTTTGCTCAGGTTAATTAGGAAAGGAAAGTGTGTCTTTCCTTCAACCTTCAGCCCCTCTAGATTACAGAATCACTCTGCATCTCTTTATCAACAGCCAGACTAGATTCACTTGGGAAGCATTAACTGAGCCAAACCAGTGCTTTGTTTTACAGAAACAGTAAAGAATGCTCTGCTTGAAGTTCAAACACATGTATATGTGGCTGACTAGCAGTCCCTGCACCTAATGTTAATTTTACTTGCTTCAGCAATGAATATACCACATACTGCGAGGTATTAGCATTAACAGATATGCCACACAAAGGCCTTGAATATGACATGGGGACTTCACCTGAACTAATAATTCAAGGTAGAATTCTGTTACTCGCAGTTCTAATTGTCTTGGGGCCCAAACCAGAGGTAAAGTACTCCAGCTCAGAGCTGGAGTAAGTCCAGCACCACATATTGCCAGAACTCGTAAAGTCCACAAACTTCGGTCCCAGAGACACCTGTACTTGTGCTTCTGAGGTAGGGGAGGTAGGCAGCAATACAGCAGGCCCCCTGCTTGACCCCTGCAGCAGCACTAGAAAGCAGAGGGTTCTCCCCTCCAACAGATTGTAGCCAATCGTGATTCCCTGCCTCTCACCCCACCCCATGTTCTGCTTCCGCAGCCCTCAAAATTACACTTTCACCTGCTCCAAGGAGGCGGAAAATGTCCGCTGTTTTCTTCCAGGAACTGTGGAAAACTTCCTGGAAAATGACCAGTATTAGGTGTGGGTGAAAATTCTGCCCTGCAGCTGGGAGTTTGTGGAGTTTTGCCCACTCCGCGCTCCTCTTGGAGCATCGAATTCCAACAAAACTCCACAAACGTCCACATGCCAAAGTTTTTACTTGCGTGCTGCTCGCCAACATTAAGTTGGCGAGCACGAGTAAGAATTTGCATCCCCTACAGTGATTTTCAGGTGCTATAACTCCTCCCAGTGAGATTTCTCAACATGGGTGGTCGCAGCAGGTTACGACCGTTCACATTGCGAAAGCTGCCGTTCAAGTAGAAAATCTACTCGAGCGGCAGAAAGAAGCAGCGCCCTTTGGCGCACCACATGGTGCTGTTCATGCTCATTTTACAGTGTGCAAGAAGCTCACAATGGCAAAAATCAGCGCAAGCAGCACAACGTGCCCGCATACCACTCACTCACAGAACTCCACTGAATCTTGCATAGTTTTTATGTACCCGAGGAGTGAAACTCTGCAAATTCTGCCCAGTCCTATCTAGTAAGTAAAGGCGCACAATGCTATTACCCATACCGGGGGGACAAAACTCATGATTTCTGCGGTTGAAGTTGGCTCTAAAAAATGGCACACTTGTAATCAAGGCCAAAGAAGGCAAATGTGCATTCGGTTTAATTAATAAAATCAGGTGCTGGCAGTGAAGGAACCACGCTTTGTCCAGTATGTGAATCCGTGGGCATTATCACACCATACTACCAAGATTACATTTAGAGTAGGCCTGGGCGGAGTTCACGGAATTCCACAGAGGTGGAGTTCCGTGAGCCGTGGAGTCCTGAATGCGTCCTATCTCAGAAGCGCTAAGCAGGGTCAGGCCTGGTTAACCATGCCCAACCCTGCGTAGCCCTTCTGAGATCGGGCGAATCAGGAGAGGGACGTAGGCATTGAAAGCTGCCGTTTCAGGTCTCTTGTCACTGGCCTGCCCACTATGCACTGCACATAGGGCAGGCCGGTGCACATGAGGCCTGGGCAGGCTGGTGCACAAGAGGCCATAGGCAGCAGTAGCTGCAGTTTCAGGCCTCTTGTTCACAAGTGTGCACAGTGAAAAAAAGAAAAAAAACGAGGACTCACCTGGGTCCTCGTTGTCAGCCATGCTCTGCCTCTCTCTGCCCCCTGCTGGATCTGGTCCGGAGCTGGTGCCAGCCGCAGCGCCATGCTGCCGCACAAACACTGGCCTGGGAGTGCGCACCGCAGCCCAGTTATGGGCTACACAGCGCAAGCCCAGACTGTCCGTAGTTGCGCTGTGTGGCCCATAACTGAGCTTCCATGCGCACGCATTGAGTTCCACTCCACTGGTGGGTCTAGTGGAGTTTTTGGGCGAACTCTGCACTCCAAGCGGAGCACGAAGTGACAAAAACTCTGTTAGCTCTGCCAGCGGAACTTGCCGCCCAGCCCTTAAGATTTAAGGGAGGGCACCTGTGCTTAGATCCCAGCTCCCTTCCTACTTCTGTGGTCACTCTACAGCAGTGGTCTTCAAACTTTTTAATGCCGAATCTCACCCCCCTGTGAAAGTAGAAAAAAAAATAATCGAGGCACCCCTCTGAATTTTTCACAATGAATCTAATAAATTGGCAATGTTTAGATATGTGTAGACGCATTTAAACATTGCAATTAAGTTATGTTACTGTTTAAAAATACAATCAAATACATTATAGCAAACATTCTGTTCCGGTCAGGCAGGCCTTACTAATATGTAAAAGTGTTCGCAGTGTGATTATTAGGGGTAGGGTGGGGGTTTTCAAGATTATTTGGAGTCTCCTCCCTTTTGACACCCCCAGCTTGGATATAAATGACAAAACATGTTAGTGATGGCCCATTACAAAGCAATTCACTGCTGCTCATTTTTTCAGCTTAAACAAAGCCCTGTTATCAGCATAATGCTTCTTTTGGCCAGAGCCTGGTGCCCCCTGGGATCATTTGAAACACCCCTGGGTGGGGGCGCCCCCCAGTTGGAAGATCCCTGCTCTACAGTAACAGCAGGACAGAGTGTTAGAAGGTTAAGACAAATGAGCAGTTACTGATAGGACTTCTCTCAGAACTTGTAAAATGGGGTAAAACTTCCTAAGCTTCCTTCTTCACATCTTCTGTTTACTGTTAGGTCTTGGGTTTGGCAGCACTACTGTCACGCATACCTATCACTGCAATACACACTGAGTGGGCTCTGGGTCAGCCCCTTTCATTGGTTAAAATGGGAGTGCAGAGCATTTCTTTCTCATTACAGTGGTCCAAGGGGACCCCATCAGGCCCAGGGCCTTCCCCGCTGGACTTTGTCCAATGGTGGCATTGACATCAGTGATACCTCTCATATCTCTCAGGGCTCATATGTCCCTATACCGTGACAATCATCTCGGCTTGGAGGGCCAGTGGCCTTTTCCATAATAGTAAAATCTTTATTTGGATATAATAATATCCACAAAAGAAACACCAATAAAAACATCCAGGCAAATCACAGAGACAGACATAAGTTCAAGATACTAAAATTCACACGAGATAAAGAGGCAAATAAAATATAAATAACCCTTACAGGTCCTCCCCTATATGCAATTCAAACACCTATCACATGAAATGTAAAAACATATAAAATATTAAAAACACTTACAGGTCCTCCCCTATATGCAATTCAAACACCTATCACATGAAATGTAAAAGCATATAAAATATAAGTAACCCTTACAGGTCCTCCCCTATATGCAATTCAAACACCTATCACATGAAATGTAAAAGCATATAAAATATAAGTAACCCTTACAGGTCCTCCCCTATATGCAATTCAAACACCTATCACATGAAATGTAAAAGCATATAAAATATAAGTAACCCTTACAGGTCCTCCCCTATATGCAATTCAAACACCTATCACATGAAATGTAAAAACATATAAAATATTAAAAACACTTACAGGTCCTCCCCTATATGCAATTCAAACACCTATCACATGAAATGTAAAAACATATAAAATATTAAAAACACTTACAGGTCCTCCCCTATATGCAATTCAAACACCTATCACATGAAATGTAAAAACATATAAAATATAAGTAACCCTTACAGGTCCTCCCCTATATGCAATTCAAACACCTATCACATGAAATGTAAAAACATATAAAATATTAAAAACACTTACAGGTCCTCCCCTATATGCAATTCAAACACCTATCACATGAAATGTAAAAACATATAAAATATTAAAAACACTTACAGGTCCTCGCCTACGAACAAATCATCCCAAATGTTTTAAGACAGCATCCTCTTATGCC
Source organism: Pleurodeles waltl (assembly GCF_031143425.1). Classification (NCBI taxonomy): domain Eukaryota; kingdom Metazoa; phylum Chordata; class Amphibia; order Caudata; family Salamandridae; genus Pleurodeles; species Pleurodeles waltl. The sequence goes on along the minus strand of NC_090449.1, from coordinate 1,067,272,789 downwards.
AGGCCACCGCTCCTTTAAAAAAATGGCCCACGGAGCTACGTACCTCATAATCATTTAACTAGCGAAGAAAAAGCAAAGCAGCCCTGCAATTGGTAAAGCTATAATTTCGTAACAGAGGTTCCAAGTGCAATTTTCTTAGAGGCGCATAGTATTTACAGAAGAACATGAAAGGTAGCAGTGTTTGTGGGGAGTGCTCATCACAGGGGCAGATACAGCTAGTGCTGGAGGAGAACTGTCTTTGAGGAAAGGACAGGAACCAGTGAAGGGACCCTAGTCTGAAGCGGGTTCAAAGCAATCTCTCATACACATTATGTACAAACAATAAATAAGAGGCAGGGCCGGGGCACATTTGTACCATACAGTAATCTTTGACAGTTACCTTGACCACTTCATTTGATTTATGAGCCGCCCGCCTTAACTCAAGGAAGCGGTCACTCATCCATGTTTTGTCTTTTTTGGTAATCAAATGCGGATTTTTAAACAAATGTGGGCAACCCACTTCATTCAGAAGTCCTTTGATGTATTTCAGCCATGGGATTGAACAAGCGGGATCACTAAAATGGCAATCCTGAATTATCAGCTGGTGGAGGGCAGCTTCTTTACTAAGCCAAATTGCACACCACAGCTCCAACGGGGCGACGCCAATTCTATCCTGTAAGTATTCAACACCCAATTCCTGGTGGACATAAATATGGGGGGTAGAGGGCGGAACACTCAACAACCAGCGACAGAATCGATTTTTCTCTACCTGAAGGTTCCCAACATCTTTATAGTGGCCTTTTCATTTCTAAGATAAAAAATATTTCCAAAGTGCTCAACCCATGCTTCTGCCGGTATTAGCGAACCCAGAGTTGGCTTATCATAACCGGTAAAGAATGTCTTACCAAAAGGAAGCACTGTACCTCAGCCTAGATGCCTTTGCTAATTCTTCCCAAGCAGCTCCCCTCAGCCTGGCTTTCCTAAGCTCCAGGATTACTTTATATGCCCTCCGAGCTTCTGCTATCTCTTTGATGCAGGGATTTTTAGAAAGAACCGCTTTTAATGTGTTGGGAGGTTCAGGGCACTTGTGATCAAACCAGCTGAAAGGGGGTGGTGGTTTTGCCGCTCTATTCCTCCTAAGCCACTATCTACTGCCCCACATAAATAAGTGAAGACATCGATAATCGACGATGCAGATTCCTCTACCGAGGTCAATACCAATTATCCTTAACCTGATTGGCCAGAAAAGCTACCTTATCCAGGGAGTCCCATTTAACTCTTAACTTATGATTCTGTTGGTTTAACACCGGTAGGGTTACCCAACTTACTTCCTTGCTCCCCAGGTGTAAGCCTAGAATCATCAACCAAAGTTAGTGATCCCTAACACAGGAGGCCGTACCCACATGACTTTGTGTTATATTAGCCAGGTCTGATGAGATGATAAAAAAAATCAGTCTCACTTCCCTTAGAGGACCCCGTATAAGTGGAAGAAGGTAAACACCCTCCAGAAATTCTTTAGCGAAGATCTAATTCCTTGCAAACATAAGCTTATTTATACAGTCCCCAGTTGGAGGGTGGGAAAGTGTAGGACCCCACCGCCATCCTTGTCTGTTGCTCCACAACATCTACGATTATTGGCCCCACAAAGCTTGATGTTAAAATCACCCACCCACATTATGAGCGTCTCCCTTTTGTGACTTTCAATAAGGGAGTCTAAGGCAGCCTCCAGTTCCCCTATTACCGCTCTTACTCCTACATCAAATATATTGTTATACAAATGCATCATGATCAAAGTAGGGGGTCTGAATGAGGAGAAGCTGGAAATGTGAGGAATGACCAATAATTCTTGGAGTGGGTTCATAGTCTCCCGCCTCCCCAGTGGGAATCGCAGCTTGTGGCTCTTAAATCCACACCCCCTCCCCTAGACGTCTAAGCAGCTTCCTCCGATAATTCCTGTGTGATACCAGCAGTGGCGGCTGCCAATGAACGGGGGTGGCGGGGCAGAGGAAATAGAAAAATAAAAAATTTAAAACCACTTACCTGGTCCGAACGGAGACAGGTATGTCTTGTCTGTCCTCGTCCGGAAGCACACAGGCTCCCAGACTCCCTCCAGCCAATCATGAGGCTGCTGTCATGAGCATGTCACCAGCGTCGTGATTGGTGTAAGCGGCCTGCTTCAGCGCTCACACAGGGAGTGGGACCCTGTGTACTTTCTCCTCCTGGCTGTGCAATGCAGCCGGGAAGAGAAATGCAAAGTGCGCATTTCTGTTTGGCCGGCCCAACACAGCCAGCCAAACAGACATGCGCACTTATGGTGCACTCAACACTCCTCTTTCAGTCCCCTTCAGCCCCACCCCGCCCTAACATGACTCAGCTAAAAATAAAATGATATGAATGCTCCGTTATGATCATTCTATTATTCCTTCTGCTGCAAGCAGTGGGGAGACATCCCCCCTTAACGGAGGAGCTGCCGCTGGATACCAGTCAGTATATTTTCCTCCCGATTATTAGTGAGCCAGTCCTCGTTCTCAAGGGAGGCGAGTGGCTTGAAAGAGATCTGGACTTCAATACTTAGGCCCTCATTCTGACCTTGGCGGTCGGCGGAGAGGCGGCGGTCGGACCGCGAACAGACCGGCGGTATTAAAAATGGCATTCTGACCGCGGCGGTCACCGCCGCGACCGACCGCCACTTCCCCACTCCGACAGCCACGGCGGTCATGACCGACAGGCTGGAGTCTGCGCACTCCGGTCCGGCGGTCGACCCAAGACCGCCAACGGTATCATGACCCTGCTTACCGCCGCGGTTTCTGGCGTCCGGGAACCGCCATGCGAACCATGGCGGTAGGCACTATCGGGGCCAGGGAATTCCTTCCCTGGCACTGATAGCGGTCTCCCCCACCCCCCACTGCCCCCCCGAGTCCTCCCCCCACACCCTCCACCCCCCTGCCACCCCCCAGAGGTGGTACGAACCCCCTCCCCACCCCCACCCCGACATGCACATACACGCACCCCGACATGCACACACCCCCAACATGCACATATACACACCCCCTACACACACACATACACAACGGGGACACATACCCGCACACATACATGCCGACATGCGCACCCGCCGAACTACACACATTGCCCATAGGCACAGCAGCACTCCCCGCCCGCATGCACGCACTCACACACCCCCTCTACACACTCACATGCACACCCCCATGCACACACACATCACACAACACCCCCCCACCCCCTCCCCTCACGGACGATCAACTTACCTTGTGCGTTGGTCCTCCGGGAGGTGACAGGAGCCATGGGGAGGTGACCGCCAACAGAAGACCGCCAACAGAAGACCGCCACACAGAAATGTGGGTCGTAATTCTGTGGGCGGTGTTCTGCTGGCGTGGCGGTGGAGGTTGACCAGTCTCCACTTTCCCACCGACCGCCAGTGTGGCTGCTGGCGGTTTTCCGGCGGAACGCTCCCAGCGGTCAGAATGCGCACAGCGGCATACCGCCGCGGTCGGCGGTCTTCACCGCGGCGGTAACTCGGCGGTCTTGCGAAAAGACCGCCAAGGTCAGAATGAGGGCCTTAATTCTTTATGCACACTTTCCTGCAAGCGGCAAATTCTATGTCAGGACCGGAGGCTTCGGATTATGCTTACTCTTTACTTTACTGACAAAACAGCAGCCAATAAAAAACGAGATAACTTAAAACTAACATTCCCATGATGCCAAGTCCACCAATCACTGCCACGCCATGAGCCATAAATAGCCTGTGTGCCATAGTCCTTGCTCTTCCTTTGCTGCTCCAGCAGCCAGTTAAGTTACGCGCGCAAATGTGCTTAAATTAAATGTGATTTTATTGGGGTGTGAAACGCGAGCGTGATTGCAAGCGCTTCTGTTTCAGGTTAATTTACGTGTTATGGGAGCTTCGACTCCTTTTAATTAAAGCGTTATTCTTTTCCCCCTTTTTTCTGCCGGCGTGGAGTGGGAGCAGGCCGTTCGGTGAGCATGCGCTCACTGTAAAGAGGACGCAGTCCTCTTTCTGTGCCCATTGACGCGCACGCGCTGTGGGCGAATCGGAAGCTTTCCGACCGGCTTTCAGCGAGTGTGTCTCGGAGGACACTCTCAATTTAACAGCAAGTTATACGCCCATTTTCCGCCCGACGGGGCTGCAATAATTCCATAGATCTTTGTTCAGGGGGCATTTTCCTTACATTATTGCAAATTTTTGTAGTCAAAATTATATTTGGCAAGCAGGTGGCTCCCTCCACTTAAAAAATAACCGGCTATACAGCTTGCTAGCTGTTCTTAATATAATATATTACTCACCTGCTCAGGGTTTTTGCCCCCCCCCCTGTTAACTCCTCCAACACTTAGAGGTTTAGTATGGCGTACTACGCCAAAGACGAGGAGCAGTATGAAGAACTGCAAGAGATGCCTTTGGAGCATCAAATGGAGGAAAGACTTGTGGAGGCACTAGGGCATCACGTGCTAGACTCTGTGAATTGGGCACTAATTCAGGCCCTGAAACCTTTTACCCAACCATTGACAAATTTTGCCAAAAGAGAGTTTTTGGGCGAGAGTAGTTAACAACCTCGCTTACAATCTGGAGAACCCAAAGAGAATGTAGGTCTCCTTCTGCAACGCTCAGGTAGCACTTCCTCAGCAGAGATTTTGGCGCAAATGGCAACCTCTGTGTTGCGCGACCATGCTCATGGAGGTTTTCCCCCTCCTCAAGATACTTCCTCAAACTTTCAGCAATCCTCTTTCTCTCAATCCAGTTATCAGGACCCTTCTTCGTCCAAATCAGACTCAGAGGATTCGCAATCAGATCCCCTTCCACGCAAAAAGCAACACAAGACACAGCATTCTATGTCTGATGTTAATCCTCCGGCAGGCAAGAACCTCTTATTCTCGCCCGAGGATATTATCCATCCACGTTCCACTGAATGGGTTCCTATTCCGGAAGTTGCCAACTACGTCCAAGGCAGGCTACGTAAAAGCTTTGAGAAGGAGGTGCGCAACAACCTCAGGTCAGAATGCCCTAGCCCCTCTCTTCTCGGTAAGGTGGCGGAGACGCCCGAATTGGACCCCAGCATGGCGACCTTTCTCCGAAAATTCGCCAAAGACGCGAAGAAGGGTCTAGATCCTGCCTGGAGAGGCTGCCAGGACAAATTACTTGACGTCTCCGGTCCTTTGACTAAAATCTTGGACCTGGCCATCCAATCTAAAGAATCTGATATCCCTTTGGATACGGAAGCCATGTTGCAATGGACTCAGAGAGCAATCTGTTTGCTTGGCAACGCCTACTGCGCCATGTCAACTGAGCGTAGACGTTCCTTCCTCATTCGCTTGGATCCTAAGCTGGCAGAATTGGCCAACAATGAAGCGGGCTCGTCGGCCAATGGTATGCTCTTTGGAGATAAATTCATTTCCAACTTGAGCAAATATGTTGCCACTTTCACAGCCCTAGACAAGGCCCAATCCAACATTAAGAAAGTGTTCAATAATGCTCTTTTTGCCCAGGCCGGGCGCTTCAGAGGCCGAGGGTCAGGCCGAAGATACCAGGCTTCCAGATACGCCTCTCAGGGTAACCGAAGTGGTTCTTCAGACCAGCACAATTTCTACCCCAACCACTACAGAGGGCGTGGTCGCTCCTCCAGAGGTTATCGCGGAGGTGGTTCCAACCAAGACACCTCAAATTCAGGTGAGAATTATTCCTCCTTCGGATGTCGTTTTGGGGGGCAGGATACAGTTTTTTCTTCCAGCCTGGCAGTCAATTACACAAGACCCTTGGGTTCTGCAGACAGTTCAGGGTTTCCAATTAGAATTTTACGCCTCCTCGATTCAAAAGAATCCTCCTATGCCTCTCCTTTTTTCCCTCGCAGATCACGAATTCATAGAAGAAGAGATATTTTCTCTCGTACAAAAAGGGGCTATAGTGCACACTTCTCCTCATCCTCGGGGGTTTGCCAGCGCAATCTTCTTAGTCCAAAAGAAGGGCGGCGGTTCCAGGTTGGTCCTAAATCTCAAACTTTTCAATTCTTGGATGGTGTATCGCCATTTCAAGATGGAAGATATCCACCTCCTCAGAGACCTCTTAAGGGACAAGGAATGGATGGTGCGTCTGGATCTCAAAGACGCCTACCTCTCAGTTCCGATTTTTACCCCTCACAGACATTTTCTGCAATTCCAATGGGGTTCCCATTGGTTCGAGTTCAAAGTCCTTCCCTTCGGTCTATCCTCAGCTCCTTGGTGTTTCACCAAACTTCTGCGCCCAGTGGTCCAGTTCTTAAGAGAACGAGGAGTGCGTCTGATTATTTATCTAGACGACATTCTTATTATGGCTCAAGACAAACAACTTGTACTGATTCATCTAAATTGGACAATACAATTGCTACAGGATCTCGGGTTTGTCATCAATTCCGAGAAGTCTTGTTTAACCCCAACTCAGAATATAGAATTCTTAGGTTTTCAAATAGATTCTATGAAGGCCTTGCTAATCCTTCCGATCAACAAACGGAGTTTGATCAAGAAAGAGTTGAGGAGAGCGCTTGCCTCTCCGACTATATCATTGAGGACGTTAGCTCGCCTAGTCGGGCTCTTGGCATCGTCCATTCAAGCGATTGTTCCGGGCCCTCTACATTACAGAGCCCTTCAGAGATTGAAGATTCTCCATCTTCAAAAGGGTCTTCAGTACTCAGAGTTGGTTCCCCTGTCAGAGGAAGCCAAGACAGAGATGTCATGGTGGCTCTCTCACATGGATGCTTGGAATGGCAGAGCGATCTTTCCTTCCAGTCCAGATGTGGTAATAGAGTCAGATGCCAGCCGATGGGGCTGGGGAGCACGTTGCGGCCCTGTGGAGACGGGGGGACGGTGGTCCCCGGGGGAGCTGACATATCATATCAATTGTCTAGAACTCCTTGCAGGGGCTTTTGCCATCAGATCTCTTGCCCCTCGCAGGGCTCATTGTTGTATCCTCCTGCGGATGGACAATGTCTCCGCGGTCAGATACATCAATCGCCTGGGGGGGACCAGATCTCATCTCCTAGCGGAGATAGCGAAGGAATTCTGGCATTACTGCCTCAATCAGAAAATTGCGGTAATTGCGGAGTATATTCCAGGTCGTGTCAACATGACAGCGGATTGGAATTCTCGCTTCCTTCGAGATGGCAGCAACTGGAGGCTCAATCCGCAGATTTTTCAAGCGCTTCAACTATGTTGGGGGACGTGTCTGATGGATTTATTTGCCTCCCGATTGAACAGTCAAGTTCCTTGTTTTTTCAGTTGGAAACCGGACCCTCAGGCGAAGGGGACAGATGCATTCCTGCAGCTGTGGCCGAAGGAATGCTTCTTTATGCTTTCCCTCCCTTCGTGATGATTCCTCGCATCCTGGCACAAGTTTGTCGCCAACGATCGGAGGCCATTTTGATAACTCCGTTTTGAAGTGCTCAGCCTTGGTTCCCTTCTGCGATGATTCTGTCTTGCGACTTTCCGGTGAAGATTCCATTGTCTGTGGACCTTCTCACAGATCCGTTGAACAATTCTCACCCACTAATTCTGCAGGGATTGTTAACCCTGATGGCATGGAGACTTTCAGGCGATGATGGCAAGCGCCTGGAGTTTCGGAATCGGCAATGTTTTTCTTATCCCAATCTTGGGCCCCTTCCACTCAGAAAAGATATGAGCAAGCCTGGAAGAAGTGGGTATGTTGGTGCAATACAAGGAGCGTGGATCCCCTGGGGTCAGAAATTCATGTCATAGCCAATTTTCTTTCTGAATTGGCCTCCCAGGGTTTGGCATGTAGGACAATTAATAATTGTCGCTCCGCCCTCTCTGCTGGACATCCTCACATTCAGGGGAAACCAGTAGGTGAACACCCTTTGATTTGTAAATTGCTTAGAGGTATCCGTATGGTTAAACCTCCACAACCAAAATATACTTATTTGTGGGATGTCAATATTGTCTTACGTTTCCTTAGAAATTGGCCAGATAATGAAGGGTTATCTCGCAAACAATTATCGGCAAAATTGACAATGCTACTATGTCTGCTTTCATGCAGAAGAGTCTCAGATGTTAAAGCTCTGGATTTATCAGGTAGAGTATTTACTCCAGAAGGAGTATCTTTTTCCATTACTAGACGTACAAAAACCTTATCGAAATGTATTTCTTATCCATCTTTTCCACATAATAGGAAGCTTTGTGTGGCTCAATGTTTGAAAGTGTATGAAGATTACACACGGAAATTCAGACAGAATGTTTTTGGTCAATTATTGATTTCTTTACAAAAACCTTTTCGCCCAGTCATTGCAGCAACTTTGGCTCGTTGGGTCAAATAGTTATTAGCTGAAGCAGGTATTGATATAAGCGTATTTGGAGCTCATTCTGTTAGAGGAGCTATGGCTTCAAAAGCTTTTGCTACTGGAGCCAGATTGGAGGATATTATGGCTGCAGCGGATTGGTCAAATGATTCCACCTTCAAAGTATTTTATCACAAACCCATTGTTGATGTAGTGTCAGAAGTGGTAAATAGACTTTAAACTAGCATAATCCGAAGCCTCCGGTCCTGACAGAGAATTAAAAATGTTCTAGCTATCGCGTCAAGAATTTTAGATTCTATTAAGGACACGGAGGTGAGGATTATCCCACCCATTAATCGTTATTATGAATCTTATAAGTATTTATAATCAATTTATGGTATATGAATCAAACATTTTAAATTGCTGACCCTCCCTTCAGTGTACATGGATGTTAGTTTATTCTTTTATATTCACAGGATCTTCTAACACGAATTCGTAAAGGTCATCTTTGCATCAAGAGTCGGATTCCAGTTCTGTTCTAAGTTGAAGTGGAGTGTTGGTCCCTCACGTTCGAGGAGTTCGTTTCTGATGCAGCAACTTATTCAACGTCAGGTTGGATTCGCAAAGAAAGAGGAAGGACTATGGCACACAGGCTATTTATGGCTCATGGCGTGGCAGTGATTAGTGGACTTGGCATCATGGGAATGTTAGTTTTAAGTTATATTGTTTTTTATTGGCTGCTGTTTTGTCAGTAAAGTAAAGAGTAAGCATAATCCTTGCCTCCGTGTCCTTAATAGAATCTAACATTCTTGACGCGATAGCTAGAACATTTTTAATCCCTTGGCAAGATGTAGAGGAGAAGAACTGTTGTCGAAAAAAGTAACCCAGAGGAAGAAATTGGATGGGGCCTATGTCCCGGCCAAGGAAGTAGAAGAATTTTAATAGCAAATCTACCAAGTGAGGTGACATAAAGTTAATAATGAAGCAGCCCCCTGGAGATTCCTTCTTTCTGGGGCTCGTCCAAGGTGTTCTTCTGATCACTGTCTCTCTCATGAACTCAACCCTCCACCCTGGTTTCCCCTTAGCCAGTGCAGCACTTTATTTCTCAAGGAGTCCAACCCTTGCCTTTCTCCTTCACGCAGCGCTTGTTCCTACACATTCTTTAAGTCTAGCACATATGGTGAGCATTCTGGAGGGAGCTGGGGGAGAAGATGAGATTGGAGGGTCCCAAGGAGAGCAGACGCAATCTAGACTCTCCACGGGATCATTCGGGGAAAGGAAATGGCGCAGGTAGGTCAGGATTGGTGGAGGGGTGCGTGGGGGTGGGATAAAGGGTTAGGATATATAGGGTGGGGAAGGGAGGGACCGGCCTCTTCCGTGCCAGCCTATTGCGCGGTAGGAAGTTTGGCCGGTCCGTCCCTTAGTGTAGGTAGGTGGGTGTTTTAACTTTATATCTGGGAGCGGCATGGCCAAAGGCCATGACACCGCAGTGGAGCGGGCTGTGCTTCGCCTTATTGGCGAAGCCGGCCACGCGGACTTACTCAGGCCTGGCATGCTCGACCAGGCCAGGGTCGGGATGGCACGCCTGGTACGGGCGGCCACTACCGGCGTTGCGGCTGCAATTGCACCCTGCAACTCGCCGGAAAGGCCGAGGAAAAAGAAATCAGCCAGGGGGAGAGGACGCAGCTTGTACACCCCCCGGATTCCAAATCTGGCACCCCTCTAGAGGGGCCGGTTGAGGGCAATGTGGGGGGAGGAGTGGGGCCCCCAGGCAATGAGCTGGGCCTGCCCCTTTTGGAGCATACTGAGCAGGGGAAGAATATATCTGGAAATCAAGGAAGGACCCTGTGCCATCTGCAGCCCCCCTTTGACCCCACCCTGCAGCCAGGTGGCCCCACACATAGGGGGCCAAGTGGGGCCCCTGGAAAAAAGAAGAAGAAAGGCCTGGTTAGTGCTGCCCCAAGGGTGGACCAGGGTGGGGATTTGGATGGGGAGGCCAGGGTGGGGGGTGAGGGACAGTCTGGGCCCCTTGGGTCCCTCTTAGGGCACAGTAGTACGGTGCTTCCCGGCACCCCAGCAGGGCAGAAGATGGGACAGGACTGGTGCTCTGTGGATATAGAGGCAGGATTAGGGAACAGAGGAGGGCAGTGGCAGAGGCAGAGGCAGAGGAGAGGTGGGCACAGCTATGCAAGGACCGGGAGGAGGCATTGGTGAGAGGGTGGCAACCAAAGCAGAAGGTGGGCTGACGCAGGCCCGGTGGTTGTCCACCTCCCAGGGATGGTCAAGGAAGTTGGGTTTAGATTTCAAATGAACGGGAGGTCAGTCAAGCGGCTCATGCGGCCGTGGGGAGGCACGGAGAGTACGAGTGGTGCACACGGCCATGGGAGGCACAGAGAGTACAAGCCAGTAAAAGAGACTGATGGTAGAAAGGTGATGCCAACGGGACGCAATACGGCCTCTGGACGTTGGTCTGAAGCACTAGAGGGGTGTTCAGCAGCCCACTCTACAACGCAGGAACGTGTTGGTTGCAAAGGTGGCAGGCACCACGGGGAATGGAGCACAAGGAGTGGAGTGACGTAATGGACGAGAGAGGTGGGGACGAAGTGTGAGATGGACGAGGAGGTAGTGGTGGAATTGGATTACAAGGATGAGTCGGACGAATGGGAAGAAGGGGGGATTCGTGAATGCGAGGTGAGCGGGTAGCAAGGGAGGGGGAAAGGGCACAAGAGCGGCGCAACCCCCTCTTCAATTTCTGTCTTGCAGGCGACAGTGGATAGTGGACCATCTCAGGTAGTGGCACCCAAGGAGGAGCGTGGTCGCCAGGAGTTTGGCCCCACCCTCAATCCTCTGTCTCTTGTTCATCTGCCCCTTGTCCCACCCCCATTAGACACATCCTGTTTGCAACTTTCTCCTCCCTCGAAGGCCCCCCCTACAAAATCTCCAGGGGCCCTGGCAATGTCAGTGTCTCCAGAGGAGCTTGGTAGCCCAGAGTGAGAGCACCTGCGCCCCCTTCCTCATCCCCTCTGGTGGATGAATAATCCGGCCTGCAGGCTGAGGGGCGGTGTCACACCCCCTGTGGTGGGATGCACACCCCTGGGCGAGGAGAGAGACAAGCGCCTTTCAGCCAGGTCCACCTCCCCGCGGGCCCCCCAGGACCCCTGGAGGAGGCCATCGGAAGCTGCTCCCTGCGCAGGTAGAGGGACGTTACTATCTGTTCCTCGCTCTCCCACTGCGGCTCCGAGATAATGGCCAGCACTACCCCCACTGCAGGACCTACAGAGATGAATACTGAAATGTTGAAATGTTAAAGAAGACCTTAATTTAGATTGTTTATTACTGTTCTGCTCCCCCTCTTCCCTCAACATCAAAGGCTAATAGTTAGCCCAAAGGCGCAGTCTATTGGGTTTGCCAGTGCTTGTTTTTTGCTTTTCGACGGTCAAAACCCGTGTGTCTCAGCATCCCGGGCAACGCAAGCTTCAGAGACCGCACCTGACATATACACGCCGTGTTTTCTGCTCCTCGCCTCAGGCGGCCATCACTTGCCACCCAAGCGCTATCACACTTCCAGGCACTTACTGACACTTCATAACTCAGCACGGGCAGCAGCGCGCGCCCCGTGGACAGCTCCTATTTTAATGTACACATAGGCCACGTCTGCGCGCTTTACGCCCCTCCAGTCGGCGCTAATGGGGCACAGATTGATATGTGTTCAGGAGGCGAGTGGGGGTAATTGGCAGCCTCGGCGCGCTGCGGCCGGATCGATACCCGCCTTGGGATCCGGGGAGCATCAGCGGAGCCCACGTCACACCCGACTCAGCGGGTGATGGGGGGCCAAGCCAGGAAACAGCATCTACCACCCAAAGTAAACTCAGGCGGCAAGGGTTCAGGAGGGGGCGAGAGTGCTCATGGCTCCATTCAGAATAAACTCTGCTCGCTGAAGCCCCCTAGAGTCATAAAAAGTTATATGTTTCGTGGCTGTGGCAGAAGGTTCTGCTCCCGGTAGGGGGCGCTATAACTCCTTAGAGAACCGCTGGGCCTGATGGCATTTAGAAATGTAAATCTTTACTCAGTTAAGTTTGTCAGTTTTATGTTCACCAATAAAGTATTAACTATCTGCAGCCCCGTTCTTCCCCTTCTGTGGCGCCCACCCCAGGTGGGGCTTGTCTTTAGGGCCACATTAACGACACCGTAGGCAGCTGCCTCAGAGCTGCAACTAGAAGCCACAAGTGGGCGCCAGAGTCACACAGATGGCTTTAAACATTACCTTATCAGGGTGGGCGCTGCGTCCAAACAGCAAGCTTCGGGTCTGTGTCTCGAAACCCTTGCACTGTGGCTGTTTACTCTAGTAGGCAGCGTAGTGCATGTCTATTTGTATATCGCTTTCTATACCCCCTGTGAGGTAAGACGTGTTTTGTTGATTGCTGAGTAAGCAGCTGCTCCAGGTGTATAATTTTCATGGCGCTTTGTTTCCCTGACCTGCCACAGAAGCGCTCCAGTTTTCATCAGCGTCCCGGGGTCTCCTTGGGTGTATAATTGGGAGGGTCATGATTGTGGGTTGGTTTGATGGTGTGGTAGAAAATGGTTGGCACTAGACTACACCTTACGAGGTGTAGGCTCACATATTCCATCACATAAATGTCTGCACCTCACATGCCTTGCTCAGTGTTCTGCAGTAAGGAGGACCCTGGCACAGTGGGGGGCACCTTTGGGCACCTGACTGACCAGAGAGATAATGCTCCCATCCTATGGATTTATACCTCGAGCGACGCAGACATCCGGCTAGGAGGTCTCAGCAAACATAGAATTCAAAATGCCAATGTACAGACGCGGACTGTGAGTAACCCAGAAAGCAGGGATGCCACATCAACCATGTATTGGGTGGGGTTGTGTGGCACGAACAACCTGTCCTTTCAAATGCACGCGCTGATGGACTGAACTAAGTTGAGGCATCTCTGGGTGTGAAAGCAAACCTGGTAGAGTTGTGCCAGGTTCTTCCTATATGACACATTTGTATACCACGATATGTTTGTGGTAGATATTCCGTAGTTCATTCATTTTCCCCTTGTCTCGTCATTAATACGGAGCAGTCTTCATTGGTAGTTGTGGTCACAGCAGGGAGGTCCCCGCAAGGCCACTCAGAAGGAGAGGAACCGGAGAGGTGAGGCTGTGGAGGATTATAGATACAGCTAACGTGAGGTCATGACCTTTGATGGGTTCTCTCTTATCACATGGATGGTGACTTGTTCCTCCTCAGAGGAATTCACTCTGCAATTAGTGGCCTTGCTAAGGTATCAGAAAGACCCCCAGGTACCTCTGCCTCACTCTGCAGCCTCCAGGAAGGAAGTCAGCTCAGTGCACACACCCGGGCGGTGGCATGGGCACCACAGCACACATGCTGCTAGCCACAGGGACACAGTTATGGGGGAACACGCACAGCTTGTGCTGTACTCGAGGGACCAGCCGGGTCCTTCCACCAAAGCCGACCTCGGATTTACAACCCCTTATAGCACTTGCAGGCACTGAACAATGCACAGGAGGGTATACGCATGGCCTGTGGGTTCCTACTTCATAGTTAAATAAATGCACTTTCTTGACAGCGCATTGAGACCCTGTGGGTGATTAGCCGCGGTTTAGAAATCACCAATTGATTGATTGATTGATGTGAACCCCTTTATACAATTAATTCAATGAATGCTGGTTCCAGTCATTCCTTAACAAGCACAGACAACACGACCAAAGCTGGCTTTTCAATAATTCTAATCTCCGAAGGAATGGGTGTGAAGATGTGTGTCACCTTTTGTAAGGTTGTGTATTTGCAAAGGCTACTTTAAGATGTTGGCAGGCTTCTGAAATACGGGGGCGGGGGAAGAATACATATGGCATCTTTTCTCCAGTTCAGTCTTCTGAACAGTTATTCTGTGCACTTGGAGGAATTTTCAGAACTTCCCTCTGGCTATGAGGAAGGCCACTTTACTCTCAATCTGACAGCACCACTCACAGGGCCACCAAACACGGACTCAGCACTGCCTCTCTGCATTGCTGCTACGCATCATACTGTCCTCTGCCTGCATTTCTTCACAGGTCTACTGTACTGTACCAGGAAAGTGTGGCCTCGTCTCATACTGTGCACCGCGGTCCCACGGACCACTACCTACTCTTAAAAAATGAAACTTCAAAGTTTCATTTATTTCTTTATAAACGCATCCCACGGGATGTGTTTTAAAAAAAAATATATCTTTATTCAAAATCAGTCACAAGCCTGGTGGTCTGCTGACCCGAGCAGGCCACCATCCCTGTGATGGCTGCGTTTCCTAATGGGTTGCATATTGCGACCTACCTCATTAATATTCATGAGGAAGGTCGATTTGCCACCCACTAGGAATCTATAATGAAACACAAAAGAGTTCCGTACATTAGAAATAGTGATCTCCTAATGCCAATTCACACAAAATCGCAATTAGGAAATCATGATTCAAATCTTACGTACATCTAGCCCATAGTTGTAATAGAACAGTGTAGGTGCTTCCTAGCAGACAAGTGCATTTAGAAGAGGTACAGACCCTTTTATGACTTTTAATGCGTAACAAATGTGATTATTAAATAAAAGGCACAATTGCTTTTCAGTCACTCGAAACTGAAGACGTGGTTTCAAAACACTTGGAGGACCATAAAAGGAATGGAAAGAACTAACATTGGCAAAATAAAGCATTAGCCCACCTGCCAAAGAAGTGAGGTGTGCTTCTTTTCAGCTGGGTGTGCACGTGCAATAAAATGCCACCACCAGTGCTTAATTAGTAAATAAAAATAAAAGCCCTCTTTTGAAACACTGGGCTGCTGCATTTAAATGTGCAAGCCATCTCTGGCCTCTTTAATCCATTTACAGCCTCTCCCTGCCCCTTCAGCTCACTCTTGCAGCCTTCTGCTTTCTCCCTTTGTACCGCTTTTTCGTTTTTCTTTTCCTCCACGTTTCCCATATGTCTTTTGCTCACAGTAAATGCATCATACAGAAAGCTAAGTGCTGGCTCTCAAAAATAAGTGCCAGTGCTGTGCACCGGAAACCTTAGTCTCAAATTAAGCACTGGGTGCCACTCATAATGCAAGAGAGCTTGTAGCTTCTGTGGTACAAGAAAGAAAAAATAAATGACAGTCAAACACATCAGTGGATGTAGAGGGCTGGTCCAAAGACCCTTCTTGTAAGCCTATATTCCTAAGTATGTATTTTGTGTCTATGTGTTTTTCATTGTATAAAGATGTCTCTAGGGCCCACCTACAGATCCGAAAGGGGGTTCTCAGGATAAGGTCATGGTAGTCTCTTTTCTATGTCTACTGCAGCTTTGCTTCCAAGATGGACCCGAAGCTGGGGGTAGACAATGGAAGGGAATAAAATAAAAGGTAAGTAAGAGGTTAAGGGATGCAGCAAATTTAGGGATGGGAGTGAAGTGAAACAATGATGCTTGAATAAAGGAAAAGGAATGTAAAACGAGGGAGAAAGAAGGTGCGTGGTGGCAGTGAGGTGGAGGGTACGGAAGGGGGAGGCAGCGGGTTCCTACCACCTACCAAAGGAAAGCAAAAACAGATGATTGGTAAATTAAGGAACTGCAAAGGAGAGCTGACCTCTCCTAGAGCTTCTTTTTTAATTAAAAAATATGGATGGAAAACACCAGTGGGGCTGTAAGAAATGGAGTGAGTGATGTGGCACTACCTGACCAATAATGGCCACTGAAAAAAGAGGTTACAAATCGGGTAAGGAAAATCTGATCTCAAACATGATGTCAGTCTGGTGAACAATATTTATGGTGAAAAACATCTGATGCTGGTTCTAATGAAAGCAGTTGTCAGCACCCATTCCATATATTTTTTCAATTTCTCACGAAACACATAATTAAAGAAGGTTTTTCGGACCAACGAACGTGTACAAAGGCACCCACAGCATGCAAGTCCAGTTTTAGCACTGCATGTCCACGTTGGAACTTCGGGGCATATTTCGAAGAAAGAGGCGCATCATAGATGATGAGCCACTTTTCTGGTGCCCCCCACTACCGGCACCCACGACACCATGGTTGCGTCATATTTACAATTCGGTGCACCATGGCGGTCGTTAGCACAATACCGTCAACATTTGTGATGCTATTGTGACGCTTTGCAGCACTAGCAGCAAAAAGTTTGACGCTAGTGCAGCAAAGCACGGGGAGGACCTTTGAATACAATGGTTGCGTCATTTTAACACCAGCTCTGAGCAGCCGTTAAAAATGATGGAAAAAATGGTGCAGTGAAATGTTGTAATTTTCACTGCGTCATATTTTTGGGCCTCTCTGTGCCGGAACACCCCCCTTTCATACATTATGCCTGTTGCAGGCATAATGTAATTGTATTTATATAGCGCTTACTATCCCTGACGAGGAGTCAAAGTGCTTTTTGGCGCATAGCATGCTACTCCGGAACCCAAGAGGAATTAGTGGTGGATTACTATAGGGAAATTGAGCACAGTTTTAGTATTATTATGAGTTAATTTGAGCAGAGGAAATGTGAGTTTGTTAGTTGGATTGACTAGTGTAATGGAGGGGTGGAGGAGGGAAGAATCTAGAAGTGTTAACTGTGAGTTTATAGTAATAGGATGAGGCTTGGGATGAGTAAAGGGGGGATGGAGGAGCGAAGGGTCTGTGGAAAGGGTTAGGGAGATCATAGTAGTAGGGGGGGTTTGGATGAGTCCAAGGTGAGATAAATGAGGGAGAGTTTAGTGGGGTTGTTTGGGAGATCATGTAGCAGGAGGGTTTTGGATGAGTAATGTGGCGCAAAGGTTTGCAAAGTGGCGCAATGCAAGCACTGCACCACTTTGTAAATATAGTGCCACAGAAAAGCCGCCTTAGCATCAAAAAAATGTCACTATGGTGGCGCTAAGGTGCGAAAGGGGCTCGTAAACCTCGCACTTCGTTTTTAAGCAAACTGAATGCTAAGGTGTTTATCTCGTGAGTAAACGGTACTGGGCCCTGTCTCTCTAATCAGTACATCAGTGCCCCTGCTTCTCTTTTGCAGATGAGGGTGCTTGAAAGCAAAACAGAGTGAGGGCTTCTGGGAAGAGTGATAACCTTTTTTGTTGAAAAGAGAAACGTCAGAGAATAGCATTCCTGGCATTTTGCAGAATCGAGCACAACAATGTCACTAGGGGTTTGTTAATATGTGTTCGGTCTTGGTAGTGTGGATTTAATTAATTTGCATAGCGCTGGCTTGTGACACGAAGCCACCTTGTAGAGCTAGGTCACTCGTAGCCAATTTACATTTCCAGGTCTTGTCTCTTTGCCAGTGACTGCTAAAGGTTACTCCCTCGATGTTCCTCCATCCTAGGCTTGGAGGGGAGAAGGTGTTGTACTTTGTGTCTCTTTCGGAGACTGAAGTTTATGGGAACGTCTAAAAAAAGATTTTCTTTTAGTATTTTTAGGGCGCAGGTGGTTGGAGGGGTTGCAGATGTCCAGCAGAAGGTATTTCCAGAGGTGAGGCTGGTGTCAGGTGGGTGATTTCACCTGGGCCCAGCACCTCTGTGGTTAATTTACAGATTCAGCAGGAAAGCTAGATGTTAAAATCTAAACCTTTTCTTGAAGCCTAGGATTTTACTGAAAAGGAATATGTCATAAAAGAACACATTCCCCTAAACCTGTCCCTGAGTTGGAGTGTGATGAGGTAGGTACCTCAGTTTCACTTTCCACCCACAGTGCTAGGTGGAAGCCAGTCTGCCTGGAAGCAGCCCAGGGACTCACCTGAGGCATGTTTAAAACTTTCCCTCATGTACATGACCAAAAACTTTTCTAGCCTAAGTGTCAAGAATTTTCAATTCTATTAAGGACAGGGAGGCGAGGATTATGCTTTCTCTTTCTTTTACAGTCTCAACACAGCAGCCAATCAAAAGACAGTAAAACAAAAACATCAAAACCCATGATGCTTTACAATGGGTCACATGTACCTATCACCACTCGAGACCCCTGTCCATATATATCATGACCCCTACAGTCACTTCCTCTTTCTTTGCCAAAGTCAGATAAACATCAAACATCCCAAAAAAAAATTCTTACAGATGAACTATTCCAACGATCACCAGATCCGAGATTCTGGAAAAACACAAGCCGAGCTCTACAGGAGCCACGTCCAGAATAAACTTCCAACGAGAACGAAGTCCACAGCGTTGTCTTCTCCAAGAACTGAACATCGACAAAAGTTCACAGAGTCTTCTGATCAGGTCCTAAAATAGCAAAAAATAATGAAAGGTAATACCTCCCAAAATAAACGTATCAACATTTCTGTGGGCCAATCTATAGAAATGCAAGGGAGGGCAAAATCCATATCATATATATCCCCAAAGATTCTTCACAATTATATTTCTGACAAGAGACATAAATATATGTATTTGGGAGGGATAATCCTCGCCTCCCTTTTTTGGGTCTCTAGCAAACATTTTCATAAAGGTCACCATGGTAGGGTCTGATTCTGCAGTGTCCAGTCTAGGGCATTCCGCTCGAAGGCGGGATCGCACCTCTTTACCTTTTTAATCGAAGCTCCTGCGAATATTGGATTGAATATACTTCGCCACTTCTGGGGAACGGACCCAATTGGACGCCCTGGGGTGAACAATTTCTGTGGGGTTGAAATCTAGGACCCTGAGAGGGGAAGCTTGCTTTTTTGGTTTCTTGCTGGGTCCCGGAGTCTCGGAGTCATCGGAATCCTCCGAAGAGGAATTTTTATCTGACGAAGTTGGGGAAAAACCAGAGTCTTTTTTAGTGCTACGGTTATCTTCACTAACACGCTCACTTAGCAGTTTCTCAAATGCGTCAGCACGGACGTCCCCCGACACGGAATCCAATCTCTTATCCAAATTCTTAGATTTAGATTTAGACCCTTCTTCTGAAGTTTGGATTCCTGTAGCCAACCCTGGGGGAGGGCGTAATCAAAAAGCTGGCCAGGAAAGGGTCCCAAAGCCCTGACAAGGGCATTGTTGACAGACTGTTGAACCCTGTTATCTAGGGCTTCCACCAGGTTAATCTCTAACTGATTTCCAGTCTCCTCAGGATAATAACATGATTCATGCTCATCCCATTGAGCAATTCTCCTCCGCTCCCACTCCACAAAAGGGCTGAGACGGCAAGAAGCTGATTGAAAAATTAACAAAAGAGCAAAGCCCTGAAATAACAATAATTATGCAAACAGAATCGCTTTGCTTTAACGCTATGAGGTAAAGAAAAAACCCTTCGCAAACAACAGTATAGAATCAAGTAAGTAAAATGAGTACTAATCTGCTGCAGAGCAGCAAAGAAAGAGGAAGTGACTGTAGGGGTCATGGTATTTATGGACAGGGGTCTCGAGTGGTGATTGGTACATGTGACCCATTGTAAAGCATCATGGGTTTTGATGTTTTTTGTTTTGCTGTCTTTTGATTGGCTGCTGTGTTGAGACAGTAAAAGAAAGAGAAAGCATAATTGGAGCCTCCGGTCATGATATAGAATCCCTAAGTTTCTTTCATATTATGTCATTTGATTGTTTAGTAGAAGAACATCTCAGTGAAGTCAAAGAGAGGAGGCCTGCAAGTTATTTGCTCGTTTCCATTTGGATTTGTATGTGGAATTTAAACAGTCTGCAGTATACCCACTTTAATTCTGATTTTATTTACATAATCTGTGACGGTTTTTCTTTTTATATTGGCTTTTCCTATGTTCTGTTTGATATGGCTCATCATACATGCTGGTGCTCCAACTGTAGGTGGGAGTCTCCATAATCTTTCTCCTAGAATATTATGCCCCATTCACAAAGGTACATTGAGACCAAAATTCTACATTTAGACCTACAGTCTAAGTTTAGACCTAAAGTCTAACTTTACTCATTGTAAAGTTAGACTTTTAGTCTAAGTTTAGACTTTTGGTCTAAGTTTACCTTTGTGAATCAGGCCCTATGTGAGTTTAGCTTTCGGCATCCTCAATTTCCTTCAGTTTAACAGACGTTAATGGGACAATAAAATTCTCAATTTTATTCTCTAAATCTCCCTCTTATGCGTTCCCAATTGACAACATGTACATTTCAAAAAGCTCACACACAAAATCTGTACTTATGGTGCTCAGTATCGCTTGCCAAGTGGCCACCTTCATCTGTGGCACTTCAGTCAGTACTGAGTTTTTTTTAGCCCAAAGCACTCAGTATGCCAGGATATTTTAGGACAAACTTAGTGTTAATGCCTAAGTGGGGGACTAAGAAGCCAGGAGTGTGTGATTACCAGGCTTGGCACTTGGTGTGTCTTTCCCACATCTTCTCTCCAGATCTCCTTTGCACCTGGAGGGATGTCAGTTTGTGTTTCTGTGTGCTGTGCTTTGCTGTGCTGTGCTTTGCTGTGCTGTGCTGTGCTGGTGGGACCTTATCTGCCTGCCTCATGTACATAATGGGCCAGATCAGGTCTACCTGTGCAGGCAGTGTTTATGAGGAAATGCATGTCTGTTGTGTTCTCCAGGCCTTGTGTTTTCTCCAACTGTTAGTTTGGGCACTGTGTTGCTATGTTTTGTACTGGGCTCAGTTGTAATGTTGACAACGTAACATCAGTTGAATATGTGTGCATTTAATCTTGATAATCAGATTACACATATTATAAACATGTAATATAGGGCCAGATGTAGCAAAGCTTTAGCGAGTCGCAAACGGCGAAAATCGCCGTTTGCGAGTCGCTAAAGCCACTTTGCTATATTGAAATGCATTTTGCGAGTCGGAACCGACTCGCAAAATGCATTTCCGAGTCGCAAATAGGAAGGGGTGTTCCCTTCCTATTTGCGAGTCACAATTGTATGCATTTTCATTTGCGACCGCGATTGCGGTCGCAAATGAAAGCGCAGTTACCATCCACTTGAAGTGGATGGTAACCCAGGCGCAAACGGGAAGGGGTCCCCATGGGACCGCTTCCCCTTTGTGTCTGGCACAAAAAATAATTTTTCAGAGCAGGCAGTGGTCCTTCTCCTTGCTTTTCCCTCGTTTTCACTGCTTTTCTTTGCTTTTTCCTCCTTTTTTGTGTGCCTTCTCTTTGCTTTTCCTTCCTTTTCACTGCTTTCTCCATTGCTTTTCCCCCTGTTTTTTCTGTGCCTTCTCCTTGCTTTTCCCTCATTTTCACTGTTTGTTCTTTGCTTTTTCCTCCTTTTTTGTGGGCCTTCTCTTTGCCTTTCCCTCGTTTTCAATGCTTTCTCCTTGCTTTTCCCCCTGTTTTTTTCTGCAGCCCCCCCACGCATCTCCGGACCGCCACCACTTCCGGAATTCCAAAGGGCCCTCAAGACCTGGGTGTTTGAATGAGCCTCCGGGACCTGCAAGCGCCTAGAAACCCCGCCCATTGCAGATCCGAAATGCGCTCCTCCCTTCTTAGATTGTCATTGTGCTCTCTGTAGATTGTTTTGCCACAAGGACGCCTTTAAGGTATTGACAGATTGGCAAGGTTCTACCTTGTGCTTAATTTGAGCCGGTGTTTGCCGGTTGGGCCGACTGGCACAAATTTTGGGGGGCTGTCACTTATTTTTTACTCATCAGACTTTGACCTGGAGCAAGAGAGAAAAAAACACACAAGAGGGACAGAAGGTGGAAGAGAAACACAGGATGAAGCGAGAAAGAAGGAACCAGCAGGAGTGAGATAAAGGGGAGGGAGTGTCTGGTGATGGATTGACAAGGCCTGAGGTGAAATCAGGACTATGCAGCCAACATTCAGTGGCACTGACGCTGGAATTCTGAGCAGCACTTTGGGCCTCAGCACTCATTCTTTCATAAATTAAGCCCTGGTTGCAGCAGAATAGTGCAACATGAAGCTGTTTTCATTCTGCAGTGGGCATGGTACATGAGGGTCAGGGCTTTCATTCTTATATTTTAAGGAAACCCTTTTAGATGGGGGCTCATAAACGTTTCCAAGTTTATTTTAAGAGACTATCACTTGTAATAAACGGCACTTAATGTAGGTGAAAAACTCCCACCTTCCAAACACTTTCTTGAAAATTAAAAAAAAACATATTCGGCGCCTACACGCTGAAGCCATCCTATTAAGTGTGCTATTTACAGGCCATATCTCCTCCTGTCTTAGCTCGTGCTCAGAACCGCTGAGCCAAGGTCGGCCCTGACTCGGGTCTCCACGATAAGTTGCCGGCTCGCCCCCTCCGTGCGCTCGATATCCGTGGACCGAGGCAGGGTCATCGCAGGGGTACGGGTGCGAAAGATGCGGTGGTGTGGGCAGTACAGATGTGAAAGAGGTGATGGTGCGGGCAGTACAGATGTGAAAGAGGTGATGGTGTGGGCAGTACACAGGGCTACAGATGGGAAAGATGCGGTGGTGTGGGCAGTACACATGTGAAAGAGGTGATGGTGTGGGCAGTACACAGGGCTGCACATGGGAAAGAATCTATGGTGTGGGCAGTATACAGGGGTGCAGATGGAAAATAATCTATGGTGTGGGCAGTATACAGAGGTACAACTGTGAAAGAGGCAATGGTGTGGGCAGTACACAGGGGTACAGATGTGAAAGAAGCGATGGTGTGGGCAGTACACAGCGCTACAGAGGTGAAAGAGGCAATGGTGTGGGCAGTACACAGGGGTACAGATGTGAAAGAAGCAATGGTGTGGGCAGTACACAGCGCTACAGATGTGAAAGAAGCGATGGTGTGGGCAGTACACAGCACTACAGAGGTGAAAGAGGCAATGGTGTGGGCAGTACACAGGGGTACAGATGTGAAAGAAGCGATGGTGTGGGCAGTACACAGCGCTACAGAGGTGAAAGAGGCAATGGTGTGGGCAGTACACAGGGGTACAGATGTGAAAGAAGCGATGGTGTGGGCAGTACACAGCGCTACAGAGGTGAAAGAGGCAATGGTGTGGGCAGTACACAGGGATATGGATGAGAAAGAAGCAATGGCGTGTGCAGTGCGCAGGACTACAGGTGTGAAAGAAGCAATGGTGTGGGCAGTACGGAGGGCTACAGATGGGAAAGAAGCAATGCTGTGGGCAGTACGCATGGCTGTAGATGTGAAAGAAGCCATGGTGTGGGCAGTACACAGGGTTACACATGGGATAGAGGTGATGATGTGGGCAGTACACAGAGCTACAGATGGGAAGGAGGTGATGGTGTGGGCAGTACACAGGGGTACAGATGTGAAAGAAGTGCTGATGTGGGCAGGACGTGCACAGGGGTACACATGTGGAAGAAGCCATGGTGAGGGCAGTACACAGGGCTACAGATGGGAAAGAGGCGATGGTGTGGGCAGTACACATGGCTACATATGGAAAAGAAGCAATGCTGTGGGCAGTACACACGGCTACAGATGGAAAAGAAGCAATGCTGTGGGCAGTACGCAGGGCTATAGATGTGAAAGAAGCCATGGTGTGGGCAGTACACAGGGCCACAGATGTGAAAAAACCTTGGTGTTGGCAGTACACAGGGTTACAGATGTGAAAGAAGTGATGGTGTGGGCAGTACTCAGAGCTACAGATGGGAAAGAGGTGATGGTGTGGGCAGTACTCTCTCCTTACTTGTGTAGTGCATGTAATCGGGCATCATTCACTTTACCCTTTCTCTTTATGGCACAGTGTTACTGAGAAAATATCTCTGACAAAGAGCCCCCTCATGGGGAGCCCGTCAGACATTGCAGCGCCGGTCTGACGAGGAGCTTGCCCGATGATGAAGCATGACATCCAATTGGATGTGTGAGGGCACTTGCTACTAACTTAAGGGTTGCCCTGTGATCCTCTCTCTATTGTTTGTTTCTATTAGGAACAGTGTATTTGCATTTGTGTTGAATATGTTTGGGAGGACATACACTGGACCTTTAATCTCCCTGTCCCTCATTTTTGTTTATCTTCCAGTACACAGGGCTACAGATGGAAGAGAAACAGTGGTGTGGGCAGTACACAGGGCTACGGATGAGAAACAAGTCATGGTGTGGGCAGCACACAGGGGTACAGGTGTTCAAGAAACAGTGGTGTGGGCTGTACACATGGTTATAGATGTGAAAGAGATGTGGGCAGTACACAGGGCTACAGATGTGAAAGATGCAATAGTGTGAGCAGGACACAGGACTACATCTGGGAAAGAGGCAATGGTTTGGGTAGTACACAGACCTACAGATTACAAAGAAGCAATGGTGTGGGCAGTACACAGACCTACAGATTACAAAGAAGCGATGGTGTGGACGGTAAACAGGGCAACAGATGGTAAAGAGGCGATGACGTGGGCAGTACACAGCGCTACAGATGGGA
Organism: Pleurodeles waltl; assembly: GCF_031143425.1. NCBI lineage: Eukaryota > Metazoa > Chordata > Amphibia > Caudata > Salamandridae > Pleurodeles > Pleurodeles waltl. The sequence goes on along the minus strand of NC_090449.1, from coordinate 1,067,248,274 downwards.
AAGAGGCCATGCGTGGCCTACTGGGCACCAGGGCACTCAGTGGTTGCTGCGCTCCAATCCCATCAACTAGAGTGTTCCTGGCTGGTGTCTTGGGGCCTCAGTACTAGTGGACCCAAAACTGGATAACCACGTCCTCCTCTCCAGCACTTGACTTTCTCAGGGTAACGAGACAGAGCAGTCCAAGGCTTACTCAAGGAGGTAAGGTGAGGTGAGTTTAGACATTCAGAATACAGGGTACACCATACTACCAGCTAATACGATCAATGTCCAGTCAGTGCTTTACTTTTTTAAAGGAAAAGTACTTTAATGCACAAAAGAGAAGTATACTATACATAACACTAGGATAAATAGTGAAAACCAGACATGCTACAGCCCTCTGGGTTACAGTTCTGACCTCAAGCACTATTACAGCACCTAGGCACTAAGCACTATGAAAACACAGCTAGCATGTAGACACATGATTAGCATTGCATATAACAGGTCATGTTGCACAGGGTTGCTCTCATTTACTAAAGCCATGATACCAATCCTTGTATTGGAGTGATGTAGTTCCAGCACCTGATCTGAAGTCAAATGTTCCAAATCAGTCCCAGAACCCACCACCCAAAGAACAGAAGTGCCCTCCCATCCTTAGCGAGAACATCGCTCTAGTGGCGTCAGGGAGCTGACCACAGGTGCCTGATGTCTTGGTACACTTTACTTGAGTCCCACTAGTCAGTAGCCACTGGCTAGCTGTCAGAGGGTAGTGGCTGTCCACAGTGCCAGTACTCCCTGGTACCCCCAGATGTCACAAAGAGAAAAGTGGGGGCCTGTACCACAGGACACTCTTCACCAGGTACGGATTGTAACTGGGAGTATCACACAGGCTCCCACGGCACAGGGGAGGGGTCTGGGCAAAGTGATCTCAATTTCTAGGACTAAGATCAAGCTTCCCCATCTCCCTCCATCTTTGTTGATGTGCTGCAAGCTTCCTTACCTTGAACAGCTGTCTGCAATATCCTTGTATTCCAAGCAGATACTCTACAAGCCTCACATGACAGCTCGTTCACTGGGTTCAGGCTGCTGACTGATGCCCTTGCTCCTCGTCAAGCTTGCAAATTCTTTCACAGCAGAATCCATTCATCACATAGAAAACTCCCTCAAGTTCAGACGTGGTGAGCAAGCTTCCTTGCCTTTCACCGCGGGCCACAGCTGGCTTCCATAGATACTTGTTAGAACAGAAGACCAGTCTTGAACAACAACCGACCACTCAGGCCAGACTTTTATCACCTCTGATTGATACACTGATCCAATCACAGGGTCTGCCGTTTTTGAATCCTGGGTGCCTCTCCAATCATGAGACACATGTGTGTCATGCTTACTGCGTGTCCAAGGCATGCATAGGATGAATTACTGTCCTTAATGATAGCCTCTTGATCGGGCTATTCCCCAGAGAGGAATTTTAATTAACTCCAGACCAGGAGGCACAGACCATGGCCCAATAGAAAGATGGGAGGGTCCCTCCTAGCAGAGTTATTGCGTCTAAACACAGATAAGAGCTAGTGTCTATCCCCAGCCCTCCAGGCTTCTCCAAGGAATAGGGAGGGGCACAGGGGAGCTGGAATGTCAAGCAGAACGGCTCAGCTTACATTAAACACAATGGCTTAACTCACTTCCCAGGTAGACAAAGGAAACAGGACCACAGGCAAAGAAGACTGCACAGACGTGATCTGGAGGGTGCCTAGTAGCCCCCCCACCACGGGTGTAAGGATACAGACATCCCTGAATAAGGATTTATTACTGCCATCACTGTCAGACTACCACAGCCTGGGTGGAGAGGGCATTAGACACTCTCTGTGAAATAGGGGTGCACTGTGCATGCCCTCTTACCCTCGGAGCTAAGCTCTAGGGCCTCAGTCCATGTAAACATTGAGATTCTCAGTGGACATGCATGATTATCATGTTCACTGAGGTAGGGATCTAGAAACCACACAGTGACTTTTAAGTGACTTACCCAGAGATCAGCATAAGGCAGGCGAGGCACGCTCTCCAGAGACATGCAGAAGACTTCACGTCCCAATACAGAGCAAATGATGTGAAAGAAGCAATGGTGTGTGCGTGTGTGCAGGACACTGGTCGATAGATGAGAAAGAACCAATGCTGTGGGGAGTACATAGGGCCTTGGACTGTGGCCAGCAGCTATTAAATAGGGTTGCAGACATGAAGTGGCTTGACTCAGCCTTTTGGCTAGGTTTGTGCTACCGATGCATCATAGACATACACACTTTCTGGACATCGGACAGCAAGGTTTCAGTATCCAATAATTTGCAATGACTCCCAAGGTAACTTCTGGCTTGAGCCCTAATGACTACAATTTATAAATACACCAACCCCTGAGGCGCCAGATAGGAGAGGTGAAAGTGACTCGATGATCGACCTGGCTTGCATGCAGGTGTCAAGCTTCCTATCTTGGAAAATTACCTTCACAGTTCTCCTCCCAGTATTTTTCCTTATTGGGTATGAAGAGTAGGCCTGAGCATAGAAATCCGCCCCATTTGTGGAATTCCAGCACTTTGCGCTTTGCGGAGTAGTGCGGAGTTCCCTAATTCCTCACTCCGGCACGGAGTGGAGTTAGTTCGCATTTGGAAGATTGAGCTTTGGCGCTCTCTAGCGAGGGCCTTGATACTCTAGGGCCAGCAGCACGCACGTGCAAGACTTCACATACGCTCGCATTGGTTCCAGCCACGCTGGGGGCCAAAACAGTGCCTCTTGTGAGCGTGATATATTCATCCACATCCATCCATTCTTCCATCCATCCACCAAAGAGGCACAGCCACACAGGGGTAATTCCATTTCCTCCAGGACACCCTGGCTGCGAAGCACTGCAGACAAATCAGCAGCATAATTCATTTTTTTAATGATTATTTAATTTCCCCTGGACCACCTTGCCGCCTTAGGTTTTTTTAAAGGACTATTCCATTTGCCCATGCACCTCTCTCTGACTACCCAAGTGTCTCCTTTAAAACAGATGGAGATAAAGCAAAGATCCACATCTGCATGTTTTGCTGCCTGATTTGAAATGAAATTTTATGGTGTGCTGGTGTGGTTTGACTTTACAATGCTTGATGAAATTGGTTAATACGTAACCAACCACACTTAGAGTGCATTTGTCTGTACTATTTCAACCTGCAACAATGCCACAGTTCACTAACTGCATGATTTTCTTGCTTGTTTTTTTTTAGGTGCACAAGAGAAGTCCTCACATCACCTGCAGTGCTGCCAAAGAGAAGGCCTTAGATTTACTTCGGTCCTCCAAACTCTTCCGCTAGTGCATCTTAGTGCGGCTGCAATCCAAGAGCTATTTAGATGGCCCCAAAGAAAGTTGCTCCCAAGAAAGTGGCCAGTGAGAAGAAGCAGCTTTCCTCCAGTGGCATGCCAACCGCAACCTTTTTCGGGAAGCGTGTGCCTGCCACACCAGCCTCTGGGGAGGAACCTGGGAGCAGCAGTCCTGCATCAACAGCACACCCCCCAACCTAAGCCCAAGAACATGTCTGTCGGTGAGCCAGCCACTGTAATCATAGAGACGTCAACAAGCAGTGAAGTTGAATTGGATTTCTACCCTTCGCAAAGTAGTACACAATCGTTTCAGGGAACAGAGCAAAGTGCACAGCAGCTGCAGCCTGCAATAGTAAATCCCCCGAAGTTGGAGCAGAACAGGAAGTTGAGCTTCCTGCTGAGCAAGAAACTCCTCTTTTAAGAATCAATGGCTCCCAGATCTCCAGCAACACAAAAGAAGGGTACTACTCCACCATTGTCTCCAAGCACCACTTCTGATGACGATGATAGAGACAAGGAATGGACCTTGGCAGAGTCCCGGAGATGCCAGGATATGCAAGGGAAAAGAAAAGTTACAGAAAGCCTTAGAATCATGGAAGGGGGGTGATGATGAAGAGGGTGATGAAGACAAGCCGGTCATTGTGGAAGCTGGCACAGAGGAGTCCGACATTACCATCCAACCTGCTCCGAGGGAGGTGGCACAGGCAGAACCGTCAGCTCCCATATTTGTAAGGCCCCAAGAGAGACCTGCACCAACCTGCACGCACTGCAGAGAGGCAATCGACGCACCCACCTACCTCCAGTTCTTCTTCAGGCTTTGGCCCAAAAAGAAAGTACTTATTTCCAGTTTGGGACTTTTTGCGATTAGCAAACAGGAGGAGAACATTGCGACAGGCATCATTTGCCACATGATTGTTCATTGAGGTAAGCGTAGTTCACATTATAGTACTGGAGGCTAGATGACCCATATGAAAAAATGTCATTTAATGCATTGGGAGGAGCACCTTAAAAGAAATTACTGAACGTGGTTGCGGTGGTGAAGGTGAGGAGAGCCAGGAAACATCAGCTACAACTGGTCAAATCACAGTGGAAGGTGAAGAAACAGAGGGTGACATCTTCCCTGTCCCCAGCAGTGCGCCATAGTCACCCGCCTCAATGACCTCACAATGTCACAGGAAGACTCAAAGTCAGATGGAAATACCACGCATATAGTGACTGCACCACGATGCGCATCGAGTCTACCACCACCTACATCTCAAAAGTCACCTGCATCAGTGGCCCCACAAAAGAAGAAAATCCAGGCTACAATTGTGAGCATGTTTAAGCAGGAGGGACCCTAGGATCTCAATTACTCAATAGTAGGTTTGTACAATGGGAGGCTGGCAAAAATGTTAGTGCTGGACCTCGTCCCTGTTTTTTTTTGTTGAAGGTGTGAGATTCTTAGAGTTTGTGGCAGCCATCTGCCTAAAATGGAAGGTTCCAAGTCGAACCTCTTTTGCCACAATGTGCTGTAATTGGTTGGACAACTTTGGCAGCAAAGTGTTGTCCACACTATCTACCTGACTACAGACATGTGGATCAGTTGTCAGGTGATGGATTACATGTGCATCACTGGACACTGGATCTCTTATGTGGGGGTAAAGTAAAAGTTATCTAGAGGTCTTGACATTGAAGAACATTTTAAGAGCATTCGGCTGCATGCAACAGTAGCCATGTTCGCCATGGCGAAATATTACACACCTGCAAACATCTTATATTTAATAGCAAGGTGTCTGAATGACTGTGAACCAGAGGTCTCTGATTTGGGTTTGTTGCAACAGACAATGGCAGTAACATAGTCAGTGCCATGGCAGATGGTGGCTATTGCAGGGTCCTGCGCTTGGCACACTGCATTAACCTGGTTGTGCAAGAGTTTCTCAAAAAAGAAGACAAAGTCAGCAACATACTGACCACCTGCAGACAAATCTGCACTTAATACAGCCATTCTTTTAAAGCCTGGAAAAAGTTGCGGAGTATTCAGCGTGGTAACAGACTACCAGTTAAAGCCCTGATACAGGAGGTGCCAACATGTTGGATCTCAACCTATTATATGTTGCAATGTCTGTTTGAGCAGATTCAGACAGATCACTGACTATGTCATTCTAACAAGAGGGGATGCAATTGGGAAAGCTGTGACCATGGATGGAGACAAATGGGGACTAGTTAAATGTTTGACACAGATGATGCTCCTTTTTGAGGTTTTCAAGTGGGAGCTTAGCAAGGAGGACAGTACAACGGGCCAAGCTATCCCATTGTTGCATCTACCACAGGGGCAGCTAAAGAAGGTGTCTGAAAGGTTCACACTTGGAGGTGTGATAAAAACCCAGATGTGCATGTGATGGCTGAGGGCTTAAGTTATCTCTTGACTTGTAATCAACGGCTGCAAAATGACATTATCTCATCCAAAGAGTACATCTGTGCCACCCTACTTGACCCAAGCTGTAGCAAGCTGGCCCAATGTGTGGTGAACACCTATGGTGTTACACCTTATACTGGGTCCAGGCATGCCCCAATTAGATAGTCTTACAGTGTTTTGACAGCCAGGGCTCTCTAGGGTAGCTGTGGGGAGCTGCTAAGACCTATCTAGAAGGCATGTGAAGGCAAAGAGGAGGCAAGACAATAGGACATCCCATCTCCTCTTCAGTTTTTCGGAGAGTCCCATTATCATGCTTTTTAAGATGTTGTTGAATCTTTCAACTAAACCATTTGTTTGTGGATTGTAAGGGGTGGTGAATTTATATGTCACCGCACACTCCTTCCACATAGCTTTCAGGTATGCATGCATGACGTTTGGTCCTCTGTCTGACACCACCTTCTTAGGAAAACCCACTGTAGGAACCACGCGGTAATCCTGGTTCATTTTCTTCATCTTTATTTCAATGTTGATGGTACAGCAATTTATATAACCCCCAGCGACATATCAAGCCTCCATCTCCGCTCTGCTCCTCACTGCTTCTCCTTCTCTCCTCTTCTGGAATCCTAGGGCCCTAGGATTCCACCCTCACAATATTCCATCACTCAGAGGCATGATCCTACATATCTTAACCCTTATGAATTACAACAATTATAATTATAATTAAATTACAATAATTGGAAAGAAAAGATAAGATGAAATGAAATGGAAAAGAATGAAAGCAAGAATAGACATATAATACACTCCTAGACAATACATTCTTAAATATGTAACAGTGTATAATTTCCACTACTAGACACCACAAGATGTACATCATAATAGTTTGGTATAATTTACATGGAAATGTATGTATAACCACTACTTCTGTATAACTATGCACAGATTCCCTGTACTCCATTCCCTACCGTCTTCCAACTTGACTACTGAATTCTTTACAGAAATTATTTTTTGTGGTGTGTGAAATTTGCTGTCACCTTTTCTTACCATTCCTACCTTCTTAACCGCCACGAGATCCCCACACTTCACTTCGGTAAATTTAACACCTTTTCTTTTGTCATAACTCATCTTATTCCTCTTCTGAAAACACATGACTCTTGTCTGCAGCTTCTCCTGGTCAACACTCACTTGCCGTTTCTCACTGATCCACCAAGGAGATTCCTTAGTACCCGGCTCTCTCCCTTTAAGAGCAATAAGAGGTGACACTCCTGTCACAGAATGAGGTGTTATCCTGTGCGCCCACAACATATTGTTCAACTCATGTTTCCAATTCAATCCATTAGCCAAGGACAATTGAATATTTCCCATTATAATTCTGTTCACCCTTTCTACTAGACCATTAGCCTGAGGCCGACATAACGCAACTATCTCATGTTTTATCCTTAACCCATTTAGAAACGTGGTCATGGCGACTGAAACCAATTATACACCATTATCCGTAACCAAACTTTTCGGGAACCCCTTCCTCTAAAAATGAGTCTCTAAGAAATTCAATTACTTTGTCCGTAGTAATTTGCTCAGTGCACCTAATACGGAACCATTTACTGTAATAATCCACAAGAACCATGAGGAAGCGATTATTTTTTCCTAATCTTTCAATTGGCCCCACTAAATCAAAAGCTAACTTCTCCCATGGTGCCTTGGGAAATTGCATTTGACCTAGGGGAGGTTCCCTCACAATATTCGACTTGTCGCTGTTCCTACATGCTTGGCACTCTTCAACCACTTTCTCCACATCCCTGTCCATCCCAGGCCACCAGTAAAACTGCTGCAACCTTCTTTTAGTTGAACTTTTACCCAAATGTCCCTCATGCACAATTGTCACCAATCTTTTCCTCAATTTCAACGTGGTACTATTCTATTCCTTCTCAAAATCTTTTCTCCCTGTATACTCAGTTCATCTTTTACTGCTAAACATTTTCTTCCTCCTTTTCCCCGAAACTTTGATCCATCACAAGCTCTTTTAACTTATTATATTCTGAGTCATCTTTTACAGCTTCATCCCATTCCTCCTTACTTAAAGCTAGTTCTCCATCAATCAAGAAGGCCTCTAATTGCACGCTGCACATTTCATCATTGCCATCTCCACATTCCTCAATAGGTAGTCGTGACAGGCAATCTGCAATCACATTCTTCTTTCCCTTCATATATTCTACCCCAAAGTTGAACTCCATAACAGACAATAACCATCTGGAAATCCGGGGAGTTAAACTACCTTCCAACCCTCGACCACACTTAAAAATTTGCAACAAAGGTTTGTGATCAGTTCTTAAAATGAAGGGTAGCCCCCATAAATAATACTTGAAATGGTTAATTCCCCAACAGCAAGCTAATTCTTCTTTTTCTATGGCAGAATATGTCAGTTCCGCTCCTTGCAATCTCCGTGAGGCAAAGCCAATAATTTTTTCAGCATCATTTTCAATCTGAATCAAAACTGCCCCCAATCCCACATTACTGGCATCAGTAAATATAATTGTCTTCCTCATAACATTAAAGTGACCTAAAGTTCGGGATCTAGCAAGGGACACCTTAATCAGTGGAGAAGTGTAGCTCAATGGTTAGAGCGGTAGACCCTAATGCAGAAATCTAGCCTGGGACCAGGGTTCAATTCCTGCCTCGGCAGGTCTTGGGCTCAATTTCCTCAGACCTGATAATTCTCGCATCGGTGCCTAATCTAATTCATGGGTCTAACTCTGGGCAATAGCTTGCTTAATCTCCACAATGGCCCCAACAGCGCTGGGATGCCTGGCTTCACCTTGGAGGTTGCCCAGGAGTGGGCACCTCACAGGGAAAAGCCAGGAGGGGTTCCACAGTGGTATGCGTACAGCGCCTTGAGACCCTAACGGGTGAGTAGTGCGCTATACAAGTATGAAGTTTACAATCTGTTCAAATGCCTTTACACAATCCTCATTCCATTCAAACACAGCTCCTTTCTTCAGTAAGATCCTCATGGGTTCTACAAGTTCCGCAATATTCCGCTAGTCCTAAAAATTTCTTCAACTGATCTTTACTGGTATGACATGGAGCATCTCTAATTGCCTCCACTATGCTTTTCTTCGGTTTAGTGCCACCAGCTGAAATCTCATGTCCTAAGTAGTTCACACTACTTTTCCTTAGTTGACATTTTTCTTTTTTTACCGTCAAACCATGATCTTCTATCCTCTTCAACACCACCAACAGTAACTCATCTGGATGCTCCAGTGACTTTCCTATTACAATTACATCATCTTGGAAGCATAAGACATTATCCAGGTTTCTCAAAATGTTCTGCATTATCCGTTGGAAGACAGCAGAAGCTGATGCCAAGCCGAAAGGCATCCTACAGTACCTATATGCCCCAAGGGGTGTTACAAAAGAAGTCAGAGGTCTAGATTCCGGATGTAGATTGACCTGGTGATATGCAGCTGACATGTCCAGTACACTAAATACCCTTCCACTACTCATTACACTCTACATCTCGTTAATATTTGGAAGGGGCTGTCTATCCACCCAAATATTCTTGTTAAGATCTCTCAAATCAATGCACAACCGGACCTTGTTCCCATCCTTGGGTGCAAGAACTATTGGTGCCAACCACTCAGACGACTCAATTGGCTCTATTATTTTTTGTTGAAGAAGTTTATCTAATTCATGTCATAATGGTTCTTTCATTAAAAACGGGACTGGTCTTACTTTATGTACTATAGGGATCGCATTGCTTTTCAAGATTATACGATATGTAAATCCCTTTAATTTCCCAAGTTTGTCAGTAAAAACTTTCGAAAACTTAGACATTAAATCTTCAGACCACTGATCATTGGGAACCAAATCATCCACATTGGCCGCTTGTTCCATAACCATAACTGGATTAGGAGCATTCGGGTCGAGCACTATATTCAAATCCTTTTGATGTCTCCATCCCAGAAGGTCTGACCCTTCGTTCGTGATATAAACTTTACCATAAACTCCTTTCCCTTCAAACACAATATCCATCCATTCCATTCCCACAATTTCTATTCTTCTGCCTCCATAACCAGCCGCTCTCACATCAGTTTTCAACAAATTATCAACCTTTTTTTTCAGTGTACCTTCAAAAGTCTCCCTTGAAATCAATGTGAATAGACTACCCGAATCTACTAGTACTTTCACTATTACAGAATCCATAAGCACATGGCAATGTGGTTTTTCTAATTTGTAGGAACTTTCATTCTTCCACCTTCCCATACATTTAGGTTCTGCCAATGATTGTTTGATTTCATCAATCTCATGGATGGGTAATATAATTTCTTGTTGATCATCATCTAAATTGTCAATAGATTTCACACTATTTGTCACCTTCCCTTTGGATCTGCACACCTTAGCCAAATATCCCTTCCTCCCACAGGACCTACATACTAAGTTTTGTGCAGTACACTTAGAACTAGACTCAATGTGACCTGAACACCCACATCTAAAACATATTTTGTTAAAATTCCTCGTTTCCCCTGTTTTTCTTTCTGTATTGTCAACTAAATATCCCTGTTTTTTCAATTTTACTTCCTTCACTTCTATTGTTGATTTATCATCAACATCCCTCATCTGCTTGCTAGACCTTTCTATTTCCTTCATCCAAGTAGCCGTGTGTTCCATACTTCTGGCTACTTGTATACTTTCTTCCAGCGTAGGGTCCATTGATAGTAACTTTTCCTTCACCTTCTTATTATTTGTGCAACGTACTATTTGGTCACGAATCAGGGAGTCAGATAGATCACGAAAGTCACATGTGACTGCCAATCCTCTTAGAGTCGCCACAAATGACATAATATCTTCATCCTGGCCTTGAACACGGGAGAAGAATTTATGACTCTCAAATACTGTGTTCAGTTTGGGAGTGAAATGTTTTTCTAGCATTAGCAATGACATTTCATACACATTAGTAGGATGACCATCACCAGTACCCAAAGGTATTTCAGGTAGGAGATCATAAATTCTTCTCCCCTCCACTCCAAGATGGTGAAGCAGTATTGCTTGTTTCCTTACAGGGGTATATCTATCCCCCGCAATGGTCAACAAATATGTGGAAAATATATTTCTCCATTGTTTCCACGATATTGATGGTTCGCCAGGTACGGGCAGGAGACACGGTGGTGAAGACATATTTTGTTCTGCCATCCTGTAGGAAGGAAAAATAATAAACTACAATAATATACTAAAATAATAAATTAAAGTAAGAAATTAAAGTAATAATCTAAAATAATAATTTAAAATAACAACGCTTTAGTTCAATGAAATGTTCATATTAGTTCATAGTAGAATACTTCTCCTGCACTTATGTGCAATTAATAGTCCTTTTTTGTTTCTACTTTTTTCTTCCTGTTTTTTCCATCCAGTAGTCCTTTCACAATGTTCACCATTCTGTTTTATCCAATCGGTGTAGTCTTTGTCTTCACAGTTATTTTAGTCGAAGTCCGCGAAAGAGGAAGCTATCTGTCAAAACTGTAGAACTCCAAAAATACTAAGGTAAGCGTATTTTAATTTTTGTAGATAAAGCACGTGAGGAGCGCGTGTTCGACTGTCTGTAACTTGATATACGTGCGTGCAGCATGCGCGCTGAGACGCTCTGCTTGGTGCGCGTGTGTTCAACACGCGCACTGTGTATGTGTTTGAATTGAATTCGTTTTACGTTTGTGTTCTTACACGCGCGCCGCTCCCTAGCTACAAGAAGTCTTTGAAAATAATCAAGATTTACCGGGTTACGCGGCACTAAATCAGTGACTATGAGTTTTTAAACTTGTACAATCATACGAGTCGCGCTTAGATTTAAAAGTCCAAGTTCAAGTTGAAGTTCGTTTTAAACACACAAGCTGTATAATAGTATTATCACCGTTAGAAGGCCTCCTTTTCCGATTATTGCCGTATAAAATTACAAGATGAAACGTACTTTCAGGAAGAAGAAGATACTTGTCTTTCTGCCACTAATAAAAGTCTTACCTGGTTGACAGAGTTTGTTGATATCCAGGGGTTGGGGGTTATAAGTAATTTCTGCCCCCTGCGCATAGTAACCCTCGTCGCCAGTTTATGTAGGAACCACGCGGTAATCCTGGTTCATTTTCTTAGTCTTTATTTCAATGTTGATGGTACAGCAATTTATATAACCCCCAGCGACATATCAAGCCTCCATCTCCGCTCTGCTCCTCACTACTTCTCCTTCTCTCCTCTTCTGGAATCCTAGGGCCCTAGGATTCCACCCTCACAACATTCCATCACTCAGAGAAATGATCCTACACCCACCCTGGAGAAGATTTCCAGGAGGGCCTTCCAACTGAAGAGGCTATAGTGGTCCTAAGGGGAATTGACTCTGGGTACCTTGTGGCATGGTCCACCACCACCAGTATAGATCTGTTCCCAGATGCAGTTGGAGGGTTTAGGGGGCCAACAATGTATATCCCCGCCCTCTCACAGGTTACCCCAACCACTGGGAGTAGAATTAAGGGGACCTTTGGGGTGCCACCTGTCTTACCACTGGCTTTACAGGTGACACAGTAATGACAAAACTCCTTTGTGTCCTCAGACATATGAGGCCAGTGAAAGTGTGGGACAAGTATGTCCCAAGTCTTGCTTTGGGAATATCATGTGTCAGTGTCAATAGGAACTCTCTAAATTTCTGAGGGATGACCAACCTTCTGGTGGCCTCAGGCTTGGGGTCTCTCGCCTCACAGTAAAGGAGGCTATTGTTCTAGTAGACCTTATGGGTCTCACTGATATCCCCTTCCTCCTGAGCAGCAGCGTGCTGTCTCAGGCTCTCAAGAGAAGGACGGGGCTGCTGTTCAAGGCTTAGTTACACTCTGGTGGGTGCTCCTGCTCCTAAGAGCTCAGCTGTATCAGTTTTCAGCTCCTCTGGTGTAGGTTCCCCACAAGGGGCAGATTCCTCTACCCTAGGAGGGGTATCCTCACCTGAAGTCTAGACAGGGGGCAATATCTTACCCTGCCTCCTCTCTTTTTTGGGAATCTCCTGTGCCATTTTTCCAGGCTTCAGGGTACCCTGTTTTCCCTATGTCTTGGCCTGTGCTCTAGTAAGTGCAAAGATGTGCCCAGGGATGCCCAGCATTGCTGCATGGGCTTCCAACACCACCCATGCTGAAGTCTCCAAATCATTGCCCAGTAAACATTCCACAGGCAGGTCAGAGGATACCACAACTTTCTTAGGGCCACTACCCCCGCCCCCCCCCCCAGTTAAGGTCAACAACAGCCATGGTGTGCCACTTAGCGTTGCAAGCGTCAGTGACTTGGTATATAGGTTCAAGTAGGTGTTGTTCAGCGGACACCAGTTTTTCAGTCACCATTGTGACACTGGCACCTGTGTCCCTGTACGCCTCAGTCTCAACACCATTAGTAAGGGGATGCTGCCTGTACTTACCCATATTAAGGGGACAAGCAGCTAGGGTGGCAAGATCAATACCACCCTCAGAGAACAAAACTTCCTCAGTGGTCTCCATGACTAACGAAGAGCCCACTGCAGTTCCCAAGTTGAACCCAGCTACACCCTTGGCTGACTACTACTACCAGTTCTATTGCTAGGAGCAGTAGGGATAGAAGTTGTAGTAGCAGGCTTGGTGCTCTTTTTAGGACAGGGTCTGTCACTTACCCGGTGGCCTTTTTGTCTACACAAGGAGCAACAAGGTTTCTTATTATGGGATGAGTAAGAAGAGGACTTAGACCCACCCGCAGAAGAGTTTTATGGGCCTGATGAAGTCTCCTTCTTTTTATCTTTGGATTTGTCCTCGCCATTCTCTTGATTCTTGGACAAATCTTTCTTGTTCTGGTCACCCCCAGTGTGAGTTTCCTCACCCACTCGGGTGCAAACCCATTTGTTGTCATCTTTCCCAATTCTTGGGGAGAGGTCAGATCTGATTGCATTAGATACTGATACAGTTTGTCAGAATAGCAGTTGTTAAGAATGTGCTCCCTCATGATAAGATTATACAAGCCGATAGTCATGCACGTTAATTCTATGTAACCAGCCTTCCAGAGCCTCGACGGAGCTGTCCACAAAATCTACCCAGTCTTGGGAGGACTCCTTCTGTGTCTCCCTAAACTTGACCATACATTCCTCTGTGGTCAACCCAAACCCTTCAATGAGAGCATCCTTAAGCACCTGATAACTGTCTGCATCTTCCTCCTTGACAGTTAGGAGTTTGTCCCTCCCACAAGATGGCTGCCCACTGCCTCTGAGGGACCTTCTGTACTCTACAGGTTCTCTCCAAAGCAGTGATCCACTTGTGGATGTCGTCCCTAGCCTTATAAGGTGAGAATATTTTACTAAGATTCCTAGAGTCATAGGAGTCCTCCCTGGCCCTGATCTCTCTATACCGGTTGCTGCTGCCACCATGGGGTGCCAACCCCAAATTCTGTCTCTCCCTCTCCACTGCTAAGGTCTCCCTATCTAGGGCTAACTGTTGCTTCTGCAGCCTCAGTTTGGCCTCTTCTAGGGTTCTAGACTCCCTAAAAGTTTAGAGAAAGGGCTATGCTAGACCCTCAACTTATGTAAACTAAAAGTTTAGAAATCTCTGATACTAAAGTTTAATGTCTAAATGGGAGTACTAGTGACCTTTCCTGTGGAAAGTCACATGTAATAAGGTGGTGAAGCAATTGTCAGTGTCTTATCTCACCGCTGCACCACCAATGTAGGAAGGTGGCCCAGTGTGTGGTGGACACCTATGGTGTTACACCTTATACTGGGTCCAGGCAAACCCCAATTAGATAGTGTTACCGTGTCTAGACGGCCAGGGGTCTCTAGGGTAGCTGTGGTGAGCAGCCAAGCCTTAGCTAGAAGGCATGTGAAGCATTTGCAATACCACAGTAGTCACACAGTAACTTATCATATACGAAAGGAACCACACAGTGTTGCAAAAATAAAATGACGTTATTATAGGCACACCAATCTAGACTACCATTGGTATACCTCTTGTTAGAGGTATGAACACACATGACATACACAGGTAAGCACCAGGAAAAGCATAAACTAGCAAGGGCCCTCTAGGGGGGGCCAAACCATATACAATTTTTTTTTTATGTGAATGGATGTCCCCCACCAGAGTGAATGGAGTAGTTAGACAAGCGCTAGGGGAGAGTGGAACTACAAAAGGCAAGCCGGTCTGCATCCGTCCGTGCCTGGACGGTGCCCAGCACCAGAACCCCTGGCTCCTATCCCCCCTCCCCGCTGCCACACACGTCTTCACTACGATGACGCCACCCTCTGCGCCCTCAACACTGGCCGCTCTCCCGCCTGCCTTCAAGCCTCCCGCAGACCACCCGCGGACCCTTCTCCTGCCGGAACTGCACCTTCACCAGCCTCCATGCCAATGACCCACTCACCAAGGCAGGACGCAACCATCTCAAATGCATCCTCCTCAACACCCGCTCCGTCCACAAGCATGCAGTAGAGCTCTGGAATCTACTTGTCTCAGCCTCCCCAGAAGTCAGCTTCCTGACCGAGACCTGGATGAACCCCTCCTCAGCGCCTGACATCGCCATAGCCACCTCGGCTACAAGATCACCTGTAGGGACTGCTCCAACAAACCAGGAGGAGGCATCATCATCATCCACAAGAACACCCTCAGGATCACGACCAACACCGAAGATACCCTCAGCACCGCCGAACTCCTGCACTTCCAAATCCACACCGACCCAAACACCACCCTCCAAGGGACCCTCGTCTACAGGCTCCCGACCCACGACAGCAATTCAGCAACTCCATTTCTGACATCATCCGCACGCACGCTCTCGCATCCACTGACTACATACTCCTCTGAGACTTAAACTTCCACCTCGAGAACACCAACGACAACAACACTGCCACCCTGCTTGACAACCTCTCCGACCCTGGCCTCAAACAGCTCGTCACGACACCAACCCACTCTGCAGGACACACTCTCAACCCTATTTTCTCCGCCAGTAATTACGTCTCTTTCAACCACACCACCAAACTCCAATGGACAGACCACCGCTGCATCCACTTCTCCTTCAAGAACCCACAACACACCACCACCCACAACAAATCCCCCACCGCAGTTGGAACAAGGTCACCGAAGACCAACTCATCACGACCCTCTCCCAGCACCCACCTATCGACACCACTGACACTGATGCAGCTGCCACACAACTTCTGTCAATGGGTCAACACCTGTGCCAAAACTCTCGCCCCAATTAAGAATCCCTCCAATAGACGCACCGAAAGAAAGGCCTTCTGGTTTACCGTTGACCTCCACGAATCTAAGCAAAGCTGCTGAAGACTCAAAAGAAAGTGGTGCCAAGATCAGACTCTGGACAACCTTCAAAAACACCATTCGCAGACACCACAAACTCATCCGAGCCACCAAAAGAACCACCTTCAATGACTGAATCAACAACAACGCACACAGCCACAAGAAGCTCTTCAATGTCGTGAAGGAACTCTCCAACCCCAGCTCTAACACCAGCGATATCACGCCATCCCAAGACCTCTGCGACTCCCTGGCCTCCTACTTCCACCGCACGATTGCAGACATCCATGACAACTTCAACACCCTGACCCCCCCGGCATCCACCAACACCACAGATTCACCTCCGACCAACCTCCTGCTCTCCTGGACCCCCGTCAACAACAATGACACCATCAAAATCATGAACACCATCCATTACGGCTCTCCTTCTGACCCCTGCCCTCACCACATCCTCAACAAAGCAAGCTCCGTCATCGCACCCCAACTACGGAAGATCATAAACAGCTCCTTCAAGACCGCCACCTTCCTGTGAAGCTGGAAACACACTGAGATCAACGCTCTCCTCAAAAAACCCAAAGCGGACCCAAAAGAACTCAAGATCTTCCGGCCTATCTCCCTGCTCCCCTTCCTGGCAAAAGTCATTGAGAAGGCCGTCAACAGACAACTAGCCCGCTTCCTAGAGGGAGAACCACACCCTGGACCCTTCCCAATCCGGATTCTGCAGCAACCACAGCACTGAAACCGCCCTCATTGCTGCCACTGATGACATCAGAACCATACTGGACAGCGGCAAAATTGCAGCCCTCATCCTCCTGGACCTCTCGGCCCCATTCGACACCGTCTGCCACCAAACCCCACGCTCACACCTCAGCAATGCTGGAATCCGCGACAGAGCCCTGGACCGGGTCACCTCCTTTCTCACCGGCAGAACCCGGAGAGTCCCCCTCCTCCATTCTGCTCGGAGGCCACCAAAATCATCTGTGGTGTACCCCAGGGTTTGTCCCTCAGCCTGACCCTCCTCAACGTCACATGGCCCCCATCGCTAACATTGCCCGATCCGACAACCTCAACATCATCTCAGACGCTGATGACATCCAGCTGATCCTCTCCCTCACCAAGGACTCCACCAAGACCTACCTCCACGAAGGAATGAAGGCCATCGCTGAATGGATGAAGAGCAGCTGCCTCAAACTCAATTCCGACAAGACGGAAGTCCTCATCTTCGGCTCCACCCCCTCCGCATGGGATGACTCCTGATGGCCTGCCACTCTCTGAACTGCTCCGACTCCCTTCGACCACACATGCAACCTAGGATTCATTTTGGACCCCTCACTATCCATGACCCTGCAAGTCAACGCCATCTCCTCCTCCTGCTTCAACACCCTCCGCATGCTCCGAAAGATCTACAAATGGATACCCACCGAAACCAGAAGAACAGTCACCCAAGCCCTCGTAAGCAGCAAGCTGGACTACGGCAATGCCCTCTACGCAGGAACCATGGCCAAACTCCAGAAGAAGCTGCAATGCATCCAGAACACCTCCGCACGCATCATCCTGGACATCCCTCACCACTGCCACATCACAGACCACCTGAAAAACCTGCACTGGCTCCCAGTCAACAAGAGAATCACCTTCAAACTCCTCACCGACGCTCACAAAGCACTGCACAACACCGGACCAGAATACCTCAAGAGACGACTCTCCTTCGACACCCCGACCCGGCATCTCCCCTCCGCTGCCCTCGCAACCATCCGACGCGTCCGCAGAACTACAACCAGTGGTAGATCATTCTCACACCTCGCCGCCAAAACGTGGAACACTCGTCCCACCCACCTGCGCCAGACCAAAGACCTCCTTACCTTGAGGAAACTTCTCAAGACCTGGCTGTTCGAGCAGTAGCAGTACCCCCCACCTCCACCCCCCTACCCTCCTCAGCGCCTTGAGACCCTCACGGCGCTTTACAAATCCCCAATTGATTGATTGAAAGGTAACTACCTAGAAGATCCCCAGCAGCCGGGTGCAGAGAGGTAAGCTACCCGATGTTCCCATAGGCTAACATGGGGACAGAGCGGTTGGAGAATTCAGAGGCTAGACAGGACCACCGGAACCCAAGGGTGGATCCTGAGTGAATAGGACCTGCAAAAGAAGGGGGCAGAGTCTAGTCCATGCAGGAGTGTCCAGATGGGCTAGGAGCCAATGCCCACGTTTCTGTAGCTGAAGATCCGGGTCGACGGTGATGGATGAAGTCCAGCTGCGGAGCCCTGGAGCTGCAGAGGAGCCCTGAAGTCACCTACGAGCTGCCCCTTGAGAGTTGCCGGATTGCAGATGGGTCAGTGGTCAGGATGGCCACCAACAAGCACAAGCAAATGCAAGAAGAGCTGTTGGATATTTTGCAGAGCTGTGGAAGACCAGTCAGGTCCTCGGGACTCGACCCCCAGAGGGGAGTCCGGGCTGACCCTCAGAAGACAGGAGAGCCAAAAGAAGCAGTTGGAGCCCCACAAGCAACCCACTGGCAGCAGGCACAGTAAGTCGAAGTGAGGCCCAGTCAGCACACCTGAAGAGGAGTCTCACGTAGATGGAGCAGCAGACAGGAGACTGTCCTTGCAGAGTTAGAGTTCTGGGGGATGGGGCTACTTGGAGCTTGAAGATCCCTTGGAGCAGGAGTCAACAAGCCTTGGTTGGTGCAACAGTTGTGGTGCACAGGGATTCTGTCCTAGTGGCAGAAGCAAGTGTTTACTGTTTCCCACATTGGACAGAAAGCAGAGAGGACCCAGGGGAGCCTAAAGAACCATCAACTGTGTTGGAGAATCTTTGCAGATTTGGAGGACAGAAGATTCCACCAACTGGATGTCATTGCCTTAGGTGCCTGTGGATGCAGGGGAGGAACTCCTTCACTCCAAATGAAATTCCTTCTTGCTTCTTGGTGCAGCTGAAGTCTTGCTGGCCCAAGAGGATGCACATCCATGGAAATGTTGCAGAATGCTGACAGGAGCCACAAAAACAATGCTGCAAGGACACGTCTTCTCAGGCATTGCAGTCTTGTTTGGTTCCTGTGCTGCCCAGCAGCGGTTCTGGGGGCCAGGAGCAGAAGATGTCTTTGAAGAGAGGTCCTGGTGGAGTCTTGCGCGACGAATCTGGTGACCCATCTACAAGGGAGCCCTAAATAACCCAAAAAGGAAAGGTGGTTTGGTCACTCTCGGGCATGATCACCTATCAGGAGGGGTCTCTGACATCAGCTACCTAGCCTACCCAGTCAGATGCTCCCAGAGGTCTCTGCCCATCTTGGTTTCGAGATGGCAGAACCAAGTGGCCACCTGGAGGAGCTCTGGGCACCACCCTAAGGGTGGAGCTGGCTAGGGGAGTGGGCACTCATCTTTCCTTTGTGTGTTTCATGCCAGAGCAGGGAACAGCGGTCCCTGAAATGGTGCAAACCAGATTATGCAAGGAGGGTATCAAATGTGCCCTTCAAAGCAGTCCGGTGATATGGGGAGTCTACCCCTCCCCAGCCCAGTGACATCTATTTCCAAAGGAGAGTAGGATGCACCCCTTTCCTGCAGGAAATCCTATGTTCTGATGTCCCCTGCTTGAGCTGGTCCAGCAGCAGGAAAGAAGAATCGTGTCTGGGGGGGCTGCCTCAGCACGGGCTTCCCACAGACCCTGGAAGATTGGTAGGAGCAGAACTGGGGGATCCTCTAAGGAACCCCCAGAGTGCTTGGAATCATGCAACCAATGCTGGAATCAGTATTGGGGTATGATTCTGACGTGTTTGATACCAAACATGCCCAGGTTTGGAGTTACCGTTATGTAGCTTAACAACAGGTAGTGACCAGTGGCCAGTGCATAGCTAAAATGGCTTTCTTGCACTTACGAAGTCCAGGGAATTGGAATTGGAGTGAAAGGGTGCATGCATCTTTTCATGTAGGCTGGAAATGGCAGACCTGCAGACAAAGTTTGCATGGTCTCCCATGGGTTACATAAAACATCCTGCAGCCCATGTAAGTCCCTTAGAGTACCAATGCCCTGGCTACCTAAGTGCCATGTACCAGGGACTTACAGGGGTACACCAGTGGGCCAATTGTGGGGTGTAGGAGGTACCAAGATAACCGAATTTGGAAGAGAGACCACAATCACTGGGGTCCTGATTAGCAGGATCTCAGTGAAAACAATCTAAGCACATTGATATCAAGCAAAAAGTAGAGATATCCATGCCAGAAAGAGGGGACTTTCCTACACACGCTTTTTCTGAAGGAGATGATTCAAATACAAGAGGTGGATTGTTGAGCAAGCTGGAGAACTGGAGGAAGAAAAACGGCCGGAACTTAGAGACCCACTCTGCAGTTCTGAGGTGCTGCCTTCAACTCCCAGAGAGGGCAGTATTGCCTGGCAGCAGCCAACACCAGTGATAAGAACAGCTTCAGAAGAATCTGACCCAACCACTGTATTGGCTTAGTTTCAAGTAGCAGGTCTTAAGTTCAGTGAAGAGAAGAAGGCAAAAGAGATTGAGCAAGTGGCAGCACCAATGACACTTCAGAACATGTTCCAGGAGTATCTGGATGACCCAGAGATGTATGTGGATCAAAACCCATTGGTGTATTGGTATGGGAAGATGTGCCAATGGCCAGAGCTCAGCAGCCTGCCAACAAAGTGTCTGGCTTGCCCTGTAGCTAGCATGTCTGCTGAACATGTGTTCAGTGCAGCTGGTGCAGTTGTTACAGTGAGAAGGATCAGTCTCTCGCCTTAAAACGTGGAGAGATTAACCATGATCAAAATGAACAAGCATTTCATACCACCTGATTATACTATTCCTGAGGAAATAGGAAGAAGAGGATGATTGGTTATTTTTAATTATTTCTCATATCTTTCTTTCTTTCTTTCTTTCTTTCTTTCTTTCTTTCTTTCTTTCTTTCTTTCTTTCTTTCTTTCTTTCTTTCTCCTGTTTCCTTCTTTCATGCCTTTTCCATTCTTGCCTTTCTTTCTTTTGTTCTTTCTTTCTTTCTTTCCAAAAAAAAGAAATAGTTAGTGGACCATTATGTTTGTGACGGACGTATGCTGCCCCACCATTTTTCAGGCACATATTATTATATGGCCATGGTGGGGTTGGACACGTGCAGTGAAGTAGCCCCCACATTCCCTTCAGGACATTGGAGATGATGCCTGCCTCCTTCACATGACTTTGTCTATCCTTTTTTTTACATCACCTAGCAGGGCTGTCCCAGAAGATCATTGATTAAAAGACTGCCCGTGCCAATGCCAAAATCCAATGTGTTGCTACCAATGGAGGAGGTAATATTTTGTTCAACCACATGCTTGGATAGGAAGAGGTAACTACTAACTATTGCACCAATAAGTGGTGATATATTGAGTGATTGTGAGTGACGACTGATCACGTATGTGGTGGCTGACGGTGAGGGACATAGTTCAACACATGTGTGAACTTGATTCTGATGATCTGCAAAGTTTGGGGGCTGATGGGCGATCATTTTTTCCTGAAAGTGATTGGTCTTTCAAACTTAGTGAAATTTACCTGCAGGGACCACTCATTTTTTCTGGTTCCTCAGACCTCAGTTCTCTTTCTCTATTTGTTCTTCAACAGCAGTGCACTTCACTACCCAGGTCTGCCTCACTCGGTTTGGGACTGGGATAGAGTTCCTCCAAATCAGGAGGAGGAGGATGGGGGGGTTCAGGGCGGGACTATCTCAACAGATAGAAGGAGAAAGATATTGAGTAGAAACAGAAACCATGATGACGGTGAAGACTCCGAGGCCCAGTACTCACTCAGCTCTGTGGAAAGGAGAGAGGTGCATTGATTTGGAAATGCTGCTGAGTGTGTTTGCTGCTTTGCTGCTCAAACGTGGAACTCCTCTTTATGTTCTTGCTCTACCTCTGAGTCGTCTTGATACACTCCTGACTCCTCATGAAGCTTAGCTTGCTTCCTTTTGTCCTTCCCCTTTACTCTATAATACAGTTACTGTTTTTTCAATACCCAGGCCTTCTCATAGTCCTCTCCTGCACAAACAAAACTTGATGAAATCACAAGACACCAGCTTACCTACGGGACAGGTTCAGCCAGGCACCCAAGAGTGACTGACATTCCAAGAAGAATGGCAATGCACCGCTCCAATTTGCCAATACAGTATTATTTTCCTTTTAACAACCCTAATTTTTAGAACTGGGTGGGTTAGCTTCAATCCTACTTAATTTGTATTTTTCAAACCTAGAAGACATAACATTTAGAGATATACTATTGTGTGTCTATCTGGGGCAGAAGGGCTGGTTGCAATGCATTTAACTGAACTGTGTCACACTTATCCCTTCAGAGTTTCCTTCCACAACAGATTGATGATGGTGTGCTGCTCAGCCCCCGATGAATATTGTCAAGGTTTCTTTTGTGTAGTGTTTGTCTTTGTCACACCTTTCCCCAAATCCCCTTTCCCATCCATTCATCAAGCCTCCTAACCCTCTTCCCCAGGGTTGTGTGATTTATTGAGGTGTGACTTAATTTTACACAACCAATGGATCACACACTTGCCTGGGGCGGATGTGATGAAAGTGACACTAACTCACTGCATGACCTTCTATCACCTGAGCAGTATTCCACATTGGCCCCATCAACGTCATCATTAAGGGTTATTATGTTGTGTGTTACATAAACACTTAACCTTGTCCAACCACTCTTGACTGTGAGCTAACTTCCTTGGACTCAATGATTTAATTGCCTTAGTTTAGTGATCAAATACTAGATCCCCACCATTGCTCAGAGGAAGTCACTATTGCTAGTTTTTATTATCAGATCAGGTCTTCTTTGCTATATGTCAGATGCTGTCATTGTGGTAGTCTGGTCTCAGTCTTCTTCAGGTTAAGATATAATATGACCCACAAACTCTCTGGTTTCTTTCAATCTAGAGGCCAGTGAAGGATAACCCTTTGGTTAATCCTGCAGTTGGAGTTCGCATAGGTGGAAGAGGTACCTTCTGTCTTCCCTGTTAGCACGCTAGCCTGCTACTACTACTACCTACCACCTCCTTAAGTGGCCACCTTGGGAAAAACCCTGCAGTAAGAAGACTCCTTCGCTTCATCTATTCATGTAAGAGAGGAACTAAGGATTGAAGTGAACTTGCTTAGTTAGTAATTCCTACTGAAGAAGATGTTGTCTGTCTGTATCTAGGTGTTTGTAGGCAAAATAGGCAATGGCAGCCAATCCTTAGTGGTCAGTATAGTTGCAGAGGGAAGTAGAGCAAGGGTATAAGTAAATGACAAACACTTTTTTTAGCAGATTTAAAAAACGGGCTACACTAAAAGACAGCAGTGCAAACTACAACACCCAAAAAATACATTTGAGGCATAGATTAAGTAAAATAAATTATTCCTTTTTATATCTAACAAATACAAAAACCTACCCTTTCCACCCACAGCAGGCCCACCTTTCTCCCCAAACAAATAGCCCCATCCCCAAAAAGTCAAACGAAAGTCCATTATCAAAAGTTTTTGAAAACCCCGTACCAACTCCCTCCCCACATTCTCCACCCACAACATGTCTCTTCCACCAAAATAAAAAATGTTAAAAAGGGTTCAGAAGAGGGTACTGTCTATATGGATTGGGAGTTAGTCCAGGTGCTGCTCAATCCTCTCCAGTCGGTTCTTCACCAGCCTGTCCAGGCAGTCCAGCCACTGCAGCTTGGGTTGAGCAATGTCCTCTGCATGTCAGCTCGGAAGTGACAGCTGGCTTCAGCAGCGATGGAATCGCTGGGAGACTGGAGGCTGGGGCCGGCTTGCTGAACTGGGGCCGGGTCAGAGGCAGCTTGTATTTCCGCCTCTTTTTCCTACAGGACCACCAGCTTCCGGTAATTGGCCTGGTTGGTCTCCAGCCTCTGCGGCCAGAGACGGACCACTATCTCCTGCTTGGTGGGTGGAGGAGCTATATCGAGAGTAGCAAAAAGAAAAAAGACAAATTGTAAACAATGCTCTGTGCAAACACAATTAAGTGGTGCGTGGCACAGTAGCAGTACTTTCCTGGTCCCCTCGGGCCATTGGAATTTGTGATTATGATTAGGAGAGTCACAGGGCCAATTAAATTTTTTACCCACACATGCCTTACATAAAAACTAAAGTACTGACTGTCTATCAGGAAAAATTGAGGCAGAATAACACTAGATTAAAAAACAGTGATTTGTTTTCCTTTCTTTTCAAGGCTTTTCTAGTAATTAATCAGACACTTTGAGTGAAAAAATAAAAATAAATTACCTCTCATTTACAAGTAAGGCATTATGCACTACGGAGTACAAGTTGTTGTGCTGCTAAATTAATGGCGGCATGCTAGCCAGCGCTAAGGGGTGACTGAGTGGGCAAAGGAAAACACACCTTGTGTGTTTGGTTTGCAGTGCATTGAAAACTTTGTAAATGTTGTATAAACTGAAGCAGAGACACATTGCCCAGCCAGCACTGCAGTCACGAATTGGACCATACTGTATTTCGGTCATGGATGGTGAAATGCCATGGGCAGGGAGGGGGTTGATGAATGATGATGGGTGGCATACATATCTGCCTCACTTAACAAATTCAGTGAGTCAAGGGATTAGAACAAAAATTAAAATACCCCCACTTTGAACTATAGCTTTGATAACCATAAACCAAAGTAAGCAAAGTAAATGAGCAGCATGCCTCTCTCCAGAAGAGCTCTCTTGTTTATTCATCCAAGCAATCATTCAATCATTTGATTTTTCCTATTGTATTGACCCATAGCTACCATGATTTAGGCTTTACTTTCTCTCATCCAGTCTTTCACCAAAATTTCCAATTCATTATTTATCCATTCAGTATCCACCCTTTCTTTCAATCATCCTTTTACCCATCCATCCTTTTACCCAATACTCACTCTCGCAACCTTTCACCCACCAATGCATCCTTTCATTTCACTCATTTCACCCATCCTTTCTTTTAACCTTCTGTTCCTTCCCGTTTCCATCAAGCCATCATTTCTAGTGTATATTATGGGAGATTTTGCTGAGTTGCAGATAGAAGAGGCTATAACTCAACCATCGCTGTTGCTGGTAAAGTGTGGGGGTGGAGGGGTTCATGATCACAAGTCTTGATGACGCCCTTGTAGCTAGTGAGTATAATAGTAATTGTCAATAAGCAAGCAATGTGACTTACCACCGCCCGCCCCAGCCGCCGCTTCTCCCCCTCCAACTGACACTCTTCCTCGAGCCAGCGGCGCTGGTGGTCGGTGTGGCTAGAAAAAAACATTTTATATTTTTTAGATGCCAGACATGCCTCCCCTTCATTTTTTCAACAAAAAAATGCAATCGCATTACATCACTACAGCTCGGTTAGCACTGCAGTAACTTCTATCAAAAATATCACTCTGGCATTTTGTTGGTTCACAACGTTAGAAAAGCCAAGTAGTCAAACCAACCTTTTCTGTGATGGAGGGGCAGAGCTATCGCCTATGATGATGGCTCTGAATCATTGAAGCACAATAAAGAGGAGAATAATAATGGTGAATGAAAGACATATGGTGTTGGTTGGCAAACACAATAGGACCTCATACTTTAAGCCATGCTGCACTGTCATGGGAACTGCTGGCATACTGTATAAGTGAATTACACAGCACAACATTGGGGGTTGGAGGGTGGTCCACAACCATGGCCTCTCTCTCGATCACTGTTAAAGCATGAGCAAGAAAAAGAAAGCCTTCTCAATAAACATACATGGTGAATATTATTTATAATACTAGCTTACTTGGGCCTCTAATATTCACAGTAGAGTACCAAAATACATTCTTTGTCTTACAGTACCACAAGATGTATAGGACAGAGGGAAAGATTACCAACAAAGCAGAAGAAATCTACAAACTAGTACCACTGGAAAAAGTCAGCTACCAACAAAAAAAACTGAAATAAGGGAAAAAAAGATAATACAGAGATAACAGGAATTAAACAACAAGCATTTGCAATGTAATGGGTCTCACGTTTGCTCAAGTTAGAGCTATTAGCAAACGTGCAATTATCCATGTAACAGGGTCGATGGCCAAGGCGGTAACAAAACTCCCCCAAGGAGGGACAAACGTAAAGCATTTATCAATGATAACAAGGGATTTTTGAAAGGCACGCCCATGAATGACTGATAGTGATGGACGCGCGGTGGGCGTATTTTTAAGCCCACAGATAGATTACAACAGGCCAGAGCGGTTGCGCGCTTGACCTAAAAGTTGGATGGGTGAGTTGGAAAAAAAGGAGACAGTATTAAAAAAGTAAACAAGGCAAAATTGAAGTAGTATAATAGTGGGCAGACGTAAAAGTTAGGGAAATAATATTAAATAATAGGACTCACTGGGAAGAGCAGAGACCTCAACATTGGTGCTGGTGGTCAGCACCTCCCCAGCTCCTGCCGGACCCGCCTCTGTGGTGCCTCTCTTCTTGCCCTTGGGTGCTGAAGTAAGAAAGGAAGAAGATAAAATAGATCAGTGATATGGTTAATCTTCACAAAATTTATAAAACAGTCAAACGCAGTAACATTGTACTCATCTAAATCAGATCGCCTATTTTACTAGTATGATAGACTATTGCCAAGTTGGCTATACTCCTAAAATCCTTCTTCCAAATTTCCTTAGCAAAAACTATATTAAGAACTAATGCATTACAATGAATGATTTTTGATTCTATTCTCATTTCCCAATCCTCTTAATGGACTAACTCAATCTCCCTTTTTTGCAGTGCATAGATGGATGCTAGTACTTCACAGTGTGAAATTGCGTGGGACTGTACGAGCTACATAAAGAAAGTCACATAGAACGCTAACTCACTGATATCACTAATTCACTAAGGTGACAGGAGGACAGAGGAGTCCGCATTCCGATGGCTTCCTAAATAATCAGCTAAAGCGAGCGCCGACGAGTACGATGTGGTAGCGCCCAGCACCTGCCTAGCTCAAACTGGATCACATAATAATATTCTTAACGTAAACTAAACATAACTTACCTCTGAGTGTGAACAGCAAGCTATTCGGAAAAAAAAAGTTAGCATTGTAGAACACAAACACAACAAATAACATAGTTAATATGTACGCATTGAGCCCCGGAGTCTCAATGCTGAGCAGGTCCTGCGTGAAGGCTCGTTTCAGGGAACGAAAAGCGTTTTCTGCAGCTTCGGTCCATTTGAACCCCTGCCGAAGGTTTTCCTTTTTTCAGGGTTTGGGTAATGTAGTTTGTTCGGTGGGCAAAGTTACCAATAAACTGGGGATAGAAATTTGACAGTCCCAGAAAGCATTGGGTTTCTTTAATAGTTGAGGGCCAATCTAATATAGCCTGTACCTTTTGGGGATCCATGGTGCTTCCTGTCTTGTTGATTCGGTAACCCAGATATTCCACCTCCGACTTGATGAACTCACACTTTTCAGGTTTACAAAACAAACTGTTCTGATGTAACATTTCCAGGACTTGAATGGTGTATGCATTGTGTAGCTCAGGATCCACAGAATAGACCAGAATGTCATTCACATATATCACTACGATCTGATTCGGAAGCTTCACAAACACATTATCCATGAATCTTTGAAAAATAGAAGGAGCATTGGTCAATCCAAAGGGCATAACCCGATATTCACAATGACCCAAAGGTGTTCTAAATGTGGTTTTCTATTCAACCTCTTCCTTAACTCGAAGGAGATGGTAAGCACCTCGGAGGTCCAATTTGGTAAATATTTGTACCCCTCTATCCAACTCTAGAATATCCTTGATTAGGGGCAAGGGATAATGATCTTTTATTGTGACCTTGCTTAATCCCCTAAAGTTGATACATGGTCGCAGGTCTTTGGTCTTCTTTGGTACAAAAAAGAGAGGTGCCACGCAGGCGAAGCGGAACATGTGATCAGACCACTCCGAAGGTTCTCATAGAGATACTGCCTTAGTATTTCTTTCTCTGGTTCAGTGAGAGAGTACCATCTTCCAAAGGGTTCTGTGGCTCCAGGTTCAAGAGGGATGGCACAATAAAATTCCCTAGGGGGGGCAATACCAGGTCCTCTGGTTTCTGGAAGACTTCTGCATACATCTGGTAATGACTTGTTACCCCCTGTACAGCATTTATGGAGTTACAAATGTCTTCTGTCACTAGGGACATCTCCTTGGGAGAACAATAGTTCTCAGTAGCATAATAACATTGTTGACAGAAATGTGACGACAGGGAGATGGTCCTGGTTTCCTATTTGATATAAGGATTGTGTCTGATCAATCATGGTATCCCTAATGCCATGACATGATTAGATGAAATGATCAGGTCAAAGGACAGGTTCTCTTGATGTCTTCTGAAGGTCAACCGTAACAATGGCGTCATTTCTTTAACTGTTCCAGAAACAAGGGGGGGTTCTATGTGTACTTGTTCTGGCGTATCTCTAGGTACTCAACTTATTTATTTTTCTACGGCCCATCTTTCATCCAGATACATACCACTAGCACCACAGTCCAAAAGTGCCAATACTTTTTCTTCATTTCCATTGGGTAAACCCAGAAGCATAGGTAATAGAAAAAGAGAGTTGGAAGTTTCATTAAAGGAGCAGATTGTGGGTATTCCAGACCATCCCGTCCTCTCCCTTCTCTCTAGAGGACGGGATCCGGCATTTCCCGATGGCCTAGATGGACGAGTTGACCAATGACGGATCATATGACCAGGAGAACCACAATATAAGCACAGCACTGATTTTCAACTTTTTTCTCATTCAGTTTCGGATTGAGGCCCTTGACTCAGACCTATGTACATTGGTTCCTCACCAGTCGAAGGAGGCGTTTCAAGTTGGGAAGCAACAGGTCGATGCGTATTAGAAAGTGTTATTCCTGTCTGTGGCGAGGTACGTGCTTTACGTCTCTCTAACTGACAATCATGGAGGTGATGTTCTGTTGACAATGCTAGATCCATCCGACCAGCCATGGTATCAGGTCGGGGTAAATACACCAACTCATCTTTAATTTCATCTCGCAGACCTCTGTGAAAAATTATTTCCAGAGTTCGCTCCACCCAAGGGGTTTCTGCAACCAGTTGTATAAAATGAGTTATGTATTGTAGGACATCCTGGTTCCCTTGCTGGCTCTCACACAAGGCGTCTTCTGCAGAGGTCTCTAAGCCAGGTCTTTCAAACATGTGTTTGAAAGCAGCAACAAAGGGCATGTAATTGGACAATCGAGGATACTCCGTGGCTACCAAAGGTGTCGCCCAGGCCAGTGCTGGACCAGACAAGGTGTTAATCAGATAACCAACCTTGGTACTATCTTGTGAAACCTGAGCTGGACGGAAAGCAAAGGACACTGTCAAAGAATCCAGGAACTGCTTCAACTTGTTCGGATTGCCAGAGTAACGATGAGTAGTAGTGGAGACTGTAGGCACTTCAGACATGCTGGTTGCTAGAACTTGACGCAATGATAAATTTTCAGCTCACAGTTGTTGCAGTTCTTGAGCTTGTTATTGAACAGTCAGCATTAGGGTTTGTGCTGCCTCTACTAGCCCTTCTGGAGGTGCATCTTGAGATTTATGCATATCGTCAGGATCGGAACAGGTTTTTGGGCGTTGCAATCTGCCACGATCAGTACCTTTTCTTCCAACTTCGAGGCATTGTGATGGTTCCTAACATTGGGTCTGGAAGGTTCTGGTATGTCGGAGGTAAGGGCAACCCTTTCCAGTAGTCATGGTGCTGCTGACAGCGAGCATCAAAGAAGACCGTCCCCGCCAGAAGGAGTCCTAAAGAGGAAAATAACCCATAGGGAAAAACCTCTGCTGCAAGCAGGAACTCCTGAAGGAAGAAGGCCACAAAAAGAAGGTCAAGGAGATGCCATAAGGTATTTAGCAAGGGTAAACCAGAGCAGGAGACAGAATATAACAGAAGGTCTCCAAAATACTCCAATAAGAACAGGAAGCGCCAGCAAGAAACAAAGATACACCAGGCAGGAGCAGAATGCACCAACGGGAGCGAGGACACACCAGCGGAAGCAGAGAGCGTTGCAACGCCAGGGAATGAACGATTCACCCCCGTTAGAATGGTGAAACCAAAACCATTTGACAGCCATTCTGGGAACAGGATTGGATTATGGAAGAAGAACCAGCATGAACATTACTCCCAGGACATGAGGTAAGCGAATAGGAACCCCAAAATGTATAATGTAGGAGCCGAGGTTCCAAGACTGGAGCTGTGGCTTTCCAGGATCTAAACTATGGGCCACCGTGCAGACCTGCGCAGAACAGCAGCATCCCCCAAAAGAAGAGAGAGGTGCCGCGGTCTGTGCGGCAGCCCGCTGCGGCGGTCCGCGGTGCCAAAGGGGGTAGCGTCACAGACTGAACCATAGCCCACAGCGCAACACACAGACGCAAAAAGACACGCTAATGCAGTAAATACAAATGGGGGGTAGGTTATTTAGGAGGGCGGAGGATTATAAAAATAATCAAGGGTTGAAAAAAACACTCCCAGCATCATAAACAGAGTGGAAAACATGATGGCAGCGCCGATGCAAACAAACATAGGTGGAACCAACAATTAAAAAAATAAAGGGAAAACAACATTTATAAACAGTGGTTTAAACTATTTTATAAAAGGGTGGGGAAACTACTATTACACTCAGTAGTTTAAACTACATTTACTATCAGTGGCTTAAACTACAAGAAACCTTGAACAAATGACCTTTTTCCTTTTTAGATTTCATAACATGAGCTTTGCAATCGTTTGTTTCCTCCTGATGAAGGGCTAACACAGTCCGAGAGGTGATGAATGGTTTTATTGAACAGAGTTCTAAGAACACTGAGTATCCCGGTTCCTCTGCTCTTTATGCCATCGGATTTAAGCTTGCCTGGCTGTTGGGGGGGGGGGGGTTCCCCGAAAAAAGTCTCAGAACGCTTATTTCCGGTCTAGGGAGGACCGGTCCCGGCAGTTTGGGCTGAGGGTCAAGAGTGATTTGCATATGGCTGGGTCCAGAGTGGAATTTCATGGTGAGGCCCAGAACTTTGACTGGGCGTGAATGTATGACATTGTTCAGTATTTCGTCCATCATCTGTTCTTTTAACGTTAAGTTGGTGAATGAGAATTTGCATCCCCTAGCGTGATTTTCAGGTGCTAGAACACTTCCTGGACAGAGTTCTCAATGGGGGCGGTTGCGGCAGGTCGCAACCGTTTGCGTTAAGAAATGCTGCAGCTTAAGTACAAAATCTACTCGAGCAGAAGAAAAAGCAGGGTCCTCTGACGTGCTGCGTGGTGCCGTTCGCAATGATTCTACAGCATGGAACAACCTCCTGGCACTAAAAATCATCACAAGCAACGTTACGTGCCCGAATTCCACCACTCGCAGAATCTTGTGGAGTTTTCATGTAACTCTGCACAATTCCACGGAGTGAAACTCTGGGAAGATCCACCCAGGACTGATTTCCTCTACTCTGTCCGAGTAGAGCTCTTTTGAAAGTTATGCAATGTCTCTTCAGTCCAGGGATTAGAATAGAAGACTGGCAAAATGCTTTCTTGTTCTTCATGAAAGAGTTTATTCAGTGTAGGAACAAAGGATGAACCTAGACGCAGAACCACTCAATCATCAAACATCCTTAGAAAAGGAGATCGATATAAAAGAAACCTAACTCCCCAAACATCTGGCTCATGTAATTGCCACTAGAAGAAAGGTTTTGAAGGTCAACAATTGCAGAGACATAGGTGGTCATTCTGACCCTGGCGGTCTTTGACCGCCAGGGCGGAGGACCGCGGGAGCACCGCCGACAGGCCGGCGGTGCTCCAATGGGGATTCCGACCGCGGCGGTAAAGCCGCAGTCGGACCGGCACCACTGGCGGGGTCCCGCCAGTGTACCGCGGCCCCATTGAATCCTCCGCGGCGGCGCAGCTTGCTGCACCGCCGCGGGGATTCCGACATCCCCTACCGCCATCCAGATCCCGGCGGTCGGACCGCCGAGATCCGGATGGCGGTAGGGGGGGTCGCGGGGCCCCTGGGGGCCCCTGCAGTGCCCATGCCACTGGCATGGGCATTGCAGGGGCCCCCGTAAGAGGGCCCCTACATGTATTTCACTGTCTGCTGCGCAGACAGTGAAATACGCGACGGGTGCAACTGCACCCGTCGCACAGCTTCCACTCCGCCGGCTCGATTCCGAGCCGGCTTCATCGTGGAAGCCTCTTTCCCGCTGGGCTGGCTGGCGGTCTGAAGGCGACCGCCCGCCAGCCCAGCGGGAAAGTCAGAATTACCGCCGCGGTCTTTCGACCGCGGAACGGTAACCTGACGGCGGGACTTTGGCGGGCGGCCTCCGCCGCCCGCCAAGGTCAGAATGAGGGCCATAGACTCTATAGGTTGAAAAAGATGCCAGGCTTGCGCTCTCAACATCAACATTAGAGCCTGGACTGGAAAACTGGATCTAAATGAGGGTCTCATATTGGTGACACCTTTAACCATCCTACTGTCTAAATCTAAATCTTTTCCAGGGTGTACTAAGGGTTTTCCGAAGGCTTTTATCGCTGCTCACTGGATCTTGAACATTGATACTTTAATCTGTTGAACAATATGATGGCTGAGGCAAAGGGCTGCTGATGGAGGGATTTCTCCACTCAGTTTGTCCGCTAACACCTTTGCCTTGCATTTGATGTAAATTGACGTCAGAGAAATGGCATTTGGTTGATCCCAAAGGAAGATGTGATCCGTCACTAAGAACAGCGAAGGAACCCTTGAACAACTTTTGTCATATTGATGTCTGTCTGAATTGCAACTGCTTTCCCTTGATGGTCTCGAAAAAAGATTATTAGGGCCAGGTTAATTGCTTGTAATTCCATCCAAGTGGATGATTTCATTGTCTGATCCAGTGACCACCCTCCTGAGCCAGTTGGGTCTCAGTCCAAGCTCCCCATCCTCAATACCTGGCATCTGTTGTTACGGTTATTTGTGGTTTCACAGCCAAAGTGATGCCTTTGATTGGACTGCCACCGCGTAACCACCATAAGAGCTCTTTCCTTATCGAGGAAGTCATTGCACGAGGATGGCAAAGATCTTGGGGAGCTGGGGGACCAATAAAGTAAAATGAGCCTCATCAATCTGTTGAGGTGAAATCTCGCCCAGGACCGGTAACCATTCTCCTGCTAGTGGATAAGACTTAGACATCAAGGAAGTTATGTGTGTTTGAATGTCCTTCACCTTCTTTTCTAGAAGAGTAACCAAATCTCTGTTGGTCGCGCATCTTTCCCCACTGAAAGTTTGTTCTGGGGCTGGGACTAGCTGAGACTTCCCAGTACTGATTTGAAATCCATGCCTTTGTAATATTGTTGAAACTTTCTCTGTGCGTTGTTCTCTTAATTGAAATGGCAGAGGCACAATTAGACAGTAGTCGAGAAATGGGAGGGTTGCTATTGACTGCTGATGTAACAAGGCCATCGGGGGAGCAATCACAGTTGTAAACACTCAGGCAATGATTTGAGACCAAATAGTAATACTTGGAATTGATATTGGAGAAGACCAACTGCAAAGCTCAGATATTTCTAATGCATTGGATGGAGAGAGATATGAAGTTAAGCATTTTACAGCTCTATTTTCACAAGAAAGTCTCCCTTTGTCACCAAAGGGATTACTTGATGTGAGGTAATCATCATTTGTCTTGACACATCTGTTGACAGATCTGAAATCCATTATAGGTCTATAGTCCCCCATGACCTTGCTGACTAAGAACAGAATTGAGTTTTTCTGCCTTTTACTTCCAATGGAACCAGAATTATTGCCTTTTTGTCTAAAAGCGTTCTGATTCCTGATTATGAAGAATCTTTTTTATCTGGACTGTTCGGCATATTTGCCACAATAGTTCCTGTCTCTGGAGGAGGAGCCATGGAGTCTATCAAGTAACTTCAAATGATACTGAGCACCCATTGATCTAAGACAGGTGCCATCCAAATTTTGGCACACTTTATCCATCGCCCCCTACTGGGTCTGGCATGGGAGAGGTCGGGGAATTGTCAGGAATGACTTTCAAAGCCAAATTATTAGATGCAAAAGGCTTCTTAGTTTAATATCTGTTGTGCAATCAGCTGTCCGTAGTAATGGGGGGGGTCTGTTGGGTATAGGTTCTTCCATCGTTCCTCGTGCTGTGGAACCGATGTGCGGAGAACCTCGGAATGTTAGAATGTTAGAATGTAGGTGGGGATTTGTGTAATGCGGGCAGTTGGTGCGGAGATCTGTGGAAGGAGGTTGGAAGCAAGGAGCTGTCTTGATTGTTGGAACGTAATAAAGATAACCTGTTTTCCTGAAGACGTGTGGACGGCGATTCCTTTCAGTGGCGACGAGGGTTACCTGTGACGAAGATTACCTCCCTTTCAACTACAATGGTCAGAACCACTCGGCAAGCAAGAATGAGGATCCATCCTGTTTGAATTGTTGACCTTGGTTCCTGTGTCAACCTTTCTGCCATCGTGGGACATCATTTCCTGATCTGGCCACGTCTTGTTTTTTTTTTTTGTGTTTTTCAACTCTCCCGGACGTGACCGCAGCCGTTGATGCAGTGCGTGCTCACGCTCGACGAGCATTTCCTTAGCAACCGCACGTCAGGAAGTCAATTCCACTCCTGATAGCGTCTCCTAGGAGACGGAGACGCTAGTTCTTTACGTGTCTCCTCTACGCCGCTCCAGCCAAGACACGCGTAAGACGCAGAGACGCGTCCCGACACGGCACGCTAAGGAAGCCACGCCGCTCCAGCTGAGACGCGCATAAGACACGAAAACTCTTCCGACAGCTTCTTCTTCCGTTTTTTTTTTTTTCATTTCTTGGTTTGACATTATATCGCTAAGACATCTTCACGTGAGTACTGTATTGCACTCTATGCGTTGTGCGTTATCTTTCTACAGCCATCTTAAGTGCATGGAACTGTGTGTTATGGTGATGCACACACCTTCAATCTTACATTAACTTGTTTTTTGGGGCAAGGTTGCATTTATCTTCAATTTTACCAGCAAAAGTCTTGCGTATCACAGTGATACGCACACCATTTCTATCTCACCTTATCTGCATGTATCACATTACAAGTATATTTTAATAACGTTGTTTGTTTACGTGATGCAGCAATCTATTGCTCCACCTCCTCCTTTTGTTCCAAATCTGGCTTCTCCTGATTGGGAGCAATGGAAGGAGGCGTTTGAAGCATATTTGGATGCTCCTGAGGGTGAAACTTTCACCCACAAGAGAAAGTTTGCCATTTTGAGACATTGGTTGGGTAATGAGGGGCGGAAAATTTTAAAATATATTCCTAAGGTGACTGTTGTAACTGCTGTGGGTGAGGGTGATGGCGTTGAAGATGAGTACGAAACAGCAATTAAGTCTCTAGACACAAGATTCAAAAGGTGCAGGAATGTTACTTTGGAGAGACATCAATTCTACAAAAGGGTCCAAGCTGATGGCGAATACGCGTCCAGCTATGTTGGTGCTTTGAGACTATTAGCGGTTTCGTGTGACTATAAGGAATTTCAGGAAGAAATGATCAAGGACCAGCTTGTGGAAAAAAACAATAATAAGAAGGTACAAGAGGCTTTGTTATCTACACCCAATTTGACTCTACAGAAAGCATTGGAGATTGCTACCACAATTGAAAGTACAGCTTCTTTTATGGAACAAATGTCTATCTCCGAAAAGAAATTCCATTCTCCGAAGTCTGATGTATTTGCAGTCAAGACAAAATTTAAAAAAGGAAACAAGGGATTTTCACCACAATCCACAGTGGGAAAATCTGATACGAAATCTACTAGGTCATTAGAATGTTATAGATGTGGTAGCACTGCACACTTAGGAAATGCTAAGTTTTGTCCGGCTATTGATAAAATTTGTGCCATATGTTACAAGAAGGGACATTTGGCAAGGGTGTGTAAAGCAAATAGATCTTAGAAGTCAGATAAATATGAGCCTACAAAGTAAACAATGTTGATACGAATGATTCTCCTTCTTCTAGCAGTAATGAGGAGGAGGTATTTGTTGAGAATAATGATCTCGCAAACAACTGTACAAGAAGACCCTTTTGTTTGGTAGAGGTAAACGGAATTCAGATTCAGATGATGGCTGACTCTGGTTCTCCCTTTACCCTGTTAAGTGATTCCAAGTGGAATGAAT
The DNA here is from genome assembly GCF_031143425.1 of Pleurodeles waltl. Classification (NCBI taxonomy): domain Eukaryota; kingdom Metazoa; phylum Chordata; class Amphibia; order Caudata; family Salamandridae; genus Pleurodeles; species Pleurodeles waltl. The sequence goes on along the minus strand of NC_090449.1, from coordinate 1,067,212,198 downwards.
TATTTAAAGATCGTGGGGACACTTTAAATCATTAACGCATTCAGCCAATTGGTTATAGTGGGAAATCTATTGATGTTATTGGTGAGTTCCAGGCTGATCTCATGTTTAGGAATAACACAACTTCTGCCACCATATAAGTAGCTAAGGATAACGCTTGTCTTTTGGGGTGGTTTGATCAAGGTAAGTTGGAATTGGTCTTGGCCCGAATAACCCTGAACAGGTTATAACGAGAAGTGAATTCATGCTTGTATCTTCTGTAACGTGTGAGGAGTGGGAGTCACGTTACCCTGAAATTTTCAACAATAAGGTGGGGTTATTCAAGGGGTTCTTGCACAAAATCAAATTCAATGAGAATGCCCAACCTAAGGTGCACAAAGTGCGAAAAGTTCCTTTCACCTTAAGGGAGGATTTCAAGAATGAATTAGACAAACTGTTTGAACAAGACATAATCGAACCTATTGAATCCTCAGATTGGGTGGCTCCTGTGGTTTTAGCTCGCAAGACCAACGGAATGTTGAGAATGTGTGTGGACTTACGTGATCTTAATGATCAAATTTGGGTTGATCAATACCCCTTACCCAACATTTCAGAAATGTTATCGTCCATTAAGGGTGGGAAAATGTTTTCTTTGCTTGATATGACTTCTGCTTATCATCAAATTAACCTCCATCCTAGTTCCCGACATTACACCGCCTTCATCACTCCATTTGGGTTATTCCAGTTTAAACGTATGCCGTTTGGGTTAGCGTCCGCTTCCGCTGTCTTCCAGAGGACAGTGGAAAGCATGTTCAGAGGTATGCGTGGTGTGATGGCGTTCCAGGATGACATTCTGGTTTATGGAAAAGATACATGTGAACATAATGAAAGATTAAGCAGGGTGTTGGATGTATTGAAGCTGAAGGGTGTAACTCTCAGCTCGAGTAAGTGTTGTTTTGGAGTATCCACTGTGAATTACTTAGGGTTTGAAATGTCAGCAGATGGCATCAAACCCAAGGTGAGTTTGGTGAAAGCTATTCAGGACTTCGTTTGCCCTGAAAATAAAGACCAATTGAGGTCCTTCATGGGTTTGATAGAATTTTATGCTAGATTTGTACCCTACTGTTCAGACAAGACGTACTATCTGAGGAATCTACTTAAAAAGAATACTAAATTTATGTGGAATGTTGACTGCGACCGTGAATTCGGAAATATTAAGCAAGAGATTTCCCAATCTATTCCCTTGAAACCTTTTGACGCCAGGGATTATACAATCATCATGACTGATGCTAGCCAAAAAGGTTTAGGAGCTGTGTTATTGCAAAAAAGGGATGGCAAGGAGGAAGTCGTTGCGTTTGCTTCAAGAAGTTTGAAAGGAGCTGAAGCAACATATTCTGTGATTGAACGTGAAGCTTTGGCATGCTGGTGGGGTATTAACCACATCAAACAATTTGTGTGGGGCACAAGGTTTATGGTTAGAACTGATCATAAGCCGTTAGTTCAACTATTTACAGCCAAAGGCGCGGAGAAGGCTACTCCACGAATAGCTAAATGGCAGTACAAATTATATGAACACAATTTCAAGTTAGAGTACGTGCCTGGCAAGAAGAACATATTGGCTGATTGCTTGTCCAGATTGGCGAACACTGATCCGTTAGAAGAGACATCTATGCATCTCAATTCCAAGGATGAGGATGGTGAGGTTGTCGTTTGTACAGTAGGTGAGCAATTGAATGGAGCGTTAGGTGAACGAGAATGGAGGGAAGCTTGTGAAGAGGATCATGATATCATGTCAATAATGCAAGGAGTCGTGATGGGTTGGTCTCTATGGTTTCTGGATGGCGATCTTAAGGATAAGTATAAACACGTTTTTGACGAGTTGTCAGTAATCAATGGTTTATTATTTAGGTCGAAATTGTTAGTTGTGCCAAATCGTATGAGGAAACGGGTTCTGAACCTTGCGCATGAGGGTCATATAGGTATGCGCGCCATGAAAAGGAGAGTCAGAGAAGGATTCTGGTGGCCTGGAGTGGATAAATGGGTTGAACACTTCGTAAGAGATTGTGTTTATTGTGCAGTCAGTGACAAGTCTCAAATCACGGTTCCAAGTCCTGTAGAAGCCATTAGTGATCCTGATAAACCCTGGAGCAAGTTAGCAATTGATATAATTGGACCTGTGAATTTATCATATGGAATCCAGGAATACGGGTTAGTTCTAATAGATTTTTACAGCAGATGGCCAGAGGTAAAATTTGTTAAAGTTCCTGACTCCAATAATGTGATCTGGTGGCTAGAAGGGATTTTTGCTAAAGAAGGAATTCCTGACGAAATTCTGACTGACAATAGTTCTCAATTTACCTCGGGACAGTTTGCAAAATTTGTGAATTTCTTGGGAATCAAACATTCTAAGTCCTCCCTGTACCATCCTAGGAGTAATGGATTAGTAGAGAGATTTAACAGAGTCCTCAAGGACAATATTCAATTGTCCAAAGCAAGTGGTTTGCACTGTAAAAACGAATTAGATAAATTGTTGTTTGCCGTGCGCACCACTAACAATTCGGATACACAGGTATCTCCTTTTGCTTTATTACGAGGACGTGTTCCATCCTCAAAGTTAACCAGAGAATGGATGGGTCGTTTTTGTGTGCCATGGTACAAAGTTGATGGTGTGATGGAGAAACGTCAGGTAGCGCAACAAAAGTATGTGCAGTGTTCGCAAGATGCTCACCGCCGCAAGTTTGATTGGAAGGTTGGTGATGTAGTGAGAGTGAAGTGTCCAAGATCTACTGGTCTGTCCAAATTCTCCAGCGGTAAGATAATTGTCCAAGTAGGTGACAGTGCTGTTAGGCTTGATGATGGCAAGTGGTGGAATAAAGATAAGATATCCCTTACTAAGTCTGTTGCAGCGGAGAATGTCAAGGGCGGGGATGGTAGGGAGCGTGTTGAACGCTTGAGATTTCATCAACGTCTGGGATTTCAGTCGCCCTATGCATCAAAAACTATCAAACATCCTAAGAGAACTGTCAAACCACCTAAGAAATTCGATGATTACATAATGCGTTCTGGTTGTCAGTCTACTAAGGCAAACAATTCACTTGTACATCCTTTCAGACATTCCTCCAGAACTGTCAAACCTCCTAAGAAATTTGATGATTACACATGCTGATGTTCTTGTTAGAATATGTCAATATTAATGCATTGATGTAAAATTGTTCTGTCAATGTTGGTGTATTTATGAATTATTCCTTTTAATTTATTTTGTTTTTATTGTTTGTTGAGATCGTTGTAAGGGAGGAGATGTGTTGGGTATAGGTTCTTCCATCGTTCCTCGTGCTGTGGAACCGATGTGCGGAGAACCTCGGAATGTTAGAATGTAGGTGGGGATTTGTGTAATGCGGGCAGTTGGTGCGGAGTTCCGTGGAAGGAGGTCGGAAGCAAGGAGCTGTCTTGATTGTTGGAACATAATAAAGATAACCTGTTTTCCGGAAGACGTGTGGACCTCGATTCCTTTCAGGGTCTCTGTAGAGACAGGGGGATCCTGCCAGTGAGAGAACTGAGGAGGGACTCCAGTCAGTGTAAGAACTGAGGGACAGTGTCTGTCAGTGTACGGACTGAGGGACAGTGCCTGTCAGTGCATGGACTGAGGGACAGTGCCTGTCAGTGTACGAACCGAGGAGCAGTGCCAGTCAGTGTACGGACTGAGGGACAGTGCCTGTCAGTGCACGGAGTGAGCGACAGTGCCTGTCAATGTATAGACTGAGGGACTGTGCCTGTTGGTGTATGGACTGAGGAGCAGTGCCTGCCAGTGTACGGACTGAGAGACAGTGCCTGTCAGTGTACAAACTGAGGGATAGTGCCTGTCAGTGTACAGACTGAGGGACAGTGCCTGTCAGTGTACGGACTGAGAGACAGTGCCTGTCAGTGTACAAACTGAGGGATAGTGCCTGTCAGTGTACAGACTGAGGGACAGTGCCTGTCAGTTGAGAGAACGGTCTCCTTTTGTCTGGAGGGCTGGCAGAGCTTGGGGTCTCTCTCTGTTAGAGAGTGGAGGGGTTCTTTAGAGAAAGGAGGGACCCCTGTCAGTGGGAGAACTGGGGAGGGGACCTTGCCAATGTATGGACTGACGGACGGTAACTGTCAGGGTACAGACTGAGGGACAGTGCCTGTCAGTTGAGAGGACGGTCTCCCTGTTGTCTGGAGGGCTGGCAGGGTCTCTGTTAGAAAGTGGAGAGGTTCTTTAGAGACAGGAGGGACCCCTGTCAGTGGGAGAACTGGGGAGGGGACCTTGTCAATGTATGGACTGACGGACGGTAACTGTCAGGGTACAGACTGAGGGACAGTGCCTGTCAGTTGAGAGGACGGTCTCCCTGTTGTCTGGAGGGCTGGCAGGGTCTCTGTTAGAAAGTGGAGAGGTTCTTTAGAGACAGGAGGGACCCCTGTCAGTGGGAGAACTGGGGAGGGGACCTTGTCAATGTATGGACTGACGGACGGTAACTGTCAGTGTACAGACTGAGGGACAGTGCCTGTCACCGTGAGGAGGGTCTCCCTGTTGTCTGGGGGCAGGCAGGGGTTGGGACTCCTGTTAGAGAGGGGTCAAGAGGAGAGTCCCTGACAGTGGATGGGTGAGAGGGTGAGAGCTGGAATGGACGGGTTCCCTGTGCATGGGGGGTGGGGGGGTTAACGGGGTGACCTGCGTGGCAGTGGCGGGGGGGGGTCCCAGTTAGAGGTGGGCTACTGCGAGCCTGGGGGATCCCATTCCTCTCACCAGGAGGGGTGAGGAGGCTGCTGGTGTCAGTGGGATGGCTAGAGGGAGGGCTCCTAGTCAGAGGGCGGGTGAGGGGCGACATCCCTGTCAGTGTGAGGGCAGAGGGGAGTGAAGGCTCCCAGGAGAGGGAATCAGGGAGGGTCCTTGTCAGTGAGAGGGGTGAATGCTGACCTCGGTGTCAATTTAAGGGTTGAAAGAGGGACCCTGTCAGTGTCAGGGCCGAAGGGGAGGGCGCACTGTTAGTGGAATGAGGAGTCGCCAGTGAGTTTGAGGGCTGGGGGGAGGGACACGGTCAGTGGGCGGGATGGAAGGCGGACCCTCCATCAGTAGGAGGGCTGAGGGGAGGGTGCCTGTCAGTGGGACTGATGAAAGGCGGACCCTCCATCAGTAGGAGGGCTGAGGGTAGGGCGTCTGTCAGTGGGACGGATGAAAGGCGGACCCTCCATCAGTAGGAGGGCTGAGGGGAGGGTGCCTGTCAGTGGGACTGATGAAAGGCGGACCCTCCATCAGTAGGAGGGCTGAGGGGAGGGCGTCTGTCAGTGGGACGGATGAAAGGCGGACCCTCCATCAGTAGGAAGGCTGAAGGGAGGGCCACTGGCAGTGGGAGGGATGAACAGATGACCCTCGATCAGTAGGAGGGCTGAGGGGAGGGCCACTGGCAGTGGGAGGGATGAAAGGAGGGCCCTCCATCAGTAGGAGGTCTGAGGGGCGGGCCCCTGCCAGTGGGAGGGATGAACAGATGATCCTCCTTCAGTATGAGGGCTGAGGGGAGGGCCCTGTCAGTGGGAGGGATGAACAGATGACCCTCCATCAGCAGGAGGTCTGAGGGGAGGGCCCCTGTCAGTGGGCGGGATGAAAGGAGGGCCCTCCATCAGTAGGAGGGCTGAGGGGAGGGCCCTCTCTGTGGGAGGGCCGGGGCCCTGCTGTCATGGTAGTGTAGCGGGGAGGGCCGCCCCTGTCAAGCAGGCTGGGTGCAGAGCCCTGGCCGGGGCTCCAGTGCCGAGATCCTGGCGGTGGCGGGCACCCTGAGCTGTGCCATGGGATAGGTACCCCCGGACTCCTGGCGGGCATGGCCGCCTCCAGCGGCTCCTCGGCCTCCTCAGGTAGGTGCACCCTGCTCCCCCCCCCCCCCCCCGCCATGTGCCCACCAACATCAGGCTGGATGCAAGACACCTCAGGTAACGAAATGCATAGTGAGCCAGGCACTGCCAGGCAGGTGCCACCGCCACGGGGCATCTCTGCCAGGCCCACACACACACACCACTGCAGGAGCAGCAGTGCCAGGCAGACACTACAGGCACACGGGCAGCAGTGCCAGGCAGGTGCCACCACCACGGGGCATCTCTGCCAGGCGCATATCACCACCTCTAAAGGGGCAGCACTGCCAGGCAGACACTACAGGCACAGGGGCATCACTGCCAGGCCGGTGCCACCACCACGGGGGCAAGACTGACAAGCACAACCCCCCTCCCTTACCACCACGACAGGGGTAGCATTACCAGGCATGTGCCACCACCGCAGGGGCAAGACTTCCAGGCAGGCACTACAAGCACAGTGGCAGCAGTGCCAGGCGGTGCCATAACCACACCGCAATAGAATACACAGTGTGCCAGGCACTACCAGGCAGGTGCCACCACCACGGGGCATCTCTGCCAGGCGACCGCGCCACCGTACACACAACACCGAAGGGGCAGCACTGCCAGGCGCATACCGCCACCACCACAGGGGCATTACTGCCAGGCAGACACTATGATCACAGGGGCAGCAGTGCCTGGCAAGTGCCACCACTGCATCGCAGCACTAGCAGGCACATACCACCGAGGCACGAAGACCACTGCCAGGCAAGTACCACCAGGAGGAGCGGCGCTACCAGGTAGGTGCCATAGCCGCGGGCACCGGCGGCAGACGGCGCTAATCAGACGGGCACCCTGTTGGACCTGCTGCTGGGGCAAAATCGCGAGGCACGTTCCACGTCAGGGGACAGCAATGTCAGATTTGCTAGAGGCACTGCTGGCAAACTATGCCTGCCACTAGGACAGCAGTGCCAGGCTGGCATAACTACATGCAGAGGAGGGGGCTTGAAACACCCAGTATGGATGAATGGATGAGTGGATGTCACCGGGGTCCCCAACGCGCCAGATTCGAGGAAGCCGTGTTCTCGTTGAGTTTATGTACTTGGGGTACGGCTAATGCTTTCCTCTGCACGAAGCGCCTGGAAACGTATCCGGTTACAGTGGGCGCTACACATGCCTACTGACAAGCTGTTGGTTACTTGTTAAGCGCTTTCTTTGCGACGAGGTTTTATTAAACAACCTAGCCCTTCTCATTCTCTGTCGCACTGACTGGTGGTATCATGCTATCAACGCGGCAATGCTACTTCTAGAAAGGGAGGTAATATTGAATTGAAACCGTGATTTTGTGTCTGAATCTCACCACCATAAACATAACCGGCCTCACTTTTTTGTTACCCTTTGGTTACTTTTTTGCACTAGTGGAGCCCGGAGAGAAAGTGTGCGCCTTAATGACCGGTTGAGTTGTTGAGTAGCCGAGACTTCCACTAGGAACACAACTTGATTACTTTTTATGCACTGCTTACAAAAGGGTAAAATACTTGGAAATGTCAATTGTATGGAGTTTTCCCTTTTGCTCAGCAGCGGTCTTGTAGCATCTCATGAATGGATGATGGGTCTCCTGACTGTTCCTTTAGCGCCACAAACCTTCTGCTGCTGCCCTAGAATCATTGTCCGTGCATGTTCTCGTGGGTTAACATATTAATCATGTCTCATAATCTTCAGGACTAAGAGGGTTCACGGGATTTGTCTCATAATCATGGGGATTAATATGGATCATGATTTTTCATGTGCCACGGTCTCATGGGATCAATATGGATCATTATTATTCATGTGCCACCATCTCAGAGGATGAATGCAGATCATGATTTTTCATGTGCCACCATCTCAGAGGATGAATGTGGATCATGATTTTTCATGTGCCACTGTCTCAGACAATGAATGCGGATCATATTTTTTGCATGTGCCACGGTCTCAGAGGATGAATGTGGTGATTTTTCATGTGCCATGGTCTCAGAGTATAAATGTGGATCATGATTTTTCATGTGCCACAGACTTAGAGAATGAATGTGGATCATGAGTTGACATGTGCCGCGTTCTCGGAGGATGAATGTGGATCATGATTTTTCATGTGCCACAGTCTCAGAAGATGAATGTGGATCATGATTTTTCATGTGCCATGGTCGCAGAGGATGACTGTGGATCATGAGTTTACATGTGCCACGGTCTCAGAGAATGAATGTGCATCATGATCTTTCATGTGGATCATGATTTTTCTTGTGCCACATTCTCAGAGGATTTATGTGCATCATGATTTTATATGTGCCACAGTCTCAGAGGATAAATGTGGATCATGATTTTTCATGTACCTCGGTCTAAAAGGATGAATGTGGATCATGATTTTTCATGTGCCACGGTCTCAAAGTATGAATGTGGATCATGATTTTTAATATGCCATGGTCTGAGAGGATGAATGTGATCATGATTTTTTATGTGCGACGGTGTCAGAGGATGAATGTGGACCCTGATTTTTCATGTGCCATGATTTCAGAGTACGAATGTGGATCATGATTTTTCATGTGCCACAGTCTCAGAGTATGAATGTTGATCATGATTTTTGATGGGCCATGGTCTCGGAGGATGGATGTGAACTATGATTTTTCATGTGCTGTGTGCCACGGTCACATAGCATTAACATGGATCATGATTTTCTATGTGTCACGGTCTCATAGGATTTACGTGGAACATAGATTTTCATGTCTCATCATCCAGAGGACTGATATAGACCATGAGTTTTCATATCCCATGATCCTAAGAATTATTATGGATCACATTTTTTATGTCTCAAAATTTGTAGGGCTAATGTCCCCTACATCTTTAGGTCCCACGATCTTCAGGATTAATGGAATTATTATTGTCCCTATTGCATGAGCTTGTAGACTGGTATCTAATGACTTTTCATATTTTAGGATCTTGAGGACTGTAATCTGCTGACTTTTCATGTTTCATGATTTTAAGTACTGATATTTATAGCTTTTTTATGTCTGAAGTTCTTCAGTAGTGAACTCTCCTGACTGTTCATATCTCATTACCGTGAGCCTTGGTATCCACTGAATTAATTTCTCATGATCTTGAGGACAGGAATCTACTGATATTTCTTGTCTCATGATCTTGTGTACTGATATTTCCTAACTTTTCATATCTCATGATTTTGAGGACTGATATCTCCTGACTGTTCATGCCTCATGATCTTAAGAATTAGAATCTAGTGTCTTTTGATGTCTCATGATCTTGAAGAGTGATATCTTCTGATTGTTCATGTCTCATGACTGTAAGGCCTGGTATCTACTAACTTTTATGTCTCATGATCTTGAAAACCGATGTCTCTGGAATTTATCTTGTTTCATTATATTACAAATTGATATCTCCTTTTCATGCAGTTGGAACAAGTTAAGCTCATGTTTTAGAGCTGACATTCATACTTTTGGAACAATTATGAATTCTTTTTTAAGTGACTTCTATCAGGTGCCATATGTTGATCAAGGAGGGAAAAGGAATTACTTGCAGTATGATAAATTATTTTTTTAAATCACATAAATTAACTAGATTAAATTTCCAAGGCCTTTAAAGCCAGCAAAGGTCCTGGACTGAATGGTACACATAAACTAGTAATTAGAACAGTCCCAGCTTTTTTGGCAGCTCTCTACCTGTCCTTGTTTACACTTGTAGCTTGTACTGGGGGTAATACCCTCATCTTGGTTGGATTCCTGTATAAAAGGCGAAAGAGTAATCTCTGGGTATTATACTCTAATTTCACTCTGGACTCTTCCCGTAATATACTGAGAGTTTTTTTCCATGATAATTGGAAGAGAAGGCTGACAAATGAAGACAGGTTCCCCTTGGAGAGGCTGGCTTTCGATCCGGAATAAGATTTTTTGGCTGTGGACTGTCGTGCAGAGGTCACCTACAGACGTCAACTTCTTTGTCTTCTTAGTCGATTTTTGCACAGCCTTAGACAGAGTTGATCGGATAGGTTTGTGGGCTAGGCTGCAGAGAATGAGTATCCCATGGTCCATACTGTGCAAGATTGAAGGTTTACATTACAGCGCTTAGACAATGACCTTGTGTGACCAGAGGAGACTTAGGTTGGAAATAATCATGATGTGGAACACGTTAAAAAAACTGTTCTCCTTATGCTCTATTCTTTGTCCTGTTCCTAGATGATTTACCTCCTGCCCTGACGAGAGCCGGGTATTTACTATCAGTGTTGTGGATTAGACTAATATTGGCCTTCCAGGCAAGAGAACAAACTGTTCATGGGTTGAACTTTGTTTAATGTTTAATTCCCTCAGGGGCAAGATTGGGGAAATTGGGGTAAAAAGTTCTCCATTTATCTGATCTTTCAGGGCAAGTAGATTATCCATGGTCAACGAGGCCAAGGGTCTGATTTAGATACTGACGGACGAGTTACTCCATCACAATGGTGACGGTTATCCTTCCCGTCAATATCTAAATCTCTTTATATCCTATGGCATTTAGGTATTGGGGGACGCGATGTCCATCACCGTTGTGACGGAGTAGCTCATCCTCCAATTTCTAAATCAGGCCCCAAGTCTTTAGGAGTTCTGCATAAGAGAAACCTCCTTTAGGCGACCACATCGAACATGCCCCGTATGCAGTGAGTGGATTCAGGAGAATTAGCCTTCTGTGTGGGGATAGTCGATAAAGCTGTTAATGTAGTCCCTCAAACAGAAAATTGTACCAGTAGCCTTATATGGTCGTCTAGCTTTCTTCCCCTCTCCATCTTGCAGCTTAATAAAAAATGGAAGGAAATGCTAGAAGAAGGCAATTCACTTGTGTTGAAGGTTTTAGATTAGACCTTAACCTCAGAAGTTTTCAGTCTGAGTAAGAGGCTTTCGGCTATGTTTTTCTGTCCGCTTATGCATGAAGTAACTCCTTCAATTGCTGATTATGTCTTCGAGCAATATTTAATAGTGATTGAGTGAGAACTCAAAGAAAGGGTAGATGCTAATTTGTTGCAAAAATATGGGCTTCCTGAGAATAAGTATCCTCTACAAATTAAAAGTGTTGGCTCAGAAGGCACAAACTAGAGTTACTTCGAAACGTTTGCTCTGGTCTAAGTGATCTTAGTTACATCGGAAAAATACTGTTACCACTTCAAAATCTACCAAGATCCAAACACGTTTTGTTTATTTAAGTGACATCTTCAATAAATGTCCCAGTATTGTACTGTAGATGCGAGGGTGAGCCTTAAACTGTGCCATCCTTATATTTTATCACATTAATTGTATTAATGCAAAGAAAACATTAGGGCTAGGAGCAAATCTGCAATTGAGTTGAGCCGTCTACTGTTATTTGGACTAAAATTTTGCTAAGTGAGAATCATTTTTCCTATTCCTCTGTTTGATAAGTGTGACAAAAGATTGCAAGCAGATGTTATAGCTTTCTTGATGAAGTTGAAGAATATTGATACCATGATCACCCTGGGAAGTTTTTTAAATAAACCTATGGCCTAATGTGTCAAAGAGTTTTACCCATTCATTGTCTATGTGGAAATCCTTTGATAAATACGAGTGTTAATGTTTTCATTTAATCTTGTTACAGAATCGACTGTTTTACATACTTTTTACATTCATTTTTATTTTGAATGTTTGCCTTGACATTTGTCCAAATGGACACTTGTTAAAATAAATATAAAACTATTACTGGTTCCCCAAAAACCGTGGACTGTGCATGATCTTGTGGGCTACGAGGGATAATGGGCCAGATGTAGCAAATAAAAAATTTGCGAGTTGCAAAGTGCGAGTCCATGCGACTCGCAATTTGCAACTCGCAAATTGGTATGCAGTACAGTGTCTCAGACACCGACTGCAACTCGCTATGGGGTCGCAATGACCCACCTCATCAATATTCAGGAGGTGGGTCGCAAATTGCGGCCCCATAGCGAGTATAGGCACTCGCAAACATGGAGGCCTGCTGTCGTCAGCAGACCTCCATGTTCGTGACTGCTTTCAATAAAGCAGTTTTTTTTTTTTAAGTGTAGCCCGTTTTCCTTAAAGGAAAACGAGCTGCACTTAAAAAAAAAACGAAACCTTTTAGTTTCGTTTTTTTTTCAGGGTAGGTAGTGGTCCCTTGGACCACTACCTACCCTGAAAAAATATTTTTGGGTCCATTCACAAAGTGGAAGGGGTCCCATGGGGACCCCTTCCAATTTGCGAGTGGGTTACCATCCACTTGAAGTGGATGGTAACTGCGACACCATTTGCGACCGCGTACGCGGTCGCAAATGGTATTGCATACCACTCAGACTCGCAAATAGGAAGGGAACACCCCTTCCTATTTGCGATTCCGAAATGCATATTGCGAGTCGGTACCGACTCGCAATATGCATTTCTGCATTGGGAAACGCGTTTAGCGACTCGCAAACGGCAATTTTTGCCGTTTGCGAGTCGCTAAACGTTTCCTACATCTGGCCCAATGATTTTACATGTCTCATGATCTTGAGAAATAATAGGGATGACAATTTTCCTAGTGTCATGATCACAGGGATTCATATGGGACATGACTTTCCATGTCTCTTTTTATTGAGGACTGATCTGAATCATGCAATTTTATATCTGTCCGTTGATCAGAGGGATTAATATAGATCATGATGTTTTGTTTCTCATGATTTTTAGACCTATTATTTACTAATTGTTCATCCCTTGTACTCTCCAGGACTGATAGGGATCATAACTGCTTATTTCTCATAATCTTGAGGACTGAGATCTCCTGACCTATCTTGTCTCATGATCTTGAAGACAGGTATCTCCTGACCCTTCTTGTCTCATGATCTTGAAGACAGGTATCTCCTGACCCTTCTTGTCTCATGCACTTGAGGACAGGTATCTCCTGACCTTTCTTGTCTCACTCAGTTAAATACTGGTATCTCCTGACCTTTCTTGTCTCATGATCTTGAAGACAGGTATCTCCTGACCCTTCTTGTCTCATGCACTTGAGGACAGGTATCTCCTGACCTTTCTTGTCTCACTCAGTTAAATACTGGTATCGCCTGACCTTTCTTGTCTCATGATCTTGAAGACAGGTATCTCCTGATCCTTCTTGTCTCATGCACTTGAGGACAGGTATCTCCTGATCTTTCTTGTCTCACACAGTTAAATACTGGTATCTCCTGACCTTTCTTGTCTCATGCAGTTGAATTCTGGTATCTCCTGACTTTTCTTGTCTCATGATCTTGAGGACTGAGATCTCCTGACGTTTTATTCTCATGCCCTTGAGGGCAGGTATTCCTGACCTTTCTTGTCTCACGCACTTGAGGACAGGTATCTCTTACCAATTAATTTCTCATATTCTTGAAGACTGAAGAGTCTTTCCTTTTTATGTCTCATGATCGTGAGGACTATATCTCATGATGTGTCATGTTTCATGGGCAAGAGGTGCAGCCCACAGGTGTAAGGGTGTCACGTGTAACCCCAGCCAATAACCAGGCATAGATACGAGTAACTAATGTACGGAGGTTTACTCTTCAGGGACATAAGGTATCATTTATTCCCCTGCCCATTAGAGGTTAAAATAAACACCTTTTGGCAGCTGCTTGTAGTCATTAATCAATAACCAATACTCAATAAAAAAGAAACAGGAAACTGCATCCCTAGCTCTTTATATGAGAACCTTTAACCCCTAATGGCTCAACTATCAGGGTTTTAGTGCTCTAAGGTGCCAGGGGTGGGCCCTGGCAAGGAGCGGACATTGAACGAGGGCCCTCTATGTCAGTCACTCACAGGGTGACGAAATAAACACCTCCCCTTCCTGCCTCTCACACGCCAGTGCCCCACCCCGTGTCACCGGAAGTTCCTTTCGTGATACCCGGGTTACTGTTGTTACCACTGGTGCTCCAGGGCCTGAGCATTATTTCACTTCAGCTGAACAACTCACGTATTGTTATTCACTTGAAACTAATATTGCTTCTGTCTCAGGATGAAGGTGCAACATCAACTGTCAAATACATTCTGTGCTGGTTTTGATTTTACTCTGCCCAGTGAGACTCCATTTCTGAATTTGTCGAATGCAGGGTGTTTTTTCATGTGTATTATTGCAGGGGGCGCACATCGTGCAAGGGCTTCTCAAGCCACAGGCATTGTAGAGCCCTCCAATCCTCTCCATCCCACTTAAATACTGATCGTATAATCTTTTAAAGTCATACAGCTTAATATCTTAATTATGTGTGAGCATCTCCCGGTCAGTGTTTCAGGAAATTAATTTCTCCCCTCCTGTCTGTACTATAAGGGTTTAAACATCTATGTAGTATTGTGAAGCAGCAAAAACATCACATGCACGTGTGTGTGTGTTGTGTCATGACTTTGTAATGATGTCGTGCACAGACGTTTTGTCGTGACTTTTTGAGGTATTGTCAGGTCAGTTGAGCAACATATTCCAGCGTTTTTCAATACACTTGCGGGGATGCATCTCTTGGAATGACTGGACGAGCTCCTGCCTGTGTGCGGTGCACAGCCCTATATGTCATGTCATTAAAGATTTACATGCTCGAAGCCTCCATTCACACTGTGATTGGGCCTCAGTTCACAACACGTCATATATGTGCGGGGGGGCGAAAAAGTGCACAAAACATCCAAGCCTGCCGGATCATGGGCTGATTGTCGCACATGTGTGTGTGGAGGTGTCACTAATGCATGTGGAAGTCTCACCACATTGTAGACATTCTGCAGGTGGGTAGGTAGTGGGCACCCCAGAGAGTGCCAGGTTGTGGGAGTGGCCAGTAGAGCCCAGGTGAGCATCCACAGAGTTGTAACTTTCTGATTATTCACAAATATTGTCAGTGCTTGTCCGTTCTTACCGTAATTTAGAACAGGCATCTGAATTAACCAGTTATAGGAGGTGCGGAAAGTGCAAAAAATGTCCATTTTCGGAGGGCGTGTACGGTTTAGGAAAACTTCACATTGGTAATAGATTTCCACGTAAAGAAAAACGTTTTAAACACGTTTTGAAGTGATAGCAAGTACAGAAGGTTGGCAAAGGGATAGCGATTCACATACTGCATATTTTGGAAATATTAGCATGTTTTAATCCTTATATATGCGGATAATCATCACACACGGGGAACAACTACCGGTGCACATCTGAAGTGTATGTGAATAACGTACATGTATGCACATACGTTTCTGGGACACAGGGTGTTTTTCTACCTATCCAGGGTTCAAGCCCTAAAAATGTGCAAATGTACACCAGCCAATGTACTATCTCACATGGATTCACATTTCCAAATTGTACGAATTCTCAGAGTTTCCAAAAGTATTCCTCAGAACGTCTCCTGGAGTATTAGTAGAAACAACTCTGAATTCATTCTAGAATTTACACAAAAGGTTTTCTGCAATCATGTTTGTATTTTTAATGAGCTTTCCGGGGACCCTTGTCTAAAGCTGTCCACTGCACCCCAAGATGAGGGTTGAGGTTGGCGTAAGCTCACACCATCAGCATCTGTAAATCCCTCCGAATTGTAAATTGAAGTTTTGTGAATTGCAAACCTGTATTTAGACTCATAATGCAAGCCATTTGTACGCATAAGCGAAAACTGCGTCTGCGACATCCTTGGCCATTCGGGGCCACGGGGTACAACAGTTACAGGTTACAACATGTAACCCCAGCCAATAGCCAGGCACAGACTCGAGTAACTGATGTGTGGTCATGAAGGAGGAAAGAGGCCTGATAGGATGGCACTTAAGGCAAGGCGTAAAGAGTAATAACTTCAAAACGCAAAACAATAAAAAACCCGAACCGAATTAGAAAGATAGAGCACAATTTAATAAACAAATTGCCAAAAATTCACTACGGAGAACCGGAGATATGAATTTTTAATGTTGTAGGTAGAATTTGCGCCAAAAAGCACAAACCGCTAAAGTTAATCAGTGGTCGCGGTGGACTGGGATCTGCTGGTAATTGGAAGGTGACTGGAACGGGGGATCTTCAAGGCACCTACCTCTACTGCGACTGTGCGAGCCACACACACATCTGATGTGTGCAAGGCGTGTGCATGTCAGTGGCTGAGTGTGCACGCCCCTCGCAGGCACGTGCACACACAAGGCCTGCGGGAAACGCGGCACCTCACAGAATACACCATACAACCCAGGACTGAGCTACTGCCCGTGGGTACCGGAGCAGGAGTTCGTGCTGAATCATCAGTCTAACTGACCAACGCTGGGGGAGTTGGCTCCAGCCTCCATCACATGGGTCCCGTTGACCCAGTTTCATGCCAGTTGGCTCTCATGACCAGTCAGACATTGGTTCCACCAGATACCACCTGATTCCGTTCAGCTGCACTAAACTCGGGCAAGGATGGCGCGCTGATGCCAGCACACCAACATGGGTAACCGGCTCTGTGGGGTCAGACGGGATCAGCTGGTATCTAGTGGAACTAATGTCTGCCCCCAGACCCAGTTACCCATGTTGGTGGGCTGGCATCAGCGCGCCATCCTGGCCTGAGTTTAGTACCGCTCAACACAGGGTGAACCCCAGCTGACGTCAGACCAACCAATACATACATTAGCTGCCTCTGGCTGGCCCTGGCTATCCACAGCTGAACACAAGTGACCAGGGTGAACCCCAGCTGACGTCAGACCATCCAGTGCTTATATTAAATGTCTCTGGCTGTCCCTGGTTACCCACAGCTGAACACAGGTGACCAGGGGTTAACCCCAGCCGACGTCAGACTGCCGGTGCATATATTAAATGTCTCTGGCTGTTCTAGCTTACCCACAGCTGGACACAGGTGACCAGAGTTAAATCCAGCTGCTATCAGCTGAACCGGTGCATATATTAGATGTCTCTGGCTGTTTCAGGTTACGCGCAGCTGGACGCTGGTGACCAGAGTGAACCCCAGCTGACGTCAGCTGAACCATATATTAGGTGACTCTGGCCCTGATTTAGATCTTGGCGGTCTTACCACCAGTCCACCGTGGCGGTGGGCCAGAGAAGGCCACCAAGTTGACGGTGTTCGAACCGCCATATTTAGATGTACTGTAACTGAGCCGCACACCGCCACGACAGAGTGCTCTTCCTAGCCGCAGGCTGCCGGGTTCCAGACGCCCGTATTTAGATGTTACAGCACTGCAGGCGATGTGCTGGCGGTGGTTTTCTGATGGAGGGAGGACATCGCTGGATCCAATGTTCATCGGACAATGACAGTGGCTGTGGAATAAAGGTAAGTCACACACACTTTACCCTTGCCCTGTGCATTCCTCTGCATCATACACAACACAACACACAACATACACACCAATATACATTTGCATTCCAACAGAACATCTACATGCCGCAAACATACATACACGTACATCCGTGACACAACATACACACACCAGCGGCACTGCACCCACAGGCGACACAACTACATACTCTTGTACACAAACACACTCACACAACATCACAACCACACACATATCCCCACTGCACCTCCCAGCACCTCACTCTGCCAATCACATCCCACACACACATACACGTACTGACTCACTCACACACGCAACTCGATGCACAACATGACAGGTCCCCTTGCAATGTGGTCACATCGGCACAATTGACAAGTGTGCCTGAACCATCTCTGTGGCGCCAGCACTTATTTGGCAATGAATACTGGCACCATAAAGACAGTTGTGTATGTGTGTAATATGTGTTGTGTACATGTGTGTCCCCATCCGTGTCTGACACACTCGTGTCCGCAACATATGCATGTCACAGTAATTTCAAAAAGTTACTGTGACATGTATATGTCTGCACTGGTCCCATGCTCGTGTGCAATGACCCCTCAACAAACTTAATCAAAGTGGGTTCCTTACCTTCGCATCCATTGACGGTGGGGTCGTGTTTTCTCTGCGCTCCTGTGGCAGCAGCAAGGGAGGGTCTTGTCCAGTCATGTTCCAACGAAAATGGAAGTTGAATTGGTAGAAAAGGTGAATTTTCACCCCTTCCCACCCCCTAGAACCCCAATCCGCCAAGTCAGAAGTGGAGGTCGGACCCCCACTTTTTGCATGGCGGTAAGGCACATCCAAATCTGCTTGGCGGGAAGTGGGGCTGGAGACCCCTGCCATCCACTCTTTCCTGTAAAGAGGGGTCACTTCGACAGGCTCCACCCCACACTTCCCCCCCCCCCCCCACAGAACCGGTTCATGCTGCTGTAAGACTGCTCGCAGGCAGTGGTGATTGTACAGTGAACCGTTGGGCCCCCTCCAGAAGGGAGGCTTTAGAAATCCCGTATGCGTTTCAGCTGCGCGAAGTAAACATACCTGACGATGCTTTTAAACTCAGAATAAACAAACACATAAAAATACTGTCCTGGGTGAAAGACAAGGAACGCTTCAAAAAGGGAACGCACGCGTGGTCTTGTTAAAATACATACAAATCTCCAAACCCACAGAGCTATCTGTCTGAAACACCCAAAGGCTTCCATAAAGCCAGGTTTTTAGCACCGAGGCTTGGCCTAGCACCAGCAAGCGACGCGCTCCGACAGTCGGCTCTAAAAAGTAGTTTGGCGCTATGGAGGTTGTGCCTGGGGCCAGAAGAAACCCTTTTACACATATTGTGCACATGCCCCACTTTACAATCTGAACGCAGAAAGTTCCTAGTAACATTTTTAACACTCGCGGAATAATGACATGCCCTCCCCCCCCCCCCCCCCCCCCGCCCCCCCGCGTCTGTCTCAAGGCTCAAGCGCCCAGCTAGCAGCCTGTAAAGCTCATCTCCACTGCTGAGAAGCTGCTTGAAGCTGGGTGCACAACGACTCATGGTGGTAACAGCCGCCTCGAGGAAAAGTCAAAATGAATCTCAAAAGCCCCACTGAACACGTAGCTGACCCAACACTGCGAAAAAGAGGCCACAAATGGAATCTGTGGCGTGCAGCGGGCTTGTCCCACGACCTGAGCTGAGCATAGTGTGTAAGGTAATGTCTCACTGCAGGAAAACGAATAAATACTGTGATGTGACTTGAGTGCACTTCATGAACGGACCAAGAGCTATTACAGTGGCCATCGCGCATGCTCTGTTGCACTTTTTAAGCACTTGCATTTTAACCACTTTACTACAGACAGAAATAGACCAGTGGTCCCCAACCTTTTGACTTCTGTGGACCCCCACTTTATCAGTACTGGAACCTGGAGACCCCCGCTGAATCATTATTGGAATCCTGGGACCCCCCCAGTGAGGCATTACTGAAAGTTGGGGACCTAATCTTTTAAAATTATTACATTGTCTAAGCAGTCACTGACCACTGAGGAGGCTTCGCGGACACCTAGGGATCCCCGGACCACAGGTCGGGAACCACTGGTTTAGACCAATGGCACTGATGTCCACTATCTGAACAAATATTTAGCTGGCATAGCGGTTAGCACTAACCAGGGCCATTGGAATTATGCGGCGAGAGAGCCCCATATTATGCAGTTGGGTTGACCAAAATATACAGCAAGAAAAGACAAATTATGTGGCATAATGCGGCACATTTTGTAATAGCATCACTTAATTATTTTGTACTTTTTAAACTTGATAACACTGTATGGGCATTGGTTGCACCTCATTAGTAGCAGCAGTTTGACACTCAACTATACAACAAACAACAGAAAGGTGACCAGTCCAGCTTTTGAAAGGACCTTCCACTGCATGGCAACGTGTCGCTGCGTTTTTAGTAACTTTTGAACCGTTTCAGCTAAAAACAATTTGTTAAAATCTGCAAATTATGCGGCAGATGATGGATTATGTAGCAAATCCATAATTGTGCGAAAATCTCTGCAGCCACACAATTGCATAATTCTAGTGGTCCTGCCACTGACTTTTTGCTCTTTTTAACCTGCTATTTGAACCTTATGCACAATCTGAGGAGGGTTGATCTGAGGCAAGCCAGGCACTGGGGCAGGCACTAACCATATAAAGCTTTTTTATATTAAAATGAGTCCGATGACTGCGTATGTGTGTTTATCTGTTCTTCCTTTTGTTACTTGCACTGTTTTATCATGTAAAGGTTTTAATTAACTATATCATGGTTAATAACCTTCAGAATCCAGTTCTGTCCTCTGGTGCAAACTAAAGCTTCCCTGCAGCTGAGGGCTGGCCTCAGAAGAGGCCATTAATCACTGCAGCGCCTCGAGGCAGAGGAGGTCTTGCGGGAGCCTCTCTATGCTACGTGCCCCCCCTTCACATGGCATCTTATGCCCCAAAGCTGGGAACTTCACAAATACGTCAGTCAATTCTACATGGGATCTATGGGCCTTACATGCAAAATTATGTTTTTTCATTTCCTAAATAGGGTATCCTAAGAAATTGCTGTTTAGGAAATGCAAAGTGGAGTGTACAAAAATAGATGTCGCCTAACAGTGATTCCTACAGATTAGGAATTGCTATGAGGGGGTCGCTATTTAGGAAATGCTGCACCATTTGTTCCTGTGGCCCTATGGCACCCCTTGATGCACCCTAAAAAAGAAGAGGTGCACTTGTAAAGAGCACAAATGCCCCAGGGGCATGTGCGCTACATGACTCTTCAAAAATGCATTTTGGCTGAATGTTTTTAAATTGCAGATGGTTACCATTGAGTTGGAGTCGAAGGTAATAGCATTTCCTAAATGTCCACTTCGCATTTAGGAAACGCTTTGTCCATGTGCTTAGGAAATTGCAAATAGGAAATCCGTATCTGCAATGTCCTATTTAGCAAATCGCAAAATGGGATTTCTACTGGGGAGACATCCCAATTCGCGATTCCATATCGGCCTTTGCGCATATGTAAAAGGCAATTTAGCATTTCTTGACGGACAGAAATTGTGATTCAGTCAGTCAAGAAATGGTAAATCCTTTGGTACGTATGGCCCTACAAGTGGAATACTGGCCCTGAAAGTAGCGCCATTGGCAGTCCCCTAAAGCCCCTATAGAGACAGGTGTCCCAACAATACATTGTGCTGCTGGAGAAGGAAGCTTCAGAAGCCGCTCTGTCACCAGAACCTACTATAAGAATAATAACACGTTTTATAGCGCTTCATAGCGCACTTCTGCCGTTTATATTCGTCCCGTTGGGATTATTTGTTGGCGTCAGTAGTCACTGGCCTCTGCTAATAATCCAGTTTCTTACAGCCAGACACTGGTGAACACGTCCAGTAAGTTACAATGTACCCTTCTGGGCATATTTTTCCTGCGACTCCTACTGGTTTTAGGAATCTGGCGTCAGTGTCAGAGCTGTGGCAGCATTACATCCTGTGATGCAACCCCCCCAACCCTTCCGCCCCCCACCTCTTGGTAGTGGAGGCCGAGCAGACAAGGCTGAACTCAAACAGTGCAAATTAACATCCAGACACTAGTTTTCTTTTTAAAGGAAATACCCTTTCACTAGGCACACTTATTTATTTATTAATTTAAATTGATTGTGCCCTTTGCCCAATGCTTTTATCTGAATTGTTGCTATTGAGTGAAATATTGAATTCAGTCAAGGTGACATTTGCAGTATGGGATCCGGACTTGCAGGCAGGATCAAGCCGCTGACCCTTGAAGCACATCTTAAATACAACTATCAGAGAAGAAAGGCATGCAAGCTTCATAGATTCAGCGCGTAATCTAGGCGCTAGAAGCGTAAATGTGCAAGATGCAGGCAGGATGCAGGAGGAAGCAGAGAGGAGAGATCCAGGAGGCAGACAGGGTCACCAAGAAGTAAATATATAGAGAACATAAACAATGAGTGGACCTAAAGACGAACTAAGAAACTGAAGGTGTAGAGAACAGGGTTCTTAGCACAATCTAGGGAACTATGGAAGGAATAATGGAGGCCATCTAAAGAAAGTGAAACAGTACACTGAATTGTATATGAGAGGCAACTTTGTACTTCAAAAAACAATGTAGAGGGAAGAAGTCAAAACAAGAGTCTGAAGCAAGGACAGAAGAGAGAAGAATGGAATAAGGGAGAGCTCTGTCAGGTGCTCCACAGATGACTTTGCCAATTCTGAACATAGGACATTTCTTCAGCGCAATTCAAAGAGGATTTGAAAGTGAAATATAATCAACACACCTGGACAGGAAGACAGGTGGTAGCAGGAAAGAGTGATGTGCCACCTAAGGCAAGAAAGAAAAAATCTTAGGTCCTGAGTTAGATCTCAGTGGTGGAATACTGCGTCACAAATGTGATGGATATCCCGTCTGCCGTATTACCATCGCCATAGGTTAAATAGGATCATAATACGGTGCACAGGCTATCTCTTGCGTTTGTGACTAAGTATTGCCCTCCCCAAACTCTAAATCAGGCCCTTAGTGCCTGATGTACTTCTCGGCAGAGGGGTTACTCAGTCACAACGGGGACGCATATCTTATCTGCCGAAATTTAAATATCCTTGTTTTCTATGGTATTTAGATTTCGGCAGGTGGGATATCCGTCACTGTTGAGAAGAGATGCTGATGACAATGGCAGGAAGCAAATCAGAGATAGAAAGGTAACACCAAATCAGGATGCACATGAATGGAACATAAAGAGAATAAATGCAGCTGGAAAGATGGGTGCGCACAAATAACTCCAGAATTTCGTACAGGTAGGGGTAGAAGATACATGGGTTGGAAATCAAAGGGTTCAAAGGGACCAGGTGAAGGAATTTCAATAAGGCAACCTCTATGATGGTTTCTGAGAAACTGGAAGAGCTCTTTTGAAGGAGAGGATTAAAAAGGCACTTGGATGAAGGGGGCCAAGTGGGTAGATGGCTATGACAAGGCGAGCCCAGAAAGGTTCATCTGGGAGCCAGTAGGGTTAGCCCAGAAGACATCGCATCGCGTTCAGGAACAGGGCAGAGAGAACCAAGTATGGGGATGGTTGAGGCCAAGATACAGCTGGAAGAAGAGAAAATCGAGGCCCTGATGTGGAGGAAAAAGAGGACAAAATCACCCCATATTCAGATGTAAGGTAGGGAGTTCAGTGTTCAGCAACAAATCCCTAACTTTCCCTCCACCCTCTGGTCCTTACATTTAGGAACATAATGCATTTATAATGAGCAGTAATGGTGAACACCGGAAGTGTTTGTCTGGTATAGTTCCATTCACAGTGCCCTGATTAGAAGTTACTAAACAATGAAAAGTGAGCACGCCTCATCGAGGGGTCGGCGCGAGCATACTCTGTGACAATTGCGGCTGATATCCCATCCACCGTATTGCAAGACCATTATACCTAGGGCTTCCGGTTTAATGCTATTCATTTCTTGAACATTTCTGTCTGTATTTATCCATACTTATTTTGTGGCCATCTTATTGGTATTTATTTGTTTTTATTTTGTGTTTTGTGAACTGATACAGCGAAAACATGTATATTTCTGCATTTATTTAACGGCTAACAGAGCACTCGTTCTTTGATGCGGTTAGGTTTTAGCATATTACATACTCATAAATAATAAAATAATAAACCCACTTGAAAAAAATAGCTTATTAGCACAGACAGTTGGTTCTACCCAATCAGAGTGTAGTGACCCTGCTAAGAATTGGTGCTAGCCAATCAGAATGTAGCGATGCTGTTAAGAATTGGTGCTGTCCAATCAGAGTGTAGCGATGCTGTTAAGAATTGGTGCTGTCCAATCAGAGTGTAGCGACCCTGCTAAGAGTTTGTGCAATACTGTTAACAGTTGGTGCTGTCCAATCAGAGTGTAACGACCCTGCTAAAAGTTGGTGCTGTCCAATCAGTGTGTAGCAACCCTGCTAAGAGTAGGTACTATCTAAGCAGTGTGTAGTGACCCTGCTAAGGGTTGGTGCTGTCCAATCAGTGTGTAGTGATCTTTCTAAGGGGTGGTGCTGTCCAATCAGTGTGTAATGAACCTACTAAGCGTTGGCTGTATCCAATCAGAGTGCAGTGACCCTGCAAAGAGCTGGTGCTGTCCAATCAGTGTGTAGTAATCCTGCTAAGAGCTGGTGTTGTCCAATCATAGACTAGTGACTCTGCTAAGAGTTGGTGCTGTCGGCTCTATGTGTAGTGATCCTGCTAAGAGTTGGCGCTGCCCAATCAGTGTGTA
This sequence comes from Pleurodeles waltl, assembly GCF_031143425.1. NCBI lineage: Eukaryota > Metazoa > Chordata > Amphibia > Caudata > Salamandridae > Pleurodeles > Pleurodeles waltl. The sequence goes on along the minus strand of NC_090449.1, from coordinate 1,067,188,352 downwards.
GTAATCCTGCTAAGAGATGGTGTTGTCCAATCATAGACTAGTGACTCTGCTAAGAGTTGGTGCTGTCCGATCTATGTGCAGTGATCCTGCTAAGAGTTGGTGCTATCCACAATCAGACTACAGTGACATTAAGAGTTTGTGCTGTCTAATTAGTGTGTAGCGACCGTGCTAAGAGTCAGTGCTGTATAATCAGTGTGTAGCGATCCTGCTAAGAATTTGTTCTGTCCAATCAGAGAGTAGTGGCCCTAAGGCTTGGTGCTGTCCAATCAGTGTGTGGTGAGCTTGCTAAGAGTTGGTGGTGTCCAATCAGAGTGTAGTACTCCGGCTAGGAGTTGGTGCTGTCCGATCAGAGTGTAGTACTCCGGCTAAGAGTTGGTGCTGTCCGATCAGAGTGTAGTACTCCGGCTAAGAGTTGGTGCTGTCCGATCAGAGTGTAGTGACATTGCTGAAAGTTCTGCCACATTAAAATATTGCATTTTGTCCTATTAGGTGTTGATGTTACGTTATTAAAAATCCAGCATTTTCCGGTGCTATTAAGCAGTACGGTATGTACGTCCGTGGCATTTCTATAGTGCACACCTAGCCACGGGGCAGAGGAGCGCTGTACATGGCCAAAGCCCAGCGAAGTCAGTGAGTGATAGAGAGGAAACTGAGCTGTGGATGGTGACCGCACTGTGGGGTTTTATCTTTCAAGAGGCGTCTTCAACTCTCACCTGTACTGGAGCAGGATGGGGCGGTTCTGATGGACACGGGGTTGTCGTTTCAGCGCCTGGATGCAGATGGATTAACACTTCTCAGTCTGATGGTGTCCTAGCTCAAGGGGCAGCAGCCCAGCAGAGAACTGCTGATACTTCAGTGAGTCCTAAACCTCCCCAGGAGGCTGAGAAGGAAACTGGCATTTTGGGGCCCATTCAACCCTTGTCCCTCTGATGAGAGTACCAAGGAGGCCAGTGCGCTTCACAACTGCAATCTTACAAAGCTTGTTTGTACTCTGCAAAGGTGTTTTAATATAAAAAGGCAGCGCTATTGGCTTTGTCAGTGATCGGTCTCATTGGCTTGTAAAAACTGGTCCCTATCAGCGCCTCCCGGGCTTCCACCCTCTGCAGCACATGGAGAACCGACCCTGTGCTTCGGCTGCTGGGACTCTGGGGGTGGGGGAGGCGCTATGGGGGCAGAGGGGGGAGGCAGAGACCACTGCATGTGACTGCCAGAGCTGCTTTTCTATTTCGTAATCCTTCCTTTCTGCAAAAAGGAACAAAGAAGAGATCAGAAATGTTGATGAAAGAGTTGCCTGTGCACATGGAATCTGAAAGGCATTTTACACAGTTCTAAAGTCTTGCTGAAGGGTCTGGGAGAACGAGCATAAAGCCCTTGGTTTTGCTGAGTGAGGCGCGTGGAGGTGTAACTGAGCTCCCCCCCTCTCTAGTCTCCTCCAGGTTCCTGGTGTGGGGCTGCCTTCCTCCCACCAGGACCTGAGAGTGCCTCTCCTTAGATCACCGCTTTTTAGGGTTTCACTGAGCCCACTTCCCCCTCCATGCAGATTGAACTCTCCTCCCATTGCATCCAGCCAAGGAGGAAAGGTTAAGGGTCAAGGTGAGCTTCTTAGGACCCGGAAAGGGCCTATGAGGACAACCCCTGAACTTCTAAGTTGCCTTTGTAGCCCCCCCTTTACTTTCTGAAATCTAACCCCATAGACTTCCTGCTGTGGGTGTCTGTGACTAACATACACCGTAGGTCACGCTGAGGGGTAACAAAACCTAAGGGGGTCCCCTCCAAGGTATAGTGAGAAGGTCCCTCTCAGCCTTGTCAAATTTATACCACACCGTGCAGTCTCACCGGCGGTCGGCAGTGCAGAGGCGATTCCTGGCTGTAGGAATGGGAAAGTGGCGGTTTGGCACAGGCCAAGCTGCCACACTCGTAATCTGGCGGTCTTCACCGCCAGCCCGTTGGCAGTGGGACCGCCACCGCGAGTCTGGCAGTCAGTGGACCGCCAGACTCGTAATGATGGCCTTAGTCCTATTAGACTTTGCTATTTCCATCTTATTGTTTTCAGAATCTTCTGTTTCTTTCATAGAAAGTGTGAAGTTTTAGACATGCCTGCACCCTATGCACCTGCCTTTCAGGATTTTTTATAAATTCTAAATATATCCTATCTCTACAATAATCAAGTTGACACATTTGCCGCCATGATTGTTTCATTGCTGATCTAGGCCCTCATTATGACCTTGGCGGGCAGCTTCTGACCGCTGGGCGGCTGCCAATGCGGGCGCACTCCCGCCGCGGTCATTTTGAGATCCCCGCTGGACCGCAACACAGGAGCCGGCTCCAAATGGAGCCGGCGGTGTTGCGGCCGTGTGACGGGTGCAGTTCCACCTGTCGTGCTTTTCACTGTCTGCATAGCAGACAGTGAAAAGCTGCACGGGGCCCTGTCAGGGGGCCCCTGCACTCCCCATGCCAGGGCATGGGCAGTGCAGGGGCCCACAGGGGCCCCACAACTCCCTGTACTGCCAGCCTTTTCCTGGCGGTTCAAACCGCCAGGAAAAAGCTGGCGGTATGGGGACTCGTAATCCCCTGGGCAGCGCTGCTAGCAGCGCTGCCCTGGCGGATTAGAACCGCCGGGGCCATTGTGGCGGAAAACCGCCGGCCCCGGTGGTGCGACCGCGGCGTCGTAATGACCCGGAATGCACCGCCAGCCTGTTGGCGGTGCTTCCATCACAACAGCCCTGGTGGTCTTGGACCGCCAGGGTTGTAATGACGCCCTTAGTGTCTGTTGTCTCCATCATTGTTTCTAATATAACACTTCACATGAAATACTATCGATAATCAGGTCCCATGAACACCCAGGTATCATACTATAGGTTAGAGAGGAGTTTCACGCCAGTTTGCAGCATCAACTTGAGTCGGAGGTGACAACGGAGAGAAGTGGCCTTCTATCACTCGCTGTTCATGTTCCAGCTTCATACCAGCTGCGATATTCACAATTCCATAACTAAACTCAGATATACTCTGCGAAGCATCTTCAAAACTCGAGAACTGCCTTGCTATTTACTACCTTAGCTACAGTTAGCATAGCGCCTAGAAATAGCTTGAGCAAGTTAGGATTAGATAACTCAGTAACAATGGTGGATTATTTCTAGTGTTTTTTATTGGCCATGCCAAGTTTCAATACCTTGCTTTTCATATTCTGTGTGGTTGATTGATTGAATTAGTTTTGTAAAGCGCACAGCTACCCATTTAGGGTCTCCTGGTGCTGATTGCTATTCACACTGTGTGCACTAGGTTAGGATTTTAAAAATATTGTTAAAATACATGCCCTATTTCTTAGTGCTTTTCTTGAGAGTGTTATTCAGTAATGAAGGGGGATCTGGAGTTCCACTTTGTGCCTGAACTCATCTTGTGGGAATGCCTGTTACCAGGAAACACTTCCTACACAGCACTGCTCAGTGGGTTGTGTATGGGTTGCACGCAAACGGGATTTCTAATTCATGTCGCCACATTGACTGAGTCCTTGTGCCAGGGGGGCAGATATCCGACCCCTGCGACTATGTGTGTGTGGGGTGGGGGTCCAGAGAATAAATCAACAATAGAACTGCGTTGCTAGGTGAATGAACCACACTACCTATTTCACAAGAGATAATATGCACCAGTACATAGTTCAACTACCCACTGAAATGCGACAAGCCACATTTACTTTAAAAAAGGTATGTGAGGTCTTAGCAGTGAGTAGGACACATTTCAGTTCAGCACAGAGGTATATTGCGCAGACTCTATGAATGTCTCATTAATGAGACGTAGGAGTGCACTCAGGCCACCTGGGCCCCCCTGCATCTTAAGGAGTCTTCCTATTTACAGCAAACCTTCCTCAAGCGAGTAGCATTATTTACCCTTTGCATTACGTTATCCCTGACTGTGCAGCTTTACAAGCCCACCCTAAGGACGAGTGTTTGTGCATTGCCTTGGCAGTGATAGGGCTCCTAACGAATACACTTTGATAATGCTCATCCTGTCAACCTCAAAAAGATGAAAGACTGAGGGGGTTATTACAACTTTGGAGGAGGTGTTAATCCATCCCAAATGTGACGGATATACCACCAGCCGTATTACGAGTTCCATAGGATATAATGGACTTGTAATACGGCTGGTGGTATATCCGTCACTTTACCATCACTTTTGGGACGGATTAACACCTCCTCCAAAGTTGTAATAACCCCCTGAGTCTTCTCAGCTATGATTAGAACAGATGATTTCAGGTTATGGTGAGATTTCAGCAGGTGCATTGACCCGCAGGGCTTTTTCACCAGCGTTGATGTCCATTTCAGTGGAGTCTTGCCACAAGCATTGAACATTGCCAGCCTATCAGGGCACTGGCATCTGGTATGCCAAGATCATCATTGGCACTGCCACCTACATTTGATATGCTCTGTAGTCAGCCTGTTTTGCCCAACCCACAAGAGCCAGGCCATCTCACGTCACGTGACCAGACCACAGGGGCCATGTTTTCACAAGAAATCTGACCAGACCATGGAGTTTCAAAGTCAACCCTGTAACCTGGTAAAGTTACAGGCACATAAATACATAAGAATGGGCAGTTCTTTTAACATGAACCCAGCGGGGGAGTCCTGAAGGCACATAAGGCCTGATTTAGGCCCTGATTTATAATTTGGCGGATGGGGTTACTCCATCACAAATGTGACGGATATGTCGCCCGCAGTATTACAATCCTATTATAGCCTATGGAGACTGAAGTATGGCAAATGGGATATCTGTCACGTTTGTGAATGAGTAACCCTTCCAGCAATCTCTAAATCAGGCCCTTAGAGTTTGGCGGAGGGGTTACTTCGTCACCACAGTGACAGATATCCTGTCCGCCAAAATTTAAATCCCATAGGATATAACGGGATCTAAATCCCATAGGATATAATGGGATTCTATTTCGAAGTGAACTGAAGAGGTTTACGTAAAACACAGCCTCTGCATGCACGGACATGTGTCTTCACAGCCCCTGGGCCTGGCACGAGGTTGCCAAGTGGGTGAAGGATTGTCAGTGATGATTCCACCCTGGCACTGGCACCGAGCTGTCCTTGGGCCTCGCCTGAGATGGATTGAAAACATGTTTGGTTGGATGCGCGTGCCTGGAGAAATGGGCAGGGCCTCTTGAGCGGGTGTGCCCCCAGCAACAGAGATTGAATATACAGCATGCTCGTCTTGTGATAAAGAGCCAGATGCGAAAGGTCCCGGGAAGCAGAGCGATATCAAAATCATCTGTCACAGCCCCTCCCTGTCTGTGTCTGACCATCACCCATCCCCTGGGTCTGTATCTGACAATCACCCATCCCCATGGTCTGTATCTGACCATCACCCATCCCCCAGGTCTGTATCTGACCATCACCCATCTCCCGGGGTCTGTGTCTGACCATCACCCATCCCCTGGGTCTGTATCTGACAATCACCCATCCCCCAGGTCTATGTCTGACCATCACCCATCCCCCAAATCTATGTCTGACCGTGGCCCATCCCCCGGGTCTGTGTCTGACCATCACCCATCCCCGGGTCTGTGTCTGACCATCACCCATCCCCCGGGTCTGTATATGACCATCACACATCCCCCGGGTCTGTGTCTGACCATCACCCATCCCCCGGGTCTGTGTCTGATCATCACGCATCCCCCAGGTCTGAGTCTGACCATCACCCATCCCCGGGGTCTGTATATGACCATCACACATCCCCCGGGTCTGTATCTGACCATCACCCATCTTCCGGTGTCTGTGTCTGACCATCACCCATCTCCCGGGTCTGTGTCTGACCATCACCCATCCCGGCTCTGTGTCTGACCATCACCCATCGCCCGGGTCTGTGTCTGACCATCACCCTTCCCTTGGGTCTGTGTCTGACCATCACCCATCGCCCGGGTCTGTATCTGGCCATCACCCATCCCCCGGGTCGGAGTCTGACCCTCGCCCACCACTCAGTCTGCCTGAGCCCATCTCCTGGTCTGAGTCTGACCCTTAGTCTGTGTCTGACCATCACCCATCCCGGCTCTGTGTCTGACCATCACCCATCGCCCGGGTCTGTGTCTGACCATCACCCTTCCCTTGGGTCTGTGTCTGACCATCACCCATCGCCCGGGTCTGTATCTGGCCATCACCCATCCCCCGGGTCGGAGTCTGACCCTCGCCCACCACTCAGTCTGCCTGTGCCCATCTCCCATTTCCTGGTCTGAGTCTGACCCTTAGTCTGTGTATGACCTTCAGCCATCTCCTGGTCTGAGTCTGACCTTCAGTCTGTGTATGACCATCAGCCATCTCCTGGTCTGAGTCTGACCCTCAGTCTGTGTATGACCATCAGCCATCTCCTGGTCTGAGGCTGACCCTCAGTCTGTGTGTGACCATCACCCATCTCCTGGTCTGACCATCACCCATCCCCGGGTCTGTGTCTGACCATCACCCATCCCCCGGTTCTGTGTCTGACCATCACCCGTCCCCCGGTTCTGTGCCTGACCATCACCCGTCCCCCTGGTCTGAGTCTGACCCTCACCCACACCTCAGTCTATTCTATTCTTCTTCTGTGTTAGGATTTGTAAAGTGCATAGCTACCCGAAGGCGTCCCAGCGCTAGCATCCAGAACACAGGTGACCATAAGTGCCCAACAACATCCTAGACAAATCAGGGGCTAGATGTAAGGCCAGGTTTCCAAGTGCTTTCTGAGTGTGAGTTTGGTATCCGCTTTATGTGCAATACAGAGAGCTTTATGTGCAATACAGAGCTTTATGTGCAAAGACCTTTACGTGTAATACAGAGCTTTATATGCAAATAATTTTGTGTGCAATACAGAGAGCTTTATGTGCAAAGAGCTTTTTGTGTTATACAGAGCTTTATGTGCAAAGAGCTTTATGTGCAATACAGACCTTCACGTGCAAAGAGCTTTATGTGCAATACAGAGCTTTATGTGCAAAGAGCTTTATGTGCAATGCAGAGAGCTTTATGTGCAAACAGCTTTATGTGTAATACAGAGCTTTATGTGCAAAGAGCTTTATGTGCAATACAGAGAGCTGTTTGTGCAATACAGAGCTTTTTGTGCAAAGAGCTTTATGTGTAATACAGAGCTTTATGTGCAAAGAGCTTTATGTGCACTACAGAGAGCTTTATGTGCGATACAGAGAGCGTTATGTGCAATACAGCTTTATGTGCAATACAGAGAGCTTTATGTGCAAAGAGCTTTATGTGCAATACAAAGCTTTATGTGCAAAGAGCTTTATGTGCAATACAGAGCTTTGTGTGCAAAGAGCTTTAAGTGCAATACAGAACTTTATGTGCAAAGAGCTTTATGTACAATACAGAGAGCTTTATGTGCATTATAGAGCTTTATGTACAATACAGAGAGCTTTATGTGCATTATAGAGCTTTATGTGCAATACAGAGTGCTTTATGTGCACTACAGAGAGCTTTATGTGCAATACAGTAATACAGAGAGCTTTAATGACATGTGCAATACAGATAGTTTTTTGTGCACTACAGAGAGCTTTATGTGCAATACAGATAGCTTTATGTACTTATGTGCAATACAGAGAGCTTTATGTGCACTACAGAGAGCTTTATGTGCAATGCAGAGCTTTATGTGCAATACAGAGAGCTGTATATGCAATCCAGAGCTTTATGTGCAATACAGAGCTTTATGTGAAATACAGAGCTTTATATGCACTACAGAGAGCGTTATGTGCAATACAGAGCTTTATGTGCACTACAGAGCGCTTTATGTGCAATACAGAGAGCTTTGACCTTCACCCGTTGTTTAATAGGGAGCCGGTACAGACTAGCTAAGGCCCCCTGCACAGATTTATGTCTGGTAATGTTAAGAGGCGAGCAGCCACATTTTGTACAACTTGTAACCTTCTAGTTACATATCTTCGGGAACCCGAATAGAGCAAGTTCCCAAACTCCAGGCGTGATAGAATCAAGACCTGAGCAACAAATCTTCTTGATAAAAGAGGGAGAAGGGCTAGGATTTCACAGAGCATCCTGAGAAGGCCAAAACAACTGGCCAACAGTTCCTCGTCTGGGCTTCCACTGAGAGGGAGCTATCCAGCCACGTCTCTAAACTTTTGGTGGAGTTTTAGTCAGAAAGGGCTGAGTATCGGGATTATTGCTTAGCATTGTGATCTCTGTTTTGTTCCCATTAAGTTTTAAGGCAACAGGTGGCCATCCAGCTGGCTTCTTCTCCAGAGAAGGTCCAAGTGGTTGTGGCTGAAGTTCTCGCCCGGATGTAATGGAAACCACTAATAGGGTGGCATCCGCATAGGAAACTACTAACATCCCAACACCTTGAACTATCTCAGCCAGTGGATGCATACAGATATTAACCAGCGTAGGGCTGACCGCAGAGCCCTGAGGCACTCCACATTGCAGGCAGAAGATATCAGAATAACATGTGTTGTCCAGCACTTGAAAAGTCCTGTCCCCTAAAAATGATGGGAGCCATTTTAGAGCATTGTCTTTTCTTCCGAAATTAGTAATTCTCTGAACGAGAATTCCATGGTCGACCGTGTCGAACGCAGCACTGAGATCGAGAAGTACCATTGCCGCTGCACCACCACGATCGAACAGCATCTCAAGCTCCTCCACCACCACCAGGAAAGCAGTTTCAGTGGCATGCTGTGGTCAAAACCATGTCTGGGTAGGATGCAAAATGCAATAGGTTCCAGGAACAGAGGCAGATGATGATTTGCATGCTCCTCCAGTAGCTCACCAGTTACGGGAAGTAACAAAACCAGCCTATAGTTACTTAAACAAAGCGGGTCCAGGTTCGGCTTTCTCAATACAGGTTTGACAACTACATGTTTCCACACAGGCGCAACTGTACCACTGGAAACTGAAAGATTACATAGGTCCAGCAGGGCCTGAGAGATGTGTTCTTCTCCTAGTTCCGCAATTTGATAAAAAGCGCTCATCACAGATTTTTTGTCATAGAAACGCAAGAAGAACGGTCAGAAAAAGACGACTCCAACCTCAAGCGCTTAAGTACTGAGTGAACTTAGCTTAACCGAGGGATACAGAGACCCTTATTTCGGGAAAGGCAATCCATTATGATTTTCTTGGTTAAAATAGCGTCCGGATTTTTCCAGATTGAAAGCCAAAGTATGACCGGATGAATCTGAATCAAATCCTTTAGATAAGGCAACTCAAGTTCTTTATGACTGATGTAGGTACCAGCGGATACAGGGAGAGAGAATACTGTGTGAAGAAATCTGTTTTCTTTGCGTCGAATTCCAGTACAGTTCGATGTGCCCCAAACCTCAGCACCATTTGTGGCAATTGGCACACATTGAGACTTATAAATATGGATCAATGACATTAGTGACATCCCCCCGAAAGATGATGGAGGCCATACAAAGCCCCATTAGCCTTGGAAAAGGTACCTGTGCGATGGGAAATATTAGCTGACCAGGAATCTTGAGCTGAGAAAAGGACACCTAAGTTTGAGAAGGAACTTTTACTAGTCAAAGAGTCAGAAGCCAATAGACAATGTGGTCAACGTTTTACACTTTCGGCCACAGTACATGATGTGGGACGTGGTGAAATGAGTCCCAAGGTCAGGCAAGGACATAAAATTAACATAAGCCAACACAAGGAGGTGCAGCGTGTCAGGAGTCTGTGCCATACGCACCGCAACATGTGCATACAGGAGTGCTGGGTGGGCTTACCCCCAATAATTGGAACGTCTTGAGTGGCACCTGTAAGTGATGAATGCAAATAACTTATATATATAATAAAGAATAGAGAGGCAAGCACACAACCCTGTCTGACCCCACGGTGGATTTCGATAACTCCAGAGGCCCCCTTTGCCTGATGCGGACCCGTGCCTTCGTTCCCTCCTGCAGGTAGGCTAAAAAATGTACCAAGACCTCATCACGCCCTCGATCAATCAGCATGAGCCACAGTTAAGCTCTATCTATGCAGTGGAATGCCATGGTCAGGTCCATAGAAGCGGGATACATGGGTGAGCGTTTGGCCAGGTTAACGCTGAGGCTTTGTTCTACTGTGCCTTAGGTGCGTCTGATCCTGAATTGCCAACCACTTAAGATGAACCCGGCATCCACCCACTCCTTGACCCTGCTAAATATATTCCGCCCCAATATTTTAACAGTGCTATCTATAAGATAAATTGGTCTGTAGGAAGAGGGAAGTGAATGGGACCCCTTTTAAATATGGGGGCTCTAGTAGACATTTGCCATGAGCTGGGTAAGGTGGCGTGCGTCAGGCTCTTAAAAATGTTGGCTAAGAGTGGGGCCCAGAAAGGGATGTTGGATCTAATCAAATCAATAGGCACTCCATCTGTGCCAGGTGCCTCATTCCTTTCACTTAGATTAATTGCGAGCACTCCCTCCGATAGTGTAACAGAAAAGCGCAATACTATTGTCAAATCAGCTACAAAGGAAAGAACAGAGGGCGGAGCCGCATAAATTTCTCTGAAATGCCCCTCCCACTTACTACTAGTAATATTGCAAGACACGGACATAAGAATCCTAAAATTAGCCTTAAGGTCCAAGACAATGGTCCTCAACAGCTTACAGCAGCCCTGATGCGAAGCCCGTAGAAGGGGTTCCCAATTCAGAAATCCACCTGAGAAACCTGCTCTGGCTACCAGTCAACAAGAGATCACCTTCAAACTCCTCACCCACGCTCACAAAGCACTGCACAACACCGGACCAGAATACCGCAACAGAAGGCTCTCCTTCTACACCCGGACCTGGCATCTCCGCTCCGCTGACCTCGCCCTGCAACCGTCCCACGCATCTGCAGAACTACAACTGGCGGTAGGTCATTCTTGCACCTCGCCACCAAAACGTGGAACACTCTTCCCACCCACCTGCGTCATACCAAGGACCTCCTTACCTTCAGGAAACTTCTCAAGACCTGGCTGTTTGAGCAGTAGCAGGCACCCCCGCACCCCCATCCCCCAGCACCTTGAGACCCGCACGGGTGAGTAGTGCGCTTTACAAATTCATGATTGATTGAATGCAGGGAAACAGCTTCATTGCGCCATGTAGTAACAGAGGATTTGTATGCCTTACGTAGACTGCGCAACAAACCAACATCCCTTGGCTGAGCCATTAATGTAGCGCCAAGGGCCCCATTAGCTGCAGAACACTTAGCATTAAACCATCTGGGGTCATCAGGGGTTGGCTTCATAGAGACAAGTAAGCTCACCTTAATCTTGCCACAAAATTTGACAAACGCCTCTACCAGCTGAGAGCCAAAGTCCTTATCAGATAGCCATGCAAGAACGGAGCTCACGCTATCCCTGATAACTGTTGAAAAACTGATCTGCATCACACGGTCTCCAAGCACCCTCAGATCATCACTAGTGGGTTGGAGATTATAAGCGCCCACATCTCTCCTAAATGTGTTCTTTTGTGGGTCAGCCAGTTCAATTGCTATTTGGGTTATGGTCACTAAAGGTCGCCGAGGCGACCATACCATGTTGAAGACGGTCAACCAAATTGTCAGTCACGAAAACATAATCGAGAACTGATGGGCTCCCACCCCCCCCTAAAAGTAGGGACCTTACTGCAATTCGGGGATTAGATCGCTAGAGCGTTGACCATACTTGTGCGTCCAGGCCTCGAGGATTAGCCCGGAGGCTTCTTATTTCGTCAGTAGATGTACTGCTAGTGTCAGGAACATCCATCACATGGACATTAAAATCACCAGCCAAACAGAGATAAAATAAATGTCCCGCTGTCACTGTCCAGGACCTCCCTCCCCGTCAACCTACGTCTGACCCAGGACCTCCTGACCTTCAGGAAGCGCCTCAAGACCTGGCTCTTCGAGCAGTACCCCCCCTGCGCGCCTTAAGACCCTCCCGGGTGAGTAGCGTGCTTAACAAATTACTGATTGATTGTCCTGAACACTAAACCAGAAATAAATTCAAATAATGACGGGAATTTGATAAATTCATGATTATAAAAATGTACAACATCCAAGCAGATTTTAGACCCAAGAGCTATAGCTTGAAAGCCACTGTCATTAGCCTCAACTGTTTTAACAGTGCCTCTTAAATTTGTTTTAACGCAAGTGGCCGCCCCCCGAAGCACGACCTCTGCTTGAGGGTGCCGCCGGGTTTACAATGCATTGGTACCCATCGAATTGCGTCGCGGTTCTCTTCCACGTTTCCTGAAATAGTATATTATCATATACCCTGATAAAGTCTGCCAATCTGGATGCAAAATCCTAGATTTTAGACCTGCCAGGTTCCAATTTAAAATCCTCAGTGGCTCGCAGCCTACGTTTGGGGTGGCCGTAAGAGAAACGGGAACTGTGAGTCTGAGAGGGAGAGTTGTCAACCCTTGGATGCATTGAGTGCCATGCCCAGCCTCGGGTTGTGTGGTTAGTGGGGATTTACACCTGCCAGTCCGCACATTATAGGTCCCCGGCGCCGAGAAAGCTTTGGAGCAGGGAACCCATCAGCGGGGTAAACGTGGAATGGGAAAAACCTTGCAGAAGGGAGGGCAGTTTATAAAAGAACCCCAAAGGTAGAGTAACAATATTACTTTCATTCTGCTCAATAAATTCTTTTACTACTAGTGTTCACTTAACATTAGCTCTCTTCCTGAAATTTGTAACAATTCAGTCTCCTTCGGTAGGTTTCTGTGAGCGCCGCCCCACTCTGGGCAGCATTCAGAGCTGGATCAGGTCCTGGAAAACAAAATATTTGTACCTGAGTAACCAATTCTTAACCTTCCGAAGAAGTTGACTCCATGACTCCTGCTGGCCAGCTTTCAGGGCAGGAACCCCGGCCAACACCGATAGGTAGGAGCAGATTCCAAGCACCTTCACATGGGACAAAAGCAGAATCAAGGATGGTTGACCTGAAGGTTCACCTGAGGTTGCAGCAGGACTCACTCCCCGCCAACCTTTAAGACCCAAGACCTCCTGACCTTCAGGAAGCGCCTCAAGACCTGGCTCTTCAAGGAGTAGCACCCCTTTACCCCCCTCCAGTGCCTTGAGACCCTTCCGGGTAAGTAGCGCGCTCAACAAATAATTTGATTGATTGATTGGTTGATTGACCAGGTGGAACCACCAAGGCCTGTGAATGGCAGTAACATCACCAGCTTTACTAGCAGTGGTACCAGGTGACCTACCAGGTAACCTCTGGGGTGACAACACAGGTGACAGCTGACCCCACGGCTGAGCATTAGCAATAACACTCTCCCGTAATCCAGGCACCTGGGGCGATGAAGAGATGCACACAAGCTCCCAAAGTCAAATTATCAGAAGAAATAACACCCCCCTTTAGACAAGCCCTCAACTAGTTGATTGCAGTGAGTCGAGTAGAGATCCGTTAGTGAGTAACATTACGTGAATTATTGATCCCCAATAGCACATTATAATAACTTCTTGTTGTTCTCCTGATAATTTGGGCAGGGTGGTGGCGTAACTCAGTAAATCAGAGTAATGTTGCTGTAAGTAACTGGATGGTGTACCTCAGTAAATGCAAATGGTGTATTTTATTGTAAGTAATTCAATGGTGTAAATGCAAACAGAGCAATGTTACTACAAGTAATGTGATGGTGTAACCCAGTAAATGGAAACAGAGTAATGTTACTACAAGTAATGTGATGGTGTAACCCAGTAAATGGAAACAGAGTAATGTTACTACAAGTAATGTGATGGTGTAACCCAGTAAATGGAAACAGAGCAATGTTACTACAAGTAATGTGATGGTGTAACCCAGTAAATGGAAACAGAGTAATGTTACTACAAGTAATGTGATGGTGTAACCCAGTAAATGGAAACAGAGTAATGTTACTACAAGTAATGTGATGGTGTAACCCAGTAAATGGAAACAGAGTAATGTTACTACAAGTAATGTGATGGTGTAACCCAGTAAATGGAAACAGAGTAATGGCGCTGTAATAAGTTGATGGTGTACCTCAGTTAAGGCAAACCGTGTAATGTCACTGTAAGTAATTTGATGGTGTACCTCAGTAAATGCAGAGTAATGTTGCTGGAAGTACTTTGATGGTGTACTTCAGTAAATGCAATCAGAGTAATGTTACTGTGAGTAATTTAATGGTGTACCTCAGTAAATGCAAACAGAGTAATGTTACTGTGAGAATTTGAAGGTGCACCTCAGTAAATACAGAGTAATGTTGCTGTAAGTAATTTGGTGGTGTACCTTAGTAAATACAGAGTAATGTTGCTGTAAGTAATTTGGTGGTGCACCTCAGTAAATACAGAGTAATGTTACTGTAAGTAATTTAATGGTGTACCTCAGTAAATGCAAACAGAGTAATGTTACTGTGAGAATTTGAAGGAGCACCTCAGTAAATACAGAGTAATGTTGCTGTAAGTAATTTGGTGGTGCACCTCAGTAAATACAGAGTAATGTTACTGTAAGTAATTTGATGGTGTACCTCAGTAAATGCAAACAGAGTAATGATGCAGGAAGTAACAGCAAGTAAGTTAAGTCAGGTTAATAAGTAAAGAGGGTGACACGAAGGACAGAGGGCATGTGACCATCACCCACTTTAAGGCCCACATCTGAGTAGCTGCCATCACTGATAGCTGCCTGCTGAGGATGTGACCTGGGTGTATTTGGTTTGCTGCTGTTAACAGCCGGTGAGGCTGTACAGTGCTAATTAGCAGAGCTGAGCTGTCAGGCTGTGCAGCTCCGTGCGTGAGGAGCTTATCCTGCACAGGTGTTTGCTCTGCATTCTGGGACTTGTATTCCCTATTTTATAATGAGTTGAGCATCACTTTCAGCTCCCAGCACTGCCAAAGCCAACAGGTCTCACCTTTGGGACCTGGTGGCTTTGTCAATGGTTTATAGCTATGCGGTACAGCATCCCAAGTGGTGTGCAACATAGCTAAATATTGAAAAAAGCTCATCGCATCATGACAAGACCACTTTTTTATTTGCCTTTTGAACTCAGATGAGTAAATAAAAAGAAAAAAATTTGCAAAAGCATTTTTTAATTAAACTGAGTTGGGGGCGTAACATGGGCAGGAGGACACGGAAACAACACAAGGGCCAATGTGGGTGGGGCTATAATCAGGCATGGGGCAGGCAAGAAACAGGGGGGCTGAAGCAATACGGAGGATGCGGGTAGTGAGTATTAACATGAAGAGTGCGCAGGGAGCACGCAAAGAGAAGCGCACCACAGGAGGGGTGGAGGAGAAGCACACATGAGAGAGCAGCTCAGAGACGGAAAGAGAAGCACAATATGGGGACAGCTTGAAAACATTGGCAGTCTGGTGTAATGCTTACACAAAAAGGAAAAAGTAGCACCTGAAAAAGGAAGCATGGTAATGCGTCCATGCTCCAGGGGAGGGACAAACACAAGAAGAGGGAAGAAAGTCCACACACACACCAATGAATAAGAATTAAGCAAATGTGAGTGGCAATGAAGGCAACCAATGAGCGGGCTCTTAGCCCACTGGGAGCTGACAATACATTTTGCAACAGACAGAGCATGCACTGTCTAGTAGGCGGACCTAAAAACTGTACTGGATGAGTATTTATGCATGGACCTGGGAAACGTGAGAGCTGTGCGCTCAGGGGCTAGGTGGTCCACAGCACTCTAATTATGGCTGTCTTTTACTGGTCAGAGTTAGGGGGTCATTGTATTTGCATTTCTTGAGCCAATGGCACACTTGCTATGCCTGCGTGAATCTGACGTACTGGCGGAGGATGTTGTGCGGATTGCGGAGCCCCGCCTCCACATCATTACCTGGCTATTTAATGATTGATTCAGTGGGTCGCAGTTAATCAGGCAAGGAAACCCCCGCTTAAACTGCTGAAGTGGGGTTCACTACACCACTGCTTCAAAGTGTCCTCACAGCACATGTGACACCTTCAGTCAGTCCCGCTGCATTCTGGGACTTGCAGTTTGTCATTGGGCGGTCTCAGATCCCAGGAGACAAACAGCCTCTGCTGGCCCAAACTATCACCAGTGACAGGGGCCCCCTTGGCACCGAGGGCGTCTGGTGGCTCCTGACGTAGGGCTGTTATTAGGGTGATTTTCTGTGGATTCTTGCAGAGATTATGGCAGATTAGCGCACAGAGGCAGCTGCCTGTGGTTCCTGCAGTCTTGATCTGTGCTGCCCGGTGAGGGGGCCCAACCCTCTCCCTTGGCACGCCTGGACCTGAGGGGATCAGGGAGGATGCCAGGGCGCAGGGGCGGCGTGTAAAGTGCATGCACGGAGGCTGCACACCCTGCACCCACGGTCCCTCAGACGGTCAGTACCCCTCACCCTACCCCGGGCTCCTAGTGAGCAGGAAGCGTTTCCATTTTTTGGGTTTGCAACTTTATGTAGCGCGAGCTTGACCCGAAGGTATTGGAGCGCTTTAAGTGAGCACCGGTTACGTTACACAAGGACACATTCATCTTTGGTAGATTAAGAGATTTGCCCAGAATCACAGGCTGTTGAGCCGACGCTGAGACTCGAACCTGGTTCCCCGGCTCCAAAGTCGCCACATTTAACCCCCCCCCCCCCCCCCCTTTCCCCAACACCACATGGGGTGAGAGGGCCTGGTGCTATGTGGGGAAGGGCCGTGAGGCCTGTGAATAGTGTATTAAATGGTAAATAGTGATCGTGGGCGTCTCCTGACCGGGCTGTAGTCTGGGGACAGGGCACGTGACACATGTATCCATTATCAAGCGCCTGGATACCCTAGCGGGTGATTAGCCGCCCTGTATAAATCCTGATTGATCCACACATGGTTCATGGAAGGAAGGGTCTAGTGTGCCATTGGTGCGTGTCCCTGGGGGGGTGTCTAAAAGCCCCCCACAGCTCTGCCACTTCACTCCAGTGGGACCTGGCTCTCTGCTGTGACAGACCCTCCTGGCACTAACGGTGTCCCAGGGCCCTTGCAGGCAGCGTCCTCTGTCCCTTAGGGCTTATTCATAGGGCGGGGCCCTCTCCTCTCCTCCCCTCGGACACCCCCTTCTGCCACCAGGGTCACCCAGTCCACTCCCAAAGCGCCCAGTTATCTTACGGCACCTTTCCAACAGGATGCGCCACAGACCAGGGCCGGGTTATATATTGTTAAGTGCTCTAAATGGCGGCTACAGTCCAGTGCTGAGTACCTGCACATCTTTAGGTTATAAGGGAGAGTACCTTCAATTCACAGCACTGCACAATACATTTAATGGGAGAGTACCTGCACCTCTCAGCACTGATGCATACATCTCCTGGGAGCGTACCTGCTTCTCAGCGATGCTGCTATACTTTTAGTGGGGGAGTACCTGCACCTCTCAGCACTGATGCATACATCTCATGGGAGCATACCTGCCCTTCACACCACTGGTGCAACACATTTAATGGGAGAGAACCTGCACTTCTCAGCGATGCTGCTATACTTTTAGTGGGGGAGTACCTGCACCTCTCAGCACTGATGCATACATCTCCTGGGAGCGTACCTGCTTCTCAGCGATGCTGCTATAGTTTTAGTGGGGGAGTACCTGCACCTCTCAGCACTGATGCATTCATCTCATGGGAGCGTACCTGCTTCTCAGCGATGCTGCTTTACTTTTAGTGGGGGAGTACCTGCACCTCTCAGCACTGATGCATACATCTCATGGGAGCATACCTGCCCTTCACACCACTGGTGCAACACATTTAATGGGAGAGAACCTGCACTTCTCAGCACTGCTGCTATACATTTAATGGGAGAGTACCTGCACCTCTCAGCACTGATGCATACATCTCCTGGGAGCGTACCTGCTTCTCAGCGATGCTGCTATACTTTTAGTGGGGGAGTACCTGCACTTCACACCACTGGTGCAAAACATTTAATAGGGGAGAACCTGCACTTCTTATCACTGCTGCAACACATTTAATTGGAGAGTACCCACACTTGTCAGCACTGCTGCAAAACATTTAGTGGGAGAGTACCTGCACCTCTCAGCACTGATGCATTCATCTCAAGGGAGCGTACCTGCTTCTCAGCGATGCTGCTATACTTTGAGGGGGGGGGGAGTACCTGCACTTCACACCACTGGTGCAACCCATTCAATGGGAGAGAACCTGCACTTCTCAGCACTGCTACAACACATTTAATGGGAGAGTACCCACAATCTCAGCACTGCTGCAGTAATTTTATTGGCAGAGTACCTGCACTTCTCAGCATTGCTGCAATACATTTAGTGGGAGAGTACTGGCCCTTCGCGGCAGTGCTGCGATACATTTAATGGGAGAGTACCTGCACTTCTCAGCACTACCTCAATGCATTTAATGAGAGAGTACATGCTGTTCCCAACACTCTAGCAACAGTGATGAATGTCCCATCTGCTGAAATCTAAATCCCATAGGACAGAATGGGATTTAGCTTTTGGCGGACTGGATATGCGCCACCCTTGTGATGGAGTAACCCGTCTGCCGAGTTGTAAATCAGGCCCTTCATTTTTTACATTTAATTTACTGTTCTAAAAAGATCATATGCTGTGTGGAGAGGTTAAATGCCAAAATCGTCTTCAATGCATCGTAACGCATGTGCCTGCATGCATACACATCAGTGGCCATCTTGGAATATCTTCATATTCACACATGCATCACGACGCACATGCGTGCATGTGTCACAACGCATGACACATCAGCAGCCATCTTGGAATACATTTTCTTTGGTTAAAAAAAATCCCAATGTGGTTGCCCATGTGGCTGCAGGCGTACGCATTGACATCCGCCTTGGCATTATAAATTATGAAATGCAAACAAGCATTGGTAAAACCAATAGCTCAGCCTTCTACTGCCGAGAGCTCTCGGATTACAAACAGAACACAAAGAAAAGACAGCACTTCTCCTGACACTGGAAACACAACTC
This sequence comes from Pleurodeles waltl, assembly GCF_031143425.1. Lineage (NCBI taxonomy): Eukaryota > Metazoa > Chordata > Amphibia > Caudata > Salamandridae > Pleurodeles > Pleurodeles waltl. The sequence continues at coordinate 1,067,169,530 of NC_090449.1, read as the reverse complement.
TCTATCAGTCCATGTGTGCAGAAACATAGAACGCTGCCCATTCGAACCCTGTGCCACATTGGACTGTATGAGTATTTCTGTCGTGCTGCGAAAGTCTAGTTGGGGACCTGTGTGGATATGTATATAGCAATCGTGCTGACATAGGAACTATGAGGGAGGCATTGGTCAGTAAGTGATGCATCAACAGTGGCAGCGGGCAGTGCCAGCAGAGGGTGGCACACGCATTGGCCTCCTAAGAAAAACCATTGAGCCCTGGCATTTATTCATTTTGTTTCACAAAGTAAGCTCTTCGGGCCTGCCATGCGGGTGGAGGTCTCTAAATGTACATGGCTATAACTTGCAGCGCCCCCTTGACACATGGTTTGGACCTCAGAGCAATGTCTGTGAAGTGCAGGAAGGGATGCCCAGGTCATGCACTCTGACCTCTTCACTCACAGAGTTGCAGGTACATTCTTCTGCTACTGACGCTTTGATTTTTGGGTATTTCTGCAGTAACTGAGGGCATGGATCCCACCACCCTTTATTGGCTCTCACCTGTGTACTCTGGTGGCCCTGGAGGGCAGCACCTGCTGCACCAGTCCAGGAAAGGGCACTCCACAGTGGTGTGGCTGGCACTCCAAATAAACCATGTCCTTTCTCGCCAAGGACAGACTCCAGAAGGGGGTGACTGTGTATCTCTTTTCTCAGTGTTTCTTCAGGCACGTTTAGCTGCTGTGGCTCACATTGTTCTGATAAAACAGAGTATTTTGAGCCTGCAGTGTGCTTCCCAATGGCTGTTAATGTTTGCCCATTAGCAGTGACATGCTGACATCTGGGTTTGAAAGGCTGCCTTCTCCTCCTCACTGAGCTGTTTATTCTTGTCTGCCTCCAAAAAAGAGCAGAAACTCAGGAACTGAATTTTATTTTGCATTTCACAAGACTGCCAAGTGGCATTATGACATATGATGCTATCAACCATTTCTGCCTTT